>NC_049198.1:20648869-20976309 GCF_009769625.2 Cygnus olor
AACATGTTTTATTTCTCTCACACACATTTAATCAGTATATTAGATTGTTGTGGAGCAAAGTCCAATAAGACTCTAATGGTAAGTATTTGGAGCAAGCATGCTTTGGCATACATTTTTTATGCAGATCCTCTAAGATTGTCAGTAGTTAAACCTTCACAGTACCTGTGAGCATTACTCTTTTGCTTACAGAATTTATTGGGTGTTTTGTTTCTCCCTCCATTGTGCTTTTCTCTTTGAGGTATACTGTTTTGCAGAGAAAAAATTACATTACTACTCTAGAAATTTTTCTATGCATTGTAAATCAGTTTTAATGACATTTTTAAAATCTGCATTTTTTTTTCATAAATGGGAATTTCTGAGAATTCTTTTGATAACACATGGTCAAAGTACACTTATTTTAACTAGTAACAGAATAATTCCTACCCTTTGCATTAACACATACTTCTGGTGTCTACATTGCATGCCTATTGATTTGAGATGATTTAGGAAATATAGTTGCTCTGTCTGTGCAGTTTTGATTTTAAGGAGATGCTGGTAATAGTTTGGGAAATCTTTCCGAAACTGTTTTTCTGCATGAGATGACTTCTCATTTCTAGTTTACTTTTAATCCATTTGTCGTTTTCCAAAAGAATGGTACGGGTTGATGTAGCTCTATTCAGCATGCTTGCCCTGCTGTTACAAAGCCAATGAATAATTATTAATCCCGAAGTTACATTGGAATCGTACATGTTTAGGGTACCAAAAGAAGTAAAGCAGGATATCTTTATATAATTCTTCTTAAAGAGGGCCGTTGCTTTATTTGACAAGTAGAAAAAGCAAAGCTGGCAAATTAATGCATGTTCATTTCATTTTTTTCTGGTACTACAGTCAACAAGGAATTAAAAATAAATACTTAAATAATCAGATTCATTCTGTAATAATAACAAAGAGAATAAATGACCTAGGGCTAACAAAAGCCAAATGCAAATTAACATTTATGCCAAAGACAAGCCCCTTGCCATCTTTGTTTTTTTAAATCCAAGTTTGCTTAACTAATTGGATGACACATGGGCCAGATTTTGGCTCCATTACAGCCTTGTCCTTTTGCAATACCAGTGGCCAGCATAACATCAAACCAGGAATATCTCCAGGACAGATAAGTCGAGTCTTCAGCATCTTCTGCTTCAGGGAGGAGTAGAGGCTGAAGAGCAGAAGCCAGGGCAGTCGAAGCAGCCCGGGCTCCTGTCTGTGACCAGCCCATGGACAGCCATTACAAGGTGGCCTCCAGGGGCTGGTCCCCAGGGTAAGCTACGGAGCCATGGGGACTATCCTGGTGGCGTAGCCCAAAGGAACATCTGGTGGTGTAACACTCAGGGGGTGTAGCAACACACCTATTTCCCCGCCTTGGCCTTTCCTCAGGATGTGTTGAGCTTCCACTGTACCTCCTCAGTGTAACACCCAGTGGTTTGGGTATTACATCTCTCTCCATGGATGCAATAGAAAGAGGCTTTGGGATCATTTGTGATGAGCAGATGATCATCTTCAAAAGATCCTTGTGGACATATGTATCTCATTTTCTATTTTAGAATAGTGACCTTCCAGCTGTGCTTCTGTAATTACAAAGACCTATCAATTAAAAAAATCATTTCTTTATACAATAAATGGCAGCTGACGCAAACTATCAAGTAGTTTTTTTTTTTTTTTTTTCTTTAAATCACCATATAAATAGAAGTTCTTAGAACACTAAACACATGCCAAATTTCATCAAAGTCATTGGGACTTTGGGACACAGAAGGAATGCCGTCTTGTGACATATTCTGTGTGATGTGCTTCAGATGGAAACCCCCCCACTGGACACTGTTGCAATAACAAGCCCAGAAATTACAGCTGTAAGACTCAACTGCATGACTAAAGCCTACGCAGTTTGGACCCTGAAGGGCATCATATAAGACTAGTCACAGTTACACTGTTAACACATGCTCCAGCCACATGCACACATGCTGTATTGTCTAAATGTTAAGGCCATGACAACTTTTGCTCTTTGCTGTGCTTGTGGGTATGATCAGGGCACAGAACAGTCTGAGCTATTAAAAAAGTCTGCTGCACACTTCCTTCT
Source organism: Cygnus olor (assembly GCF_009769625.2). Lineage (NCBI taxonomy): Eukaryota > Metazoa > Chordata > Aves > Anseriformes > Anatidae > Cygnus > Cygnus olor. Next base: position 20,650,965 of record NC_049198.1, read on the forward strand.
ACCCGTGTGAGTGTGACTAACCATGAAATGGGTCAGAAATCACACCCAGGCTCACAGCTCAATACTCTAAGACAGAAATGAAAAATCTTTTGATTAAAATCCTATGAACTTTTTTTAGTGAGTTGTTTGTTCTTGTTGTTGTTGTTGTTATTATTATTATTATTATTATTATTTTGTTATCATTATTGCTAGCTTCTAAGTATTAGGCCTGATCCTGCTCCTCACACCTGCTTGGTGTTAAATCCTGTTCATCCTGTGTTTGTGGGTTTCAACACATTCCATCAATTTCAGCAACATTTCATTTTCATAAATCTGCAGCGTGGAAGATCAATCAAAACATATAATATCAGGATAATTAAAATAAATCTATGTTGAAATTTGTAGCAAAGTCTCGTCCTGGTAGATTAACAAAATGTCCTAAGTTAATTGCCAGAGTTTAGTAGTTGTTCAGAACCTTCCGTAGTCACAAAATGTCGTGCTGTGGGACAAACTGTGAAGGAGTCATGGCTAAGAATGATGGCAGCAAGTGGGAAAGGTGTTTGTACTGAAGGGAACAGCAAGAAAAATCCCTTTAAAAATATTTTCCTTTATTTTAAGGAGGAAGAACATCATGTACCTGCAAGATGCACACAAAAATTAGAAAAATTGTAAGCAGCGTAGAGGATGGAAGTTAGTACTGAAGAATGTGATGGAAGCAGGAACACGTGGTGAGAAGTGGCTGTATCTTTGCTGCACCTTCTCTTTAATTGTGTCCTTCTTACCAGCTGGACCTTCTTCAAAAGGCCACAGCCAGCCTCCCGTCCTCTCTGCTTTCCACAGTAGGCTCATATTCAGTGGCGCCCACAGAGGCAGTGGAACCTTTTCAGCTGTACAGATGTAAGCAGGAGCCCTGCCACGAGTTCAGCTGAGTGACTTGGCCCTCTCAGACGTGTAGTAAACCGCAGCATAGCAGTGTACACCGAGCTGAGGCCACAATTCTGCTTCTGGTTCTGTTGCTGAGGCCTTGAGTAAGTTGGGTCTACTGATTTCATCTCTTCATGCCTTCCTTTCCCAGTCTGTCAAAAGGGGGTGAGGGGATACAGAGGTGCTCACCTCTCCAATGTAGTCCTAGGTTGTGGGTGAAGCTCGGAAATTATTATATGAGGTTTTATCATTAATGTTACTCTTAACAGTGTTGCTCAGCAAAATCACTGGATCTTGTCACTTTTGATCATGGGTTGATAGTGTGCACACAAACATTTTATACAGACATTTGTTCATAAACATCTAAAACTTGTTTTTTGCAGTCACCTGTGTTTGCAAGCTGGAGACGTTCTTTATTAATGCTTCTTATAAACAGTCATATAAAGCAAAATATCTGAGAGTGTCTACAGTGTGTTTGTTTATATAAACAGAGGCTATGTGTACATTATCAACGTACACACCCAAATGTGATTCTTGCACATAATCACTATAATTTAAAGAGGTTATTTCCTGGTTCAGTGCAATGTTCTATTTTCTTTTTTCTTATTCTTTAAAGTTTTATCAATTTTGGGACTCTCTGTTACTAAATAGTAGACCAAAACTAATTGCAGATAGGATTCTAATGTATATAATCATAAATCTGATGTGTAGCATATATAGCACAAGAAATAATACCTAATCTGACAGCTTTTTTTTTTTTTTTTTTTTTTTTTAGAGAAGGAAATGGCAATGCCTTTCTTTGTTGTTTTGCTTTTATTCCTTTTTTTTTTTTTTTTTTTCTGGCCTATAGCAAACTTGTCAATGGATTTATTTGTTTTTTTTCTGGTGATTCTCTTGTACATACGTATAGACAGATACAGATATATATGGCAGGTTCAAACTGACTCCCAAGCATGTCACCTGATTAGAAATTATTTTTGCCTTAAAATATCATAGATGGTGAGGAGCTCCACTCGAGCATTCTAAAAGGAAATCTAATTTTTCAGCTTGAGAGAGATGGCTGCTAATTCTAAACTACCATTTTCATTTTTCTACAGCAGAAATGCATATTTTCCCCAACGATAAAATTTTCTCATAATAGAAATGAGCCGGTCCCCACGGGTGTGGTTATCAAGAGATAATCTCACCCCAAACTGATTAGAGCCATAAGGCTTGTGCCTCAAAATGCTCCAGGGTGTGATTATCTTATGATAACCATACCCGGTATCATGTCTTATTGATTAACTAATAAAGCTTCAGCATTATTATTCAGAGGAGGAACTAAGATATCAGCAAGAGATCTGGTTCTGGAAGGGGGAAGATTCTTTGGAGCTCTCCAAATAGCCTCTCTTGTTCTGATTATAACATCTCTGAAATTATGGGGTCACCAGATGCCAGTTTTTGTTTCTTATTGGTGATTATATCAATGGTTTATTAAAACTGAGCCATACCCACAAATATGTAAAGACCCATTTTCATTAAACTGTTCCCTTTGCATTTATATTACAGATTTAAGTTACACAGCAAAATACAATTACGTTCTCTGGAGAGGGTTTTGCAGTCTAGACACTAGCTGAGCACCTCTTGCAGGGCAGCTCCACATTGTCTGTATAGTTATGGCGTGGGGAGGTGGACACAACTCTGTCCCACCAGGGGATCGCTCCTTCCATGCCCACACTCCATGTAAGAGGGGCAATAAAGCCAGCCCCACCAGCCCTGGGTCTCCTGAGTCCTCCAGTCCCAGTCATCCACTCTTACAGGCTGAGTACAGCTGTTTAGCCATTAAATCTCCTAAACAATAGCACAAAGAGGCCTTAAACAAGTGCTGGAGCTTTAACTAGAAAGCCACCTCCCCCTCTCTGCAGTGTAGTTTGTTCTGTATAAAAAAAAAATAATACTTAATGATGTGGGACTTGCTTGAACAGGCAATCTGAAGGCTAATGTCACAGCCAGCAGATTCTGATCTCCTCTGCATCAGTGAAGCACTGGAATTATTTCACTGACTTCGGTGGAGCAAAACCAGGTTAATAGATAGATCTAGGAAGAAAATATGGCTGGCGTATGCAAAAAGAGCCTCACTAGGAATTCCCTTGCAGTGCAACTTCTACATATGGATGGCAAAGGAGGCAATATGTCCCTCTCTGTTAGAGTTAGATGGGAGTTTTTTTTGGAAACAAAGGCAATATTTACATCTGTATTGCAGTCTTCTCAATAAAAAGTGAGATGAAAATATAAAACGATGAAATGTTTGATCAAACTTCTCATGTAGGGATGTGCAGCTCACACCTAACAAAGGGCTCATTATACAGCAATGCAGTCCACACCACAGTAATCCACTGTAATGAATTCTTTGGCAAATTTGTTGTGTCTGTTGTGTTGCCATACGCTCTGTTAATGGAGAAAGTTAATTTCTGGAGCTAGCTGGAGCTTGCTAGAGAGCTGTCATCCTGCCCTTTCATGCTGTGTGGCAAAAATAGCTTCTTGTTCCTATTGCCAGCACAGCTCCCTTTTGGATAGTCACAGAGGTAATGTGGGTATAGATCAGGCTCTGAAGACCACTGGCATTTCCAGGATCATGTTACCTACAGCTTCCCGGAGCAGGTTCACGTGACTAGTAGCCAAAAAAGACCGTCTTCCTTCAGCATTCTCACAGATGTTTCCACCACTGTGGCTGTGTCATCATTTTTCACCGGGAATTGCTAACATCTCTGGAAGAGACGAGATATTTAGACTGTAACCTGTCTCTGTTCGACACTTCTTGCATGGGATTCATTCTGCCTGAACCATATAAAGATACAAACTAGACTCAGGGGTTTTATCATCCAGCTTCCATCTGCAGTCAGTGGAAAGAGATTGGCAGCTTGAGGAGGTGGGTGATGTTATCCTAGGGCAGGTGCCCGTAACAGACAAGGTAAATCACCCACCGGGGTGCCTGTCCCTCACCCTTGACAGCAGGGAGGGAGCCCAGATGGCAAGTTTGGGTGGGGTGCTTGTACACAGCCAGGTGTGGTGAGAGGAGTCCTGCCTTCCTGCCTTAACTATAACCAAGTCTTCACTGGAACTTGTGTTAACAGTACACAGTCTTCACTGTTGCACCTCTGCTCCTGATCCACGTGGTTAGTGCTGCTTTGCAGACTGCAGGCTGTGTCCCTCTTAAGTCTCGTCTTTCCCTGTACAATGGTTCTGCTGCAAAGAAACACACAATTCCTGCCAAGGACACATCCTACTGAGGACATTTCCCCCTTCAACAGCACCTTTCTGTTCCATTGTTAATTAATATGAATAGAGTTCATCCTGAATCATAATGCATATTCTTCTTGTCTTGAATAGGTTACAGTCCAGGTGACAGAAAGGGAGGAGGCAGAGCAGATTTAGAAGACCAGAAAGTAAAATACAAAGTGATCTTATTTTAAATGTCAGGACATTTTATTGCTCTCTTGCAACTTGCTATGATAATTATAACTTTGTTTTTTTTTCTGTGATGTCCAGAAAGAATTTTTGCAAAAGTGTTTCTGATTTTGTCCATATGTTTTTTAGTGGAAAATGCCATGTTCTCCATATATAAGCCTACTTACCATAGACCTAATCTTATTCCAAGAATTCTCTTTTCCTTTTATAGAAAAAGCAAAAACAAATGGTCATCCTGACTATCAAAACCAAAGTCGGTATTTTTCCATTCTCTGGAACATCCTAGAATGAAAAGCACACCTTCAGGACAGGGCAAACAGGTGACTACCAAGGGAAGGAGTCAGAGTCCACGTTATATCACACTTTCTGCTTATCTTAAGCAATATCCCTCTGTCTGAAATACATGGAGCAATCAGTTCTGCTCCCACAGTGAGATGGGCAAGGAACCTGAGTTGCACTTGAAGCAGAGCACTGCAGTAGTCCCAGAACCCATTTGAAACTTAAGAATTGATTATCTGTTTCCGTGAGAATTACTTTAGATGTGGAAACTCCAATCTTTAGTCCAATCTCCACTCCTTCTAGTCCAAAATCTCTACTTCTCCAAAATCAGAGGCATGTCATAATGAATAAAAGAAAGTCTCAGGGCACTCTTGTTTGAATTTAGGCGTATGTTCAATGGATGGCCTGTTTTTTTATTTTTTTAAATATATATATATTTTTTTTTTCTCGAAGCTCATCACAGATATGCAAACCAACAGCAGTTGCTGTGATAATGCCCCTTTGCCTTCCCTCCACTGCATACGACTTCTCTCCCCCTGCTCCTGTTGCTTTGTTGCTCTGTCCCTCTCTGTGCTCCCCATCCAGGCTGTGCTGCAGAGAGGCTGTGAGCAGCAAGGGGTCAGGAACCTGGTGCAGCCTGCGGAGCATCTCTAGTAATTACATAAAACTGCTAATCTTCCAGCACAGATCATAAGCAACCAAAAATGTAATTTCAGTGAGCCAGGAATAATACATCCAAATCATGGCAGTGCCCTAAACCAAGCCACTCCACAATATCATGAGCCTAAACTTGTTTGTGTGTGTGCGCGTGTGCATATGAGTACAATCTTCAGACTGACCCATTTTCGCAAAATCTTAACAATATTTTAAGGATCTTTGAGCAGCAAAGCATATAAACAGACTTTAACTTGGTACATAATTTTAAAAAATTAAATATTTCATTAAATCTTTGTGGGCATGAAATAGAGGCATAAAATATGTTATGCCTGGAAAATATTAATCCAACAATTCATATTTACTTTGTTGCTCATTTAAATGTAGGAGCATTAAGTTAATCATGAGGGAGGATTTACTTGTTTGTTTGTTTGCCAATTTGTTTATTTATTAATTTATTTTTTTTTCTTGGCATTATCCTAGGCAATGTGCTGGACTTGCTGCATGGCTATGCTTACACAGGCACTGCAGTTATGAAGGGTTAGAAGTCATTGTCCTCGCTATTCCTGAATGCTACATTATTCCACAGATAGTTTCCTGTATTTTAATAGAAAAACTTGCACAGTAAAATATTCTCCAATACTGGAAAAGGAATGAGAGGATGGTTTTGTGCCGTTCATGTTACGTTTTTGTCCACCAACTGGAAGTTAGAGAGAAGATTTAAAAAATATATGTTATTTTGAGTGCTGCAACAGGAAATGCAACTACCTAAATCAGCATATAAAAAGGCATCCCATGGAGTTAAGCATGATGCACAAAAGCTGTAATGCAAGAGAAATGATACTTTAAACCCTGTACGGTGCTATTTCAAGCAGAGTTTTTTGGCAGATTTTAGTTTTTTGTAAAGACCACAAAAGTGTTGTTATTGTTGGATAAAAATAACAGCTGCAAGGGAGACTGAAATTCTTTCTGAGATAACAAAGAACAAAGGAAAGACTTTGCATCGGGATTTGTGTCAGCTCTAACAGCTAAATTGTGCTCTCAGCTCGGTGGGCAGGATTGCCATGAAGTCATTGTGTGACCACGTTAGCCCATGCCCAAGGGGCGAGTTTGGCTCGAATGAATGACCAGATCCAGGGCCGAGGGCCAGCAGCCAGTGAATGAATTGTCCTTTCATTGAAGCCCTTCAGAAAACGAAGGGGCTCATCTCTAAGTCTGCGTGCTGTGGCAGAAAAGGGAGGGAGAAGGATTTAAGACATGATAGTCCCCCAGCCTGGCAGGCAGGAGGGTATCAAGAGGGAGGAGGGAGTGTGTTGCAGCACAGGGCTGAGTAGCTGTGCCTTTCCTTATGGGGTAGGATACACCTGGGTGCCATTTTTGGAGTGCAGGTTACATTTTTGCTACTGCTTAGAAAATGAGTGATTGTTGAAGCCTTTTGCATTCAGGTCTAGGACCAAACAAAACGCAATACAGCCCCAGGTCCCCTGAGCCAGAAAAGGGCCTTTGTGGATGATGTGCATCAGTCTGGAATGTTTATTCTGTGCAAACTGAGGAACAACAGGATAAAGCAGAGTTTGTTCATTCCTGAATAAGTTAGCACATGTGCCCTGAAGAAGTTCTGATCGTGTAGGCTTTTGTCTGCTGGTCCTTTGGTCTACAGCTTCTGAAAATTATATGCTCTTTCTAAGTCTTTAACACCCCTTTTTAACAGATAGGGTTGGCTGTGCACGTTTTGGCAGCACTATGTGCAATGAAAAATGCAGATAGGAATGCTCTAAGAAAGTATTTTTTTAATTACTGGAAAATGTGTTTCATTTCACTGCAAAGACAAAAGACAGAAGGGACCAGCAATTTGGAAGTCCCTCACAGACCAAGGCCAAGATACAACACATCATATTCCACCCTTGAGCCGTGTCCCTGGGCCCAACTGCTCAGAGGCAGCGGCCGACCAAACACCACCGTTGTGGGGTGCTGGGCTGAAACAGAAGGACGTCTCTCCTGTCTGGCCACGCTGGTGCCAGCAGTCACTCACATGTCACCAAAGACCCCAGTATCAAACTCATCTGGGACCTAGACAAACACACGGGCTTGTGCAAAGGAACAGTCCTCTTAAAACAGGTTTTCTCTTTTTGGAAGCTGATAATACAGTTTGACTCCAGTTACCATGGATGTGTAATGGGTTTGCTTGCTTTAAAACCAGCTCTCTCCATTTAGAAATGAAGGAGAGAACAGAGTAACTATATGTTGAACTCTTTCCCGCTCTGTGGGTGACTTACAAGTCATATTTTAAGCACAACCTCATGTGTCCCTGGCTTTTGCCATGAGTGGGGCAATATGGACCCCTGTGAGATATAAATCTAGCATGTAAATAAATAAGCAAGCAAGTTGTGTCTAGTTATTACTCCTAAGATACACACAGCTAAGGACGGGGTAAAGGGGACAGGGAGATGTACAAATGTTTGTTTGAATACGAGAGAGATGTTTGCATCCTTTTTGCTTGTTTACACATATCTCCATGCTCTCTGATCATTGCAGGGATTGAACATTAAGCTATACCTGAAGCAAATAAACACCTGCACCGAGTCTCTAAAAAGCAGATGAGCCCCTCACGAGCCACTGGCACCTCTCTTCTACTCCTCCAGCCTGAGCCATCAATGCCACCGGCCCACAGAGGATAGGAGGTGAACAGGTTGGGCTAATGAGGAAGGGCAAAGAGCTGCAGTTTCCTTCCCCACAGCTGCGCATATGGGCTGATGGAAGGCAGCGGGGCTAGCCCTAAAGCTTTTTCTTTCCAAACCCGAACTGCACTGTTTCAGTGGTGGTCTCCCGTGAGGGAGTCCTCCAGCACTCACCCGTGTGGCTTGTTTGAATGCTGTAGATACTTGGAACTTGTTCTTCATTGTAGCACCTGTCCTGTGGATCTTGTTGTAAAACTTCAGCCTTTTTGCTCTGCTTTAGAAAAGAGCAGGCTGAGCACCCAGTGTGCTGCAGCATGGAAACTGGCAGGGCACAGTCTGAGGCAGCCTAGAAAGATGATGTCCTACAGGTAGCTGAAATACACGTGGACAGTCCTCTATTTGTCTTTCTGCAGGGCCTGTCAGTGCCTTTGTTCTACAGCCAGAGACTGGGATATGATAATGCTGAAGGTCATAGTTCTTGAGTTGTAGGCACCCAATGGCATCTCTAACATCAAAATCTGATCCATGGGTATGCTGGAAATTTGGCGCCTTGGAGTGGGATTTGTGGAAGTCAGCTGGGTGGGGAGCTGCCAGAGATGGGCAACAGCTCTGCCAAGGAGAGGAGGTATGTTTTGTACCCTGTCCTCTTCGGAGAATTAAAAGTCTTACTCTGGGCAACAAAAGGTGCCATTTTGGAATTGCCCTGCTGAAACTTCTCCACCTTTCTCTGAAAGAGCAGACAGCTTCATGTTTGGATTTCAGAAAATCCATGTTGCCCTGGTGCTGGTGTGCCCCCTGCAAGCCTCTGCGGAATGCCAGCTCATCTCCATCAAGCTCTTTTCTTCCATGACGTTTGCAGAGGCCTGAATAAGTCGGGCTGCAGATGTGCAGTGTGTACTGCCTGAGAAACTGTCCATTACTGCTATTTTTCTCATACTCCCCTCAGTGCCTGCTTATTGTGTATTTTTAATATCAAGATTGTAAGGCATATAGGGAAGGAAATGTAATTTTGCTTTTTGTTTTGCTTTTTGGTCTTTGCACGACGTTATCTCTCTGTGGTCCTAGGCCAGGACAGAAATGCAGATCTTACTCTGTGTGTGCTCTTGCATCTATTCAGGAGATAGTCGCAGTGTTGCAGGACCTGCAACCCAGAGAACAGAAATTAGGATCATTGGCGGTGAGCTTTTTGCAAACACTTTGTTGGTAAGGAAATACTTGCTAACTACCATTTGCAAATCTTAAGTAGAGGGTGACTTCAGAGAGTCTAGGTGCTATGCTCTGTGTATTTGTATAAAGCCAGCCACCTTTACATCTGAGCAATTCTTTGCTGGCTGCTTAAACAGCAGGGAGCAGAAGAGAAAAACCTTTGACAGTCTTCCCCTGGGATGTCATGGGTTCTGTGATATCTGTGATAGACTGACTAAAAGCCTACCATGGCACATGATGGGAATGATGCATTAATTGTCTTACGTGTAACAGAACTGCTGCTAATCAACAGGCAGATATGTAATAGCTGGCTTGACCTGTTTCAATACTAAATAAATATTTGGCTTCAGATAACAGTTAAAATTAAAAAAAAAAAAAAAAAAAAATCAACAATGTTTTAGAAGGACATCTGGGGAACAGTATTGAAAGGAAACTCGTACCCAAGTTTATTTTTATCTACACTGCATGCTACCTGAAAGTTAGACAGACAGTTTTCTGGCCTCCCTCTCTAGGCTGTGGAGAAAGTGCTGGGTGGGAAGAAGCACCTGCCAGAGGTGCTCTCTCTAATACATCTCAGGTGCCTTCAGTAATCCTGGAAGTGCCTGTTCCTCTTCTTTGTCTATAGGTGGAGGCTTATCACTACCCTAGCTAAATGTCTAACTTTTAAATAGACACAGCTGAGTAAGAGCAACCTCACCCTTCCGTGTGCACTCTCCTCACCTCTCCACCTGTTCCCTTTCACTGGTGAAGAAGAGCTTTCGGGGTCTGGAGTCAACCTCCTACGCTAAAGCGATGGGGCAGCACCGCTGCCAGCTCATGGCCATCACCAAGTCTGGGCCATGAATGGAAGCCCCAAGCGGAGGAGACCCCTTGCCTGCCACGAGGTTTGGTGGGACGTGCCAGGGCTCAGGGCTGTGCTGGGTGCTCCAGCACCCCTCGGCCTCGCAGGGCTCGGGGGTCAGAGTGGGTTCTGAGGGCTGTCTGGGGCTGTGGCACCAGCATGCATGTGCCACAGGAGCTCAAGGAACCAGAGGAACATGTGTCAGCTCTGCCCAGCGAGTAGGAAATTTCCCCATGTAAATAGTGAGATGGATGTGGGATAGATCGTTTTTTGTATTGGAAAGAAAGATGGGCAGAACCACAGCTGCATCCCTCCTGGAGGGCGCCTCCTCTGCCCCAGTATTTCCTCCTGCAATGACTCCTCACTCAGGTCCCCTGTAGGAAACACGGAGAGAAATCAGATTGCAGCTGCCACTTGCTTCTGCCAACAAAGCAAGAGTCACTCAAGTTGTTCATTCTTGTGCTCCGTGCAATAGCATTCAGTTGCAGGCAAGCTGAAGTTGCCAAAATTTCACTTTTCTTAAAAAAAAATAAAATAATAAGCAGAATTGTGAAGCCCATGTAGACTTAGCCAGCTTAACCAGCTGCCAAACCCTGCTCAGGAAAGAAAGCAGATAAAAAACAAATACATTATCACTCCACCTTAGCTAGCCCATACCACAAACTTCTTTCTCCCCACCTGTCTGCCACTCAGACATTTAGACAGGCTGTCATTATCAGCCACCCACTGCCCCAGCTTTGCCCCAATTTTTTTAAGCCCTACAGCACTGTCATTTGATGTGTCTGGTGAGAGAATTAAAGTAGATGAAGACTGAGGATACCACTCCCTTAGGTAATGATATATTCTGATTCCCTCCAGCTATGTTTCTGACAGTCCCGTCCTCCTCATCCTGGCCCTACTCCCCTCTTCCATAGACCGAAGAATAATTAAAACTCCTCTGCATAAGGCATGGCTGCATTCAACATTCAGCTCCAACTCTGTTAAAAAATGCTTGTGACAGGTGGGGTATATTCTGTGCCATAGCAATAAGCAGTCGGCAGGCAGTAGTCAGCAGGAAAAGCAGACAAAAATACCTGGTATGCAAAGGCCAGGAAGGAAAGGAGACAAAAACACTGAAGCGTTACGTACTTTTGAAACACAACCTTAAATAAGGCCTCACAAATTTAAACAATAAATGTTAAAACTTAAAATTATTGTGCAGGTACTCTCCTGAATGCATACAGGAGGTATAAAACCACTAAGATATATCTCTTGGTCCAATACATACGTGAGAGACCATAGGATGAGCTGGAATGTGCAGTTATTTGGAAATCCAGTAATACTGCAAATCAGGAGAGCTGCACCTGGGAGGTCAATATTACATGTTCCAAACTGCATTGGAAAGTAAAAGGGAGATCTTTAATGAAATGGACCACAGTTAATGCAAGTTGCCTAGTAAGAGAACTTTAGGAAGAAAGTTTCCAGAACAAGCAGCTTAAATACCATCAGGCTGTCAACACGCCCATGCTGGGGTGATCCTGGAGATGTTCATTTTCAGAACTGTTTCTTCCTACCAGCCACAGAACTGCCGGGCTTTGGTGTAATTAGTCACGTGTTTAGATGCAGCGTTCGGCACTCAGAAGCTTCCTTCCTATCCTAAAAACACAGGCAAGAGAATCAAGAAATGTGTCCAAAACACCCTACAAAAGCACAAAACTCATCTTTAACCCAAAGGCACCCACACCCAGTTGTTCTGACAAAATGATACTCTCTCAAAAGGCAAAGCTCTCGTGTTTTGTGATATTATCACAGCCTTGGAATGTGTGCACAGAGTTGCTTGCAGAGTTACTTTTTTTTTTTTTTTTTTAATTGTATTCGATAATTGATGGATCACATGATATTGTAACAAGAAAAACAGGTTTGATAAAACAAATATGCTGGTGAATAGAACGTGTAATCGTAATTATTTTTAAGAGATAAAATTGGCAAACATGAGAATTAGGGCCAGAATAAAACTGGATGTGCCATGGTTTCCTTGATTATGTGTGCTCTGTTTCACGCTCCTCAGAGGTGGTACAAGAAGTTGCCACTGGCTGCCAACTGATCGGTGTCTGTGCATTTTTCTTTGCTGCACGTTGGGCATGGCAACACACACTGTTCTAACCCAGGCTGCAAACGGACCCTTGGCTGTAGCTGGTCAGGGAACCCTGCAATATGCATTTATTCCTTTGTACAGACTCTCCATCACTTTCAGTGCAACCTGAATTGTCCGTTTTATGTCAGGAAAGGGAGACTGAGGAGTTGAAATAGTCCTTTACGGACAGTAACCAACAGAGCAGTTTTGCCTGGGCAGCTGAAGCCCAATAACAGCGCTCAGAGAGCGAGCTTTAATGAGGGCAGAGAATGGCAACATCCAGCCAAGGGGAAAGAGTTATCACCAAAACCAGACTGGAAGAGCAAGTGCAAATATGGGGGAGCAGAAAGACTTGCACTGCCCAGGTGTACCGAGGATACCCAGAAATGACATTTCCTATTTTTTCCCCCAGCTCTCAACTCTCTTGTTTTATCTGTAAATGAAATGGGTGACTGCACAGCCAAGAAGTTGGCTTGTGAAGGCTGTAAATGCTCTGCTTATCACATAGCCCTCAGAGAACTGAACCATGAACTGGACCAACTATGTGGTGGGCTGCACAGTCCCCAGGGGGGCTACCTGCACCTGGGGAAGGTCCATGGAGGACTTGGAGGCTCTGTGGATGCAACCCCTGTTGAGCTGGTTTGAAAACGAACACAATGTAAAAGCCAGATCCCATACATCAGCCCCGAGACTAGTCACACCGAGGAGCCCAACCATGGCTGTAACAGGAGTCTTGTGAGTGAGGGCCCCTGGCTGGAGGTGTCAGAGGGTACCAAAGGCAAGCCACAACAGGTTTGGTGGGTTTTCTTTCTGGTGTTGTGACTTTAATAGATAGCTTAAGTTTTCAGAAGGTGTGGTTTAGATATCAGAGATCATACACCAGCAATTACACACTTGATTATTTGTGTACAGAGTTTATCTGCATGTAGAGTACCACCGCTGTTTCACCACCTATTTTACTAGACTGTAAGATGCTGTTACTTTCCTGGTTGGTTGGAGCTTGTAGCCATAACTTTGGGCTAACATGGTGAAGGGACGGGAGGTACCCAGAGGGATATGACTAGGTAAAAGCACTGTTATCACCAAGCGTAAGATACCCACTCTGCACATGGGGTTATGTCAGGAGCCAGCTAGTTACAGAAGAAAAGGTAGAATAGGCTGTTTCTGGTCAAGAGGTCTTGCTTTAGTGTCTAGTCAGGGAGTCTTTCCCCCCAACTCATAAAGGGGAGAACATATTTACCCTCTTACATGCAGAGATATGCAGGAGGCGGCTTCCAAGAGTTGGATCTGCCCAGGACTGCTGAGAAAGGTCTGAGCCTGTGGATCTGCCTCCTAAACACAGTGGTGCTGAGCTGGCTGAAACAGAAGCTGAATTCCCTTAATGTGTAGACTTTGCTTTGATATTTCCTGGTCATTCGTTGACTTTCTTGCCTAAGACTCAGAGGAGGCTTTATGGGAACGGCTCTGCTGAAGCTACACTTTTTAATATAGAAGGCTCTGGGTTTCCTTTCTTTCATCTGTAACCAATAAAGGAAGAGGAGTCACTTTCCAACCCATGCACTTTACACTCTGTTGCCTATTATTCACAGACAGACCTGGATAACAAGTGATGCACTGAGCAGAGTCAGCCTAGCCATTTGGAAGGAAAATGTTCCTTCACAGCAGGAAAAGCAAGTGGGATGTGGGAGAGCATGGGAGGAGAAAGCAGCCTCACTCCTCCAAACTGCTTGTGTAAAAACAAAAAAACAAACAAAACAAAACAAAACAACAAACAAACAAACAAACAAAACCCTACGTTAGATATGGGTGGCCCCGATCTTTTTGTTTTCCTCTTAGGGGGAATAAACAACAGCAGAACATACTACCACATCTTGTGGGAGACGTGGCAATTGGCGGCCGTCTCGGTCATAGTGACCATGAAGTGGTTGAGTTTAGAATTTATGGTGACAGAAGGAAAACTGTCACCAAAACTTTAGCCCTGGATATGGGGAAAGCAGACTTCAGGCTGCTCAGGGAACTAGTCAGCAAGGTCCCCTGGGAAACTGCTTTTGAAGGCATTGGCGTCCATCAGTGCTGGTCAATCTTTAAGCACTGCCTCCTAAAAGCACAAGATCAGGCGATTCCAAAATATCAGAAGTCAGGCAGGCGGGGCAGAAGGCTGGCCTGGCTGACCAGGGATCTTCTACTGGAGCTTAGGTGAAAAAATAAAGTGTACGGCTGCTGGAAGGAGGGTCAGGCCACAAGGAAGGACTACAGGGATGCTGTTCATGTTTGTAGGGAGAAAATTTGTGTGGCCAAAGCCCAGCTAGAGTTGAAGCTGGCCATGTCTGTGGAAGACAATAAAAAAGGGTTTTTTTGGATAAGTGAACAGAAAAAGGAGAACCAAAGAAAACATAGGTCCGCTACTAGATGGGGAGGGTCTCCTCACAGACAATGACATAGGCAAAGCACAGACGTTTAACGCCTTCTTCGCCTCTGTCTTCAACACTGATGATGGGCTTCGGGACCCAGGGTACCCTGAGCTGGAGGATCATGACAGTGGGAATGACAAACTCCCAACTGACCCTGAACATGTGCGGGATTTGCTGCTCCATCTGGATCCATACAAGTCCATGGGTCTATATGGGATTCATCCCAGGGTGCTTAAAGAGCTGGTTAACGTCATCGCGGGACCTCTCTCAATTATTTTTCAACGATCTTGGGAATCTGGAGAGATCCCATTGGATTGGAAGCTGGCAAATGTTGTGCCAATTTTCAAGAAGGGTAAGAAAGAAGACCCTAGCAATTACAGGCCTGTCAGTCAGCCTGTCAGTGCCTGGTAAAATTATGGAGAGGATGATCCTTGAAGTTATTGAAGCGCACCTGGGGGACAATGCAGTCATTGGTCCCAGCCAACATGGGTTCAAGAGGGGTAGGTCCTGCCTAACAAATTTGATTTCCTTTTATGATAAGATCACCCATCTAGTCGATCAAGGCAAACCAGCTGATGTCATCTTTTTGGACTTCAGCAAAGCTTTTGACATGGTTTCCCATAGGATCCTACTGGACAAAATGTCCAGCATACAGCTAAACAAAAACATCATATGATGGGTGAGCAATTGGCTGACGGGCAGGGCTCAAAGGGTTGTGGTAAATGGGGCCACATCTGGCTGGCGGATGGTCAGTAGTGGGGTCCCTCAAGGCTCCATTTTAGGGCCAGTCCTCTTCAATGTTTTTATAAATGATTCGGATGTAGGACTAGAAGGTGTTTTGAGCAACTTTGCCGACAACACCAAACTTGGAGGAGTTGTGGACTCGGATGAGGGTGGAAAGGCCTTGCAGAGAGATCTGGACAGATTGGAGAGCTGGGTGATCACCAACCACGTGAAGTTTAACAAAAGCAAGTGCCGGGTCCTGCACCTGGGACGGGGCAACCCTGGCTATACGTACAGACTGGGTGATGAGACGCTGGAGAGCAGCCCCGCAGAAAGGGATCTGGGGGTTGTGGTTGACAGCAAGTTGAATACGAGCCAGCAGTGTGCCCTGGCAGCCAGGAGCGCCAACTGTATCCTGGGATGCATCAAGCACGGCATTGCTGGTCAGTCAAGGGAAGTGATTGTCCCGCTCTACTCTGCGCTGGTGCGGCCTCACCTCAAGTACTGTGTGCAGTTCTGGGCACCACAGTACAAAAAGGACGTTAAACTGTTGGAGAGTGTCCAGAGGAGGGCTATGAAGATGGTGAAGGGCCTAGAGGGGAAGACATATGAGGAGCGGCTGAGGTCACTGGGCCTGTTCAGCCTGGAGAAGAGGAGGCTGAGGGGGGACCTCACCGCAGTCTCCAACTCCTCGCGAGGGGGAGTGGAGAGGCAGGTGACCTATTCTCTGTTATCACCAGTGACAGGACCCATGGGAACGGTGTCAAGCTGAGGCAGGGGAAGTTTAGGCTGGACATCAGGAAGAGGTTCTTCACCGAGAGGGTGGTCGCACACTGGAACAGGCTCCCCAGGGAAGTAGTCGCTGCACCAAGCCTGCCTGAATTTAAGAAGCGATTGGACTGTGCACTTAGTCACATGGTCTAAAATTTTGGGTAGACCTGTGCGGTGCCAGGAGTTGGACTTGATGATCCTTATGGGTCCCTTCCAACTCGGGATACTCTATGATTCTATGATTCTATGACTCTATGATACTACTCACCACTGATTGCCAACTATGCCGAGAGTAGGGGTAAAAAAAAAAAAAAACAAAAAACCACACATTTAAGAGAATATTTTTTAAAAAGAAAAAAATTAAAAGATATCACATTTGGTGTTTTCATATGAGTAGATCAACCTTAGTTTTGTCCTTTATACCAGGAATACCATAGCTAATTAAGTCTGAATGCATTTTTATCACATTTCTCATTTTCTAAGCAAGTCAAAGGTTTAACACGGCACTCTGATGACAACCTGAAAATGTGACTTTTTCAGTAAGTTGTAGTAGTTTTCCTCAAATTTCCTCAGATGTGTTTGAATGTGTGTGTTCATGAAGCATAAGTAACATTGGGTTTGAGAGAGCAAACACTGGAAGTCAGACACTTCTCCACCTTCAGTATGCTGTACTCATTTGCCAGCGTGCATCCTTTGAGTTTTACAGGCGTGAGCTAACAGCGAGCTGCCCTTGGCTTTTGCTAGGAGCTCCTGTGCCATATGGTGAGAGCACCTTGGGCAACCCTCGCCGTGCAGCCAGACATCCCAACCACTCCGCGTATCTTAGCGAGGGTGTCGCAGCACAGCTGAGACCAAACGGCTTGTAGATCTGTCTGCTTGATGCCACCTCTTTATCCTCCTTGCCCATCTCCCTGGCTGTGGTTTCCCTGCTGGAGTTTCCCTCGCTGCCCTTCGCCAGCCTCCCACAGCTCCTCAGCCTCCCTCCCTCGCCCACGTACCCGCTGCAGCCCCTTCTGCAGCCTCTCTGGCAGCCTTGCAGCTCCCGTGGACTCCCCCATCCCCACCTTCAGGTTTCAAATCCAATGGGAAAAAAAAAGAAAAAAAAAAAGGTGCGAATTGAGAAACGAAATAGTGAAATTTGGGGCAGAGCTGTGAATGCTTTGATGCTGATCATGCAAAGTGTCTCAGCATGAGCCGAGCTGCGTAAGCTGCCTTCTGCAGCATGACTGGGAGTGCGTGCATCTGCTCATCCTGACTCTGCCTGCATCTAAGGCATTATTTTCACTACAGAGCTATTATTTCCTCCCCTTGGTCTCTCTCTCTCTCTCTTTTTTTTTTTTTTTTTTTTATCTATCCCTGCACAGTGAAGTAGCAGGCACACTTTAAACCTCATAACAGAATGGTGTCAAGAGAGTAACAGAGATTGATGCTGGCTGGCGTGAGAGTGAACTGTTGACAAGAGAGAACATAAAAAGTTCGCTATTTGTGGTGTATATTATGTTTTTCTTCAATATCTGAGAGGCACTTGGAGAGGCAGAACATTAGGTCTTTATTGATGCAGCTCTAGAGAGATGTAAAATGGTGCACTCAAACAGGTAATGCACTGCTGAAAATTATTTTGAAAAGATTGTAAGGGGAAATATTGAATCATCATTCAGGGCCTCTTTTCTGTGATACGAGCATTGCTGCCATCATCAGTGACACTACGTTAGTATTGGCCAACATGATTGTTAGCAACATAAACCTTGGGACTAAAATAAGATAGTAGTCTGTTTGGAGGTGTCCCCCTATTCCCAGCTTCTGGGATTGTTACCCACTTTTGTCTGTAGCCCCAAAACTTTTGTTATCACCACAAAATTCAGCAGTGACCAAGCGGCAGTGAAGCTTCACTGTATCTCCAACCATTCTTCCCCAAAACTCTCTTTCCAGCTCTTGTCCCCTGCCCAAAACCAGAGTGATTTGAAGACCCCCTTGTTTTTATTTAGGACATCTTCCCATCTCTGTGTAAGAAGTCAGTAGTCCTAGTGGTTTCCTTACCTCTGTTCTCACAGTTGTAGGCGCTGAGAGGTTAAAGCTGTGAATTTAGAGATGGATGCTTGGGGAACAGCAGTAAATGGAGAGATCTGGTATTTTCAGTCACAGATGAAGTCGACTTCTTCGTGAATTCAAGTGCTCTGACATAGCCGATGTTGTGGGGACCTCAGCAGACTGATAATGCCAAACAGTTCAGTGTTATGCTGCTGTGTCAGCAAGATCCATCCTGAGGCAAGCTCAGGGATGAGCAGATGTCACACTAGCTGTGGAAAAATTTAATCCGGGTGAGAAGCCCTCTCTCCGCTCCTCTTCTGCTTACTCATGTGCTGTAATTTGCTTAGGCAATTACCATGCAAATATAAACCAGTGCTGCAACATGTACAGCACCCGACATTTGTTCTTATGCAAAGACAAATGACATTAGGAAAATAATGTAACTGCTTATTCTAATAGTATGTTATGCGGCTTGTGAGAGGTTAGAAAATGCAATGAAAACTCTCTGTAAGAGACAAGGAAGCCCAATATGTTCTCCCCTGAATGACTACAATGTGTGGGAGGATGCAGCCAGAAACCGTACCCCCTGCAAGCTCTGGCAGATCACCAGGAGGGAGGAGCTCAAATCCTTGGTTCATCATTGGAGATAGATGGGTGCAGCAGAAAGCTGTGTGAGAAAGAACCACCTTTGTGCTTGGTCATTACAAGAAGCCCATCGCTCTTGGACGCCTCACTCTGCATCCCGCCGTGTTTCTGGCAAAGCGGAAAGTGTAACACCAAGTGATGGAGTGAGAAATGTAGTATTAAAGTACGTCTGCTTTGGGCAGTAGAGTACAATACCAAACAGATCAATCTCACTTGTTAATTTAAGTGTGTGATTACATAGCTAGGTGGATGTCAGTGATCTGCAAACTTGAGAAAAGTAGAGTATAACTAATTTCTTTAATATATATATATTAAATATTATATATATATATATACATGGAAAAGAGACAAAAGACACTGAAATGCTCTCGCACTGTAAGGTTTGGAGAATCCTACATGGCTTGATATCCGTGTTGTTTCAAAATCCAAAGACAAAATGTGCCTGAAATCTAGCACATAGCAAAAACCACACATTTTTTCTCTCAGGCAGATAATGACAGAATGAAGGGGAATGGCTTTAAACTAAAAGAGGGTAGATGTAGATTAGAGATAAGGAGGAAATTCTTTACTCAGAGGGTGGTGAGGCTCTGGCACAGGTTGCCCAGAGAAGCTGTGGATGCCCCATCCCTGGAGGTGCTCAATGCCAGGCTGGATGGGGCTTTGGGCAACCTGGTCTGGTGGGAGGTGTCCCTGCCCATGGCAGGGGGTTGGAACCAGGTGGTCTTCAAGGTCCCTTTCCACCCAAAGCATTCTGTGGTTCTATGATTATGAAATACAAAACTTTTTTAATGATGGGTCATACAAAGTATGCTAACAGTCCTTCCAACAATAGCTTGTGCATCAATTCAACATTAACTTAATGTATAATCAACTTGTGCATTATTTTATTTTATTTTATTTTATTTATAAAATTCCAGTTTCATTACTAACAAATGTGTTATTGAGCATGAAGAAATAGCTAATTGTTCAGGTCTCCCTCCTTTGCTCCACTGAGGAATAAAAAAAAGTCAAAAGATGAACCTTAGTAGACTAACTATATCTATTGTACTGTGGGTCTTCTCTCAGGGTAGCCAAATCAATAACTTTCTCTCTCTTTCTCTCTCTCTTAAAAAAAGCTTGAAGAAATTTTTCTATGCGTCATGAAACTGATTGCTCAAAAATGGAAATTATTTTGTGATTTAGACCAGATCTTGCTGTTGAAATGTAGCTAAAGTGATACACTAGAAGTGAATCCTTGTATGTCATGATTCAGGCTAGAGTGCCTGTATTTAAACAATGTTTTTATTAAAGTAATATGTAGGCTGAGTCTCAGATTTCAGTGATGCAGAGATCACAGAATGGCTTGGATTGAAAGTGACCTTAAACACCATCTGCTTCCAACCCCCCTGCCATGGGCAGGGACACCTCCCACCAGATCAGGTTGCCTAAAGGCCCATCCAGCCTGGCCTTGAGCACCTTCAGGGATGGGGCATCCACAGCTTCTCTGGGTAACATGTTCCACTGCCTCACCACACTCACAGTAAAGAATTTCTTCCTTATATCTAATCTAAATCTACCCTCTTTTAGCTTAAAGCCATTCCCCCTTGTCCTATCACTCCACTCCCTGACAAAGAGTCCCTCCCCACCTCTCCTGTAGGCCCCTTTAGGTACTGGGAGGCCACAATGAGGTCTCCCCGGAGCCTTCTCTTCTCCAGGCTGAACAATCCCAACTCCCTCAGCCTATCTTTGTAGTAGAGGTACTCCAGCCCTCTGATCGTCCTCATGACCCCCTTCAGGACTCGCCCCAAGAGCTCCATGTCCTTCTTGTGCTGGGGGCCCCAGAGCTGAACACAGCACTTCAGGTGGAGTCAACCAAACCATTTAACGGATAAACAAACCATTTTTTTCTCTCTTAAAACAGAGTATATTAGCTTTTCTAACTAATTTGCAGCATTGCTAGAAGGTGGTGCTTACAACACATATGACAGTTATACCTGATGTTAAATGGGTGCTACTACAGCTCTGTAGCATCAGTGCCTGCAGTGCAGCAAAGTAGGAAGTAGTGAAATTAGCAAAAATTTAAATTCTGGGATGACTTAACTTGTTTGTTTGTTTTTGTTGTCTGTGTGTGTGTGTGTATTTAATTCTAAAGAAACACTTTTTTCATCTCTACAGGATAAATACAGAACATCAGTTTTATACTTTTTTTTTTTTTTCTGTGATGAGTGTTATGTCTTCTAAAAATCTCCAGCCAAAAAGAGAAAGAAGTTCCTTTTATTGTTTAAAATCAGATGAAAATGAAAAGATGTTTACCTTGTAGCCATTCTGCA
This sequence comes from Cygnus olor, assembly GCF_009769625.2. Taxonomy (NCBI): domain Eukaryota; kingdom Metazoa; phylum Chordata; class Aves; order Anseriformes; family Anatidae; genus Cygnus; species Cygnus olor. The sequence goes on from NC_049198.1 coordinate 20,671,973, forward strand.
GACCTTTTCATACTAAAGCAAGGGTGAGAAGGTTCATCTGGAGCACCATCTGCAGCCTGCACTACTTACCCCAGCCAAACTCCAGTCCACTGCTTCACTATAGAGTTTTGTAATAACCTGTGGGTCAAAACAGGATTTGGATGTCACAGAGTACATGAATAAATACCAAAATGCCAGCTCTTACCCTGTCCTACATATGTTCTACATTTATGACATGATGTAACAGCTTTTAGTGAAAGGAGGGTGAAGGGGGAAAACTGGAGGGAAACTAAAACAAGCAGGGTTTGCACAGCAGACAGGCGCCTTCTCACCTGCTCAGCTGCTGCCAGCTGGCACTGCTGCATAGTAGTGCCTGTTACAACTTCAGTCACTGCAGTTACAGGTTTGGTTATCGTTTGTTTGCATTACTCAAAATATTCTAAACCCTCGTTTGACCCAGTGTGTGTGCAACCTCCTCTCTTTCGCTCCCCTTATTGCTTTCTCTCCCGTTCTCTCTCTCTCTCTCTCTTTCTCTGCATTTTTCTCTCTTTCTCTTTGTTCATAGACTCACAGAATGGCTTGGGTTGGAAAGGATCTTAAAGATCATCTAATCCCAACCCCCTGCCATGGGCAGGGATAGCCTGTTCTATCCCTTTCTCTCCCTCCCCTTTTCTCCCCCTTTTCCCCTTGTCTCCCCTTTTCTCCCCTTGTCTCCCCTTCTCTCCTATTCTCTCCCTCTTTCTTTATCTGGGCTTTTAACATATTTTGAATGAAAGGCTGAAATTAACCTTTTCTGCACATCGCTATATAAAATCCTTAGGGTGGCTGTGATATACATTGAAGACTTGCCTCTTCATTTCTCTGATGCCTGGGCACCAGCATGGCTCCGGGACCCTCTCTGTAGGTCCCTATGCTGGCGGGCAGAGCTCTGGCTGGTGGTACAGCACCTGGCGTGCCGGGAGCCATGGTGCGTCGCTGCTGAGGGGCTGGATGTGCGTGGCGGAGGGCTGGAGAGGAGCAGGGTGGGATGGGCGGTGGCATCCAAAGCCTTGCAAGCAAAGCCCTTGGCTTCTTCTTTGAGCTAAAACAAAGTAATCCTTAAACACTGATGCTGTGCTTTGGGTTTCCCAAGTCCCCAAAAGGATGGTAAAATAAGGTTAAACATGCCTTGCTGCGTTTTCTGAACACTGCTCTGTCTTGCTTCTGTCCGGCATAAATAGTGGAAGCAGACTGGTTTCACTGGCAGGCTCTCACCAACGAACACTTTGTCATTCTTTCCACAAGGACAGCATTTTTTTTAAATCATTACAATTGTTAAGTTTCTCATCTTCCTTCTTTCACACTTTCTGACATTAACAATAGCAATAACCCTGAAACATTTCAATGAAGCACAGCGTGTTCCTACCTCGTGTCATCAGGGAATTGTGACACTAATCCATGATACCAAAAGTAAGGAAATAGGGTAATTGATTTGATGCTTTTAATAATTTCCTGGTTTTTATTAAATGTTATTCTCCATTCTTTTATGTAAACCAATTTTGAGATTTTTTCCTGTCATTTTCCACAGGTATTTTAACATCATTTTCCACAATTCTACATATTTACTGGGTCTTAAGACTGTTGTTTTATTAATATGACAGATACTGATGAAATAGAAATTGGAACTTGTGCACGGTGTAGAAGCAGAAGTAGTACACAATATTGGCATAAAGATATTGTATATTTATTTAATGAATTCTTGTTTTGATTCCGATAACATCTTGTAGAAATCAGGGCTAATGCAGTTCTCATGAAATTTTCCACAAATTATCTTGAGGCAAGTATGTTGTAATTGGGTGTTGAAAAAATGTACTGCAGAAACAGCTCTAGACAAGTACAGTCTGTATTACTCAGGAAGTTGTAACATGTAAATACTTAAAGTGCATCTTTGAAATATAATGATACATAAATTCCTAGTCTAAGCATCATCAGCACAGGGACTATTGGTGTGGGTGGAAACATTTCTTTTGCTCTTTGTTTTGTTATGATGAAATACAGCACTAAACATGTGATGGAGAACTGGTATCTGGACTGGAGAAGTCCAGAAATCCCCAGCCTTGTCAATGGCCTGCCAATAGTTTTGTCCTGTTGAGTCTGGATGGAAAACAACTTTTCCGCCTGTGAAAAATTTCAAAATGCCTTTTATTTCTATATTGGCACCAGATAATTCCTTTCAGGAAATGAGGAACATCTAACAGTTTTAAAGAGAAAGTGGGGAATTGCGCTTTCCATTAATAAGAGAAAGGAGAAGAGGCGAGCCTGCATCCGCCAGCAGCCCCGAACCCACCCCATCCCAGAGACACCCTTCACATTTCTGTGCTGTTGTCGTTGTTGTCAAAACTGCACCTTCCTGTGAAACATTCAGTTTCAACCAACTGTTATTCTTAGGTGGAAAAAAGCTTTCTTCTGAAATATTTCCATCTGCTGTGCAGAACACATGCCTGCTCCTGCGCATGGCCCAGTTGTTACCACAGGACCGCTTGCAGCAGCTGTCACTGGTGAGACCCTTGCCCTGGCCCGGCACCCCGTTATTTTAGTTGGGAATAACAACAACACACGGCTGAGGGTGCTGTTATCAGCTATTTGGACCCTTCAAGCTGCCACTCACTTGAAAATCAGACCCCATGAGCCCACAGCTACCACAGGTGTCGAGGATGCCAGCTAATCAGAAAAACAGCTGCAAAGAATTTGGCATTTCGTCTTCAAACTTCTCAGAATTAGTAATGCTGACAATAGGTTTGCCAGCTTTACAGGCAGAGGAAATGTCCACTGCTTGCCTGTTGGTATTTTTCAAAGATAAGAAGAATTTATTTGGTTTCTTTATTTTTAAAATGAAATGGAAGCCTACAACAAATAACTATCATGATTTGAAATATCGCTGCCTTCATAACTGTGAGGAGCAAAGACTGACGATGCCTCAATTGATCTGAAGGGTGTGTACCCTGAAAGAGAGGACTTAAAAAGATGGGGAATAGTGGAGGTGCCCATTTCCATGACACCCTGGCTTGTTGTGAACCCTTTCTCCCGTGGGAGCAGCGCTGGGGCTGAGCAGGGCACGGCTTCTGTGTGCCAGAGCAGCTCCGGCCTCCTCTGCCACCACTGTGGGGCTGGCTGGGCACAAGAGGCAACTAGCCGACTTTAAGGCTCTTTGGCTCTTTTTTTCTTTAATTATTATTTTATTATTTTTTTACAGAATGGCTTGGTAGTTAGCGAAAATACGTTCTGATTCAGTATTTACATTGTAATTGGATTTATCCAGGAAAATCATTTTGGATTTGGCTTGACAAGGTTTGAATTGCAAAACAAGCTTTGCAACTATATTAATCAAGTCAGGCTGCTATCAGCATGACAGCCTGTTTTGCCACAGTGAGACTTTCTTTGTTGGTAGACTCAAGTGCCAAAATAAGCAGAAATGATGTGCTTATTCTCTAGGGGCAAGTATAGGCCAGTGTGTTTTCAACTCACCCTTTGAAGGCCTACCCACAAAATGGTATAGGTGTAGGTCCTGTCAGAAGCAGCTGAGAGGAATCACTGGGAGCGCTCTGCTGCATCAGCCCATGCAGCAGATGGGCACTCTCTCTGGCTTGCAGGGGAAGCTCAATTTAAATGTGGCATTTGCAGTCTGGCAATATGGCCCCTTTTCTGAGGGACTGACCAACAAGCTTGGATCTGCACAACCCTGTAGCTGATGACCCATGATCGCAAGCAGAAGTGAAATATGCTGAGAGCAGGGATGCCCACGTGGGTGCCACCAGTCCTGCCCAGCCCAGCAGAAGACCCTTGTGCCTTCCCTGCTCCACGACGCTCTCCTTCCCAGGGTCACCCTCCGGGGCCAGCGGGCTGTGCTGGCAAATATTTCTGCCAGTTTCCTAAGGGCTCTGTGTATCTTCCTCCGTTACATGCTTGGAAGTGCACCCATCCATGCCCATGATGCGACACATCTATTCTGTGCCAGAAGCGTATGTAAAAGACTCTTTTCTGACCACATTATAATGCAAAGACAGAGCTGGAGCCTGTGAGAGCCCCAAAAGGAGGTAACAGGGCCCACCCCCATTAAAAAAAAAATCAGATAATGCTGCTTTAACATAATAATAAACCTTTATGTAAGCACTTTTGATGTGAAAGTTCACAGACAAGGAAAGGTCTTTGCCAAGGTCCCGTCCTGAACCCCTTAATTAAAGGAGTAGTCCTGTTAATTTCATAAGATTACTTGCCTAAATATGTACCACTCCTGTGAAGAAAGTGGTGTATTATTTAGCCCTAAACAAATTAGATTATGCTAAGCAGATTGACAGGTGAAGAGGCCATTAAAAGATGAAAAGGAATCACAGAGTCTGTTTTGTTTTGAATGTTAGTTTGATTATTCTTTAGAAGGGCACAGAGTAGAAGGTATTCAAGGTTTGTTTTTATCAGAAGTAATCCAATCCGCACCTAACCTTCATTTTAGTGGGCTGAATAAGCCTACCTCTGGAAATGTCCTTGGTTTGCCCCTCCTCTCTAAGAGTGGTTCCTGTATATCCTTGGGACACTGCATCTGCAAGTCTTGTCTTCTCCAGGCACTTTGGCCTCTTCACTTCTCTGGGCTCCTCAGATACATCTGGGGTGAAGTGGAGATCTCCTGCCGAAACCGATGGCCTTCTGGAAGACATCTGTGCCACTTCAGGCTAAGCTGGAAAAGCAGCAGCTAGAAAACAAAACCCACTCCAGGAGTGTTGTGTGCATTTGTGGCAACATAAAATACAAATCAGAGAGAGAACACGATCATTTCTATTTAAATCATGTTTGCAGTTCTTCACATCTTTCTGCCTAGAGGTGCCTTTAAGAAAATTTCAAGCAATATTTTTGCAGTCAGCTGTAGGGACTAAACACTAGGCTGAAAATCGACAAGTCAGCAGTCGGCCTGGTAGCAGAATGCCTCCATGTGTCCCTCTGAATTTTGGGTTTACTTCAACTGGGTGCTAAGTCTTTGAAAATTGGATTTACTTATGGTCATTAATAATCGTTTGCATAAGCATTAACCAATAACTGCTAAAAATCTGCTTTTTGTCTTATCTATGCCTAGGTTTTTGGAGCTCTCAAGCCTATCAGGTCCTACATCCAGATAAATGCCCAAAATCACATCCTACTGCAAGATTACTGTTGTTTTTTTTTCCCAGTCCTGGAGGATGTTACAACTGGTGGTTGTGGCTTACATCTCCTTTGCCGTTACTGACTGTTCATAGGCTGTCACATTCTACCACAGTCCTAAGGTATCATATTTTGAATTTTATTTATTTATTTTTAATGAAGGATTCTTTGTAAATATGTTTAATAGTATATTCCAATTCAGTGAGAAACAGAATATTGGGTCACTTTTTTCATTAACAGCTTCAAAACCAACTTAGTCAAAGATAAGGACAAGAATATAAGCTTTGGTTTCTAAAGAAGTTGACTCATGAAGTCTAAATTAGTGGGAACAAAAGAGACATTTACCTAATTTTGTTTACGCATAATTACTTTCTGTAATTTTGTTTTCTCGTATCTTCTCTGGTAGTGACTACTGTAAAGGGTGCAATGACAAGAGAGTGAGGAACTCCTGTACAGCATACACTAGTGCTGCTGTCTTACACATACCAGCCGTACCCTTTACTGAATATAGGTTATTATATTAAAATATAAAAATTCGAGTATTTAAGTCAATATAAGTAAAAAGCCCTTCAAGTTAACTAAAAGACTCCTGTTTAATTATAGATTTATTATCACAGGTTTATTAAAATAATTCTCAGCAAAATTAATTTTCTTTCAAGGAGCAGAACACTGAATTATAAGAAAAGTAATTCTGAATCGTGTGCTAAGATACCAGCAGCGGTTAAATTGAATCAGTAAGCATTGCTTCTAACGAGTCTGGTTCCACAGCTATCCAATTAATGTATACTTGTTATGGTGGAGTTAGTCTGAACTAAATGCATATTACCAAGAAGAATTAGCTATATATTCCGTTCTGTTAAGACACTAGTTTTTTTAACCTGTTACTACCTGAAACTGCGATATAATGACTAAAATTTATTTGTCATTAAGGGCAGGGACTTGGTATCAAAGACTGAGATCGAGTTTTACTACACATATCCAAACTGCAGGTAATTTCTCTTAAACAATTACAAGGTAAATTTTCTTTGATATTGGTTTATCCTTACTATGAAAAAGAAAAAAAAAAAGAAAAAAAAAAAGAAGTATGGAACAAAAGCTTGAATAAGTGACTCTGACAAGCTAACGCTGAAGAAATCTTATTAATTTAAAATTGTTGAATGGGCTGCGTAGCAATGCAGCCTGGAAACCTCAGAGAGAAAAAGAAAATTTAAAAATGCTGTAAGCTTTAAATAAAACATAAAAATATTTTGTGTGTATGCGTGTGGGGGGAGGACCATTACACGTAAGTTGGTGTTTGATATGTGCCATATAATTATAGGAAGTTTGTAGAAGGTGCCATGATACCTGTCAATTATCAGCAGGCAGAAAATGCTGATAACATACATAATTCATCAGCATACTGCCCTTTGTTGTTAAGCTGACTGATTTAGCTCCGTAACATAACCGCTTATTCAAAACAAGACATTTAAATTCAAATGAAATACTGTTACCTCTTTAAAATGCATTCAGTTATTATACTGATTCAGATGTACATATATGCATTGCTAAATGTTAGCACGGAAGAGTACAACTGCACTAATTTATATGTGCACACAAATTTGTTCTACTGTAAGGAAAAAGAGCAGCTACCAACATCAGTCAGCTCTTATATTATGACATGACAGAAATGCCTTTAATAGAAAACATCTAATAATTAAAATGATGTTAATGTCCTCAATATATTTATTTATTCTGTTAGTTTCATACAATTTATTTTAATAATTGCAAATATACTTTACATTTAATAGAAAAATCAATGTAAATGTCAATTCAGCTTGATTTCTCCTTCTGTGGCCTTTAATTGGGCCTCCTTGATGTCAGATAGTTCTTAATAAAAAAGCTATGTATCTAGGTAAAAGCTAGCCGCAGGTGTGAGTCAGATACGGTGGGGTATGTTTTCATGCTTTTATTCTGAGTGTGAGTGTCCTCACTTAAAATGAAAAAAAAATAATGAAAAAAATAATAGAAATACAGAGGTTCTGGAAATTATAAGTTTCCATTGTTTGCATAGGAGAGAGAAAAATTCAGTATTTAGTGGGACATAGATCTGAGATAAAACGGAAATTTGAGTACAGTACAAAAAGAACAAGCAAAGGAAAGAAATTAACCTCTTATTTACATTTTTGTAATATAAGAAGGAGAAAACGCATGGTAAAACCGAAAGGACAACAATAGAAAGCTTGTCAAGGAAATGTGTTCTGTAGAAAAGAAAGATTTTAGTAGTTGGAGTTCATTCCCACAAGGTGAGTGGGAGCAAAAAGCTCTCCTGCTTAAGAAGGATTTCCACAAGGTTTGAACTTTTATGAGTGATGAGTGCATCACACCCATGTAAAAGAAGCTGTGAATGTTCTCATTGCATATGAAGGTCCATGCTACTGTACTGAAGCTGCCACTATCTGATGGATGCATTTCCCTTATGAGGGGGTTGCGTGCATTTTCCTGTGCTGTGTCTGACTCTGGATAGGCACATACACACTACACACCTACAGCACACTGCATCCTGGGTATAACTAAACAAGAACAAAATCCTTCTGTGAGGCAAATGTTTTTCCCTCGGAAAACTGCTTTCCTATATCATCAAATTCTCAGTGAAACTCAGCTTCTTGTCACAAGGTAGCTTTCATATCAGTCCTGTCCTTAACTGTAGTGGCCACGTTTTGGGTCATACATTTTACACTGCTGATAGCAGCAGGACCTGAGGGTGAAGAAGACAGTGGTTTGCCTGTTCCACCGGATACACAGCACTTGGCCTGACAGAGATACTACAGCTGCTACGGTCTTGTGTAAGTGGGTTTGCTTTCTTTCCTCTGCCCTTATCAGGATGCAGCGCTTGCTGCCTGATGTTCACGCGCTGGTCAGGCTGGCAGGATGTAGGCAGCTTTTTAAAGTGGCACTGGGAGGGGAGGAACAAGCAAATTTTGGTATGAAACCTTTCACCAAAACACTTGGGTCGTTTGGAGCTGGTGTGAGGGGCTGCTCGGACTAGAAGAGGTGAGATGATAATCCCATGCGGCTCTATCACCTTCCTCCGGCACCTGATGTCACCCAGGCAATTGGTGTCACTCCAGTCTCCAGGTGTAGCTGCTCCACAGGCAGTGGTGAGCACGCCTGACTTTTGTCAAACAAGCTTTGTAGGCTGGTCAGAGATTAAACGGAGTATGCTGGAACAGGGAAGAACAAGATCAGAAGGAAAGCAAAGGTTGTGGCTTTGTTTGGGTTGTTATTCCTCTGATTTATTTATTTTTTTCCTTAAGGCAGCATAAACCAGCACTGACATGAAATTGAAGCAACAGAAAAGGGTATGAATAAGGCTCTGGAATTGCAGAAGGGAGACTGAGCAGATAAGGATGTCATGTGGAAGGAGGAGTAACAAAATCTAGTAAATCAGATGACATGAAAGAGATCTGAAAAGGGCAAGATGTGCCAGGGATCTGTTCTCTCTTTCTGGGCTTCATTTAACTAAAGATGGTTACTGGCGCCTTACCCTTGTCCTGTGATCCTTTCCAAGCATATATATATATATATTTTTTTTTTTCACTCATAGGTGAAAGGAAAATCCTGCTAGTTCAGCTTAGTAAAATGTTTTTGGTTTTGAAAAGACTGTTGATGGGAATAGCAGAACAAGAAGCAATTGACTACAACCCGGTTCACACATTGTTCAAAAAGGAGGGACAGGCTGCAAAACCAGCTTAGTGGGAGGAGCTCATGCTGAACCCCTTCTCTGCATCTCACATCTCAACATCTCCCAGAGCACAAGCACTTTCCTCCCCAGCTGCCAAGGTGAGAGCTGCATCACCGTTCCACTTTGCCTAGCTGCCACTCAGAGGAAACTATGCCTGTGCTGTTTCAGGGCTACGAATATCCCCTGCTGGCGTGACTTGAACCGAAGGAGAACAAGTATTGTAACACATGATAATTTGCAGTAGAGGACTTCAGTTGTCAATCCTCTTATTTCAGATATACTTCATATGCTTAACATGTAGAATGGCATTGTTTTAGTTTTTGCATGTGCAGCTGGATTCAAAAGCTATTTCAGTCCTCCTGATGATTACATGGAAAGGTGTCCAGTAAATGTAGGAACATGTTAATTTTTATGTTTATCCTTCCTGTTCTCTTGTTTAATCTTGCTGTACGGGTTCTGGAGCTAACTGATATCTCAATGGGTGGGGCATCCTTTGGCCAGATCCGAGTTGTTGCAGGTACTGAATCTTACTTTATATTTTATCATGCAAACTCATTTCTGCCATAAGATGCTGTCTATTTGTTCTAGCAAATGCCAAAATGAATATCCATAATTAAAAACAGGTTTTGGATATGGCACTTTGCTTAGCTGCAAATAAATTCAAATTTATTTGTCAGCATGTCAAATAACCCAAGTGTTGCCATATTTGTGCCCAACACATAACATACACTCTCTATCCATGATAGCACTGCAAAAAGTAAGCAGCATATTTTGAAGCACAAGTAGAAGAAATAGTCATTTCTCCTAAGGGAGTAAAGCTCTACTCAAACATGCTGGCTGCACAAAGTATTTAGTATACTTACAAGTTATCTGTTTACCCTAAATGTAAAAATGACTGTACTTCTGATTATTTCCTTTAAGTACCTATAGTTACACATATACACATTACGGGTATATATATGTATATATCATTTTCTATGAGCATATATTCCCATGTAATGGCAAGGTGGCAGGGGAATGAGGACTGGAAGGACTGGAAGGCAGCCACTGTTTGGATGGGCAGAGGATGTTGTCCCTCTGTAGTAAGATGAAGTTACTGAGAGGCACACAGTAGTCAAGCAGCAGTGAACGTAAAAAAATTGGGAGGCTGAGTAGAGGAAGTACAAGAGAAGTTTGGGGAGTTTCTTGTTTAAGCTTTGCCACCAACCTAAAAAGGACATTTTAGCTACCCTTGATGGTGTTTTATTTACCTTCTGTCAGGCAAATGATTTTTATCATGCTTCTGTTTGCACCTCCATAAGGCTTGTGAAAGGCAAGCCTGTACCTCTGGCATGCAGTGGGCTCTGCTGGGTCAATAGCTCAGTCACAGCTATTGTCCAAAGCAACCAACCCATGATCCCCTCACCAAGCCCCATGATTGCAGTAGGACCTGACACATATCGTTAAAATCTCACTCACAATTTGAGATTGTACACTTCTAGTTTCTTTAGATTGGTTAGTCATAACTCATTCTTGTTTACAAATTTGTAAGAAAATTTGACTACAGATGAGGGAAGAAAAATAGTGCCCAACCCTAGCTTGCTCCCCCTGCCCCTATTCCCCTCAGCAATTGGAGGATTTAGGAATTAAGTGGTAGCTAGAGATTTCTCAAAGTATGTATGAGGGTATTAAACAGAGGGGATGATGCAGCGGAAACATGAAACAACTGGCCCTAGAGTTAGATAAACCTTCAAGTAGCAGGAAAAGAACAGAAAAGCTGATCTAAAATCCACTATTCTGTTATTAATCAATGCTTCTACTCATGCATACCAGGAGAAGTTACTTTTAAGTCTAGATGGATATAATGTCCTTGCAAGGTGCACAGACAGTCAGATCAGTGACTTCTGGGGAACAAGTTGGAATAAAATTTTATTCTTTTTCTCACTGATCTATTGCGGATGTTTTTTGAGAACAGACAGAAACTTCTGCCATTCAATAAAGGTGTCCCCAGTGGGTAGCAGTCATGAAGTACGCCTGAGCCAGGCCTGAATGCGATTTATAAAAATCTGCTGTTTATGCCCTGTTGTTATTAATAGAAAGGGAGCAATTGCAAATAAATTTTAAAGTAACAGGGGAAAGCTTCATGCCTTATGGCTATCCTGGTTTCAGTTAGGACAGAGTTAATTTTCCTCCTAGTAGCTGGCAGGGTGCTATGTTTTGGATTAGTATGAGAAGAGCGCTGATAACATGCTGATGTTTTAATTGTTGTAGAGCAGTGCTTACACCAAGCCAAGGACTTTTCAGCTTCTCGCTCTGTCCTGCCAGCGAGCAGGCTAGGGATGCAGCAGGAGCTGGGAGGGGACAGACCCAGGACAGCTGACCCAAACTGGCCAAAGGGGTATTCCATACCATCTGGCGTCATGCTGAACAATATATAGGGGTGGCTAGCCGGGGTGGGGGGGCGGCTGCTCGGGGATAGGCTGGGCATTGGTCAACGGGTGGTGAGCAATTGCATTGTGCATCACCTGTTTCGTACACATTATTATTAGTAGTACTATTATCATTATTATTATTGTTATTTTCCTGTCTGAATAAACTGTCTTTTTCTCAACTCACAGGCTTCACTTTCCTGTTTCCCTCCCCCATCCCGGAGAGGGAGGGGGGATGGTGAGCGAATGGCTGTGTGGTGTTTAGCTGCCAGCCGGGTTAAACCACAACAATGGCACAAATAGTTCTTACAGATGAAACTGTGTAACATACTCCAGTAATATAAAAATGATGATTTGTTCTGTGTGAATTGTTAAACCAAGAAGTGTAAATAAAGAATACACATTTTCCTCAAACACGCTGTGATAGACACTTTATTTACAGTATCACATTCTGGAATAGGTCAGAGACCATGCTTTCTGTAAAACATTTCACAAATTCTTACCATATACTTGACATAGATAGTTGATGTGCAATCCATGCAATCTCCTATTACTTACAAGGTCAGATAGATACCAAACATCAACCAATGTTCGTGTGGCTTGAAGAAGAATATAGAAATCAAAATGAAAACATATTAAAGTGACAAAGCTAAGCAGCTGCTTTAAAATATCATGTATAACAATGATCATGGTCAGTATAAAGGCTTTGCAAAAGGAGTGTTGGCTTTCAGGTCTCTCAGCAAAGCTGCTGTCAAGGGCTTTTGCAGTCTCTGTTCAACCTTCATTTTGATAAAATACAGGACACTATCCCAGTTACCCAGACACAGGACAAAGGACTTTAAGTCTCTAGCATGCAGTTGACTGCTGGCAGTAAGTAGCAGGTATTAAAATAGCTACGCTTGGGCAAATACTAGGCACTTATTTTTCAGATTAGTTAAAATAGTATCTGCTTTTTATTATGTGGTTTTCAGATGCAGAACCTCAGATGGTGTAAATTATCAAATCCATTGAAGTTGACTAGAACTATGATAATTTACACCAGATGAAAACCTGAACTATCATTGGAGATACAGCCTCACTGCAGGAATCTTAAATGAGAAATGATGCCCAGTGGATGTAGCAAGAAGTCTGGAAAATTATTTGATCTGATGGTGTCAGTCAACCCATATGTTAAAAGCAAGGTGTGAGAGTCAGGGGAATGGCTGCCAGTTTGTGGATAGGATTTCACTGTAATTTAAAGTGCAGGTTACATGCTCCATTTTGTAGTAGAAACAAGATGATATCTATGCAGTTGAAACAGCCTTCAAGAGTACCTCAACCAGGAATGCCTTCTGCCTGGTGGAGCAATTAGATTGCTGCTACTAACAATCAACTGTTATCACAGTACTTTAACATAAGCCTGGTCTGTCTCCCAGGAAAACCTCATCAGAAGTCTTTAAAAGACTTGGACTGCTTCTGAAGAGAAACTTCCTTCAGTGCAAAGACAGAAAGCCAAACTGGGGAGAGGAGGACAGAGAAGATTTTGCCTCCATTCCCCACAGACACAGATCAAAAGTTGTTTCTTCAAATGCCTGTGAGAAAGGGTGAAACGATGGTCAAGTGTAGTTGAATGTAGACCAGCAAATGCTGTGCTGAGTGCATGCATGAAGACACAAGACTCCTTATAGAAGAATGCAAAAATCAACTGAGGAGTCATCTCACAACAGTTGTACTTTGGAGTCTCCTGTCTCAGTGGGAGTTGCCAGGCAGGTGAGACATCCAAAGATCCAATGTTAAAGACGATTCTTAAAAACATGCAATCCAAAACTGGAGTTCCCAGGGCATGGAAGCCTTGGACCATCCACCCAACAGACTCAGGCCTATGAAATAAGACCTGTATGTGGAAATTGGATGCTTTTCTTAGCTGTAGATTTCCAAAGTAGTTTGCTTTTTAAGTATGATCAAACAGATATCTAATTCAAACATGGATGAGGGAGTGCAACACATAACAAGTACTCCTTGATGAGTGGTGACCAGTGAAACCACACAGAACATGCAAAGCAGTCTGATGAGAACATAAAAGAGAAAAACTACTCCTAAAAGTGAATAAAGAATCTTCTCGGTAGTAAAATATGACTGTTTGGGAGCTTAGTTACTCACTTCATCTGAGTAGAGGCTAAGACCTGGAGCTACTAATACCAAGGTGAGCAATAAGCATAGCTTCCTCCTAGTCAGTGCTACAAAGACGAGGCCACCAGTGCTAGCTACTGCCTTCATGACAGCACTGGCACTCTTCTTTCCATTGACTTCTTTAATCAGTTGATTTATTAGCTTCTGCAAAAGAAGACAGGAAAACACAGGGACCTTTCTGTGATTTATTTTTTTTAAACACATCCCTTCCTCATCAGTATCAAAGTATTTAAAGAGTTTGGGGGACTTGCGTAAGATACTATGGCCAACTTTGCACCAGAAGTCTGCCAAGAAGGGCTGCTATCAGGTATAAGGTTTCAGTTTGGAGGCAGATTAATAGAACATTCAGAAGATCATAAAGAAAAATGTGTGGCAGCAGAGATACAAACATCCAATTCTTGTTAGGGATTACTTGGAATGCTGATCTCATCCAAACATGCTCCCCAACTTATTTTGAATTTCTTACGTAATTATACTCTGTTTTTAAGTTTTTGTCACTGCACAGAGGTCCCTTTTGTATAAGTTCAAATTCGGGTCAAGTTCAGAGAGGCTTCACAGCCATTAGAGACAGGACATTGTCTTTCTGCCAATGTGGTTTTGCCCCAAGCTGCAAGAAGGCTCAAGTAACCATTGTAAGGGATCTCTGCATTTCTTATTACTTGCAAAAAAGAAATTTTCAGCCAGGCAAATACATCATTTTGGTCTCCTATGAGCAAAGAGGGAATTGGTTTGCTGTAAATAATGATAAGCTAGTGTTACTTATTATTTTGCATTTTTTCCTTTAACGCTAGATACCACTTTACAAGAGCCCAAAAACAAGTTCTGGACAAGCCAAAAGATCAGGTGTTCATATGGACATATTCTTGGTGCATTTAAAATCATGCAGAAATGCAAAAGTTAATGCTAGCACTTTTAATCCAAACAGTATTCCACCTTCCGTCTGGAATCTTATAGAAGTACAGCTACCAGATGAACTCTTAATTCCTAAGATTGTTGCTTAGAAATTTCAATAATTAGAAAAGGGAGTATTAAAATTCCACATGTGACTGGTTGTTCTCTGTGGACACCTTATCTTTAGGACAGGCTTTTATGCAATCCGCATCCCTTGCCGGACCATTTAGACAGGTAGTGCTACAGCTGTGAGCATCCATAGGCAAAAATATGAAGCATGTGGTAAGCCCATAGCAGAGCTGAAGTAAGAACCAAAACCAGCTTGGTCCCCACAGGGGATTACGCTAGAACATCTACTGTGACCATCTGGGGCTGATCAGTTTTGTGACAGAAGTTCCTGAACCATCTAGTTCATCTAGAACATGTCTTTTAAGAAAAACAACTAGTCAGGTAGAAATGAGTAGAGATGGAAAGGCCAGTATAATTCTCACAAAACTTTTCCAATGGTTAGATACCCATTGTTTAGGGAGAAATTTACCACACGATTCTAGTCAGGTTTTGTTCGGCTTCAGCACCAGCAACTGGATAGTGTTATGTCTTTGTCAGCTAGATTGAAAAACCAGCTCTTAAGTTTCTATTTCACTGCAGATACTTTTGGACATTAGTCAATACACTTTTTGGTTTAACAAACCAAAGAGAAAAACTTCCTTGTATCACTCATCCTGTACCATATGAATCAATGATTTTTTTACTTCATAGAATAGCTTGGGTTGGAAGGGACCTTAAGGATCACCTGGTTCCAACCAGGATGGTTGGATGCTGCTAGATGCAGCACTCCCAGTGGGGCCTCACAAGGGCAAAGCAGCGGGGCACAATCACCTCCCTCCACCTGCTGCCCACCCCTCTGTTGGTGCAGCCCAGGATGCAGTTGGCTTTCTGGGCTGCAGGCACGCACTGCTGGCTCGTGTCAAGGTTTTTGTCCACCAGAACCCCCAGGTCCTTCTCCGCAGGGCTGATCTGAATGGGTTCTCCCAGTCTGTGCTCACATCTGGGATTGCCCTAACCTAGGTGCAGCACCTTGCACTTGGACTTGTTGAACCTCATGAGGTTCACGTGGGCCTAGTTCTCCAGCCTGTCCAGGTCCCTCTGGATGGCATCCCTTCCTTCTGGTGTATTGACTGCAGCACTCAG
Organism: Cygnus olor; assembly: GCF_009769625.2. Lineage (NCBI taxonomy): Eukaryota > Metazoa > Chordata > Aves > Anseriformes > Anatidae > Cygnus > Cygnus olor. The sequence continues at coordinate 20,687,498 of NC_049198.1, forward strand.
CTTGGCATCATCTGCAAACTTGCTGAGGGTGCACTTGATCCCACTGTCTATGTCATTGATAAAGACATTAAACAGTACTTGTTCCTAGACAGACCACAGAGGGATACTACTCGCCACCGGCCTCCACCTGGACATAGAGCCATTGACCACCACTCTCTGGGTGTGGCCATCCAGCCAATTCCTTATCCACTGAACAGCCCACCCTTCAAATCATCTCTCTGCAATTTGGAGATAAGGATGTTGTGTTGTTTTCTTGCTCTTCTCTCAAAGATTTCTGTTTACCAACAGTCTTCTTGAATCCTAAACTGGACAAAGCCAATTCCAACAAAAATTGCTTCAGTGACAAACACAGAACTACTATTGTCATTGTAGTCTCTAGAGATTTCTCTCTTTGTAGCCAAGAATTACATGAGTCTTTCTGACCAAAGCACCATGTTCAGGAGTTCATTCATTGTTCTCTTTCTTGATAAATCCCTCTGCACCTCTTCGCTTCTCCTCTAAATCTCCAAATAAAAACTCATTAACAGAAGAAAAAATCCAACCTGCACTTTCAGTTCTTATTAGGTCCAGCAACACACAATTTTCTGAAGTTGAAAAAGGCAACAGCAGCATTAACTTTGCTATAATGTGACTGATGATTAGATCACAGGAATTATCTGCAGATACGGTTTTACTCCCTTATTTTTTACAGCTGTACCAATACAGTTGTTCAGAAATGATCTAGGGCAATCTTATAAGGCTCTAACACTAGAAGACCTGGAAGAGACAGAAAAAAATGAGTGCACAGAAAGAAAAGCACATATGTAACTTTTTTTTCCATGAGAACCATTAGCATTAGCAGCATTAAGGCTGTTTTGCATAAGTTGGGTCAGTTAGAGAGCTAAAAGATCCTCTGGCATGGGGTTTGTCTGCACAGGGGAAAAACATGGTCTGTAAACTTGCTGATGATTATATAAAAGTGTAGTTTGATTGACAGCAAATGCACACATGTGAAATGGCTCTGCAAGGCACAGAAAGAGTACCAGAAGTAGTGAAGCAGCTATGGTACAAGACAAATATTTAAAAAGACTGGCTCAAAGTTCAGAAATAGAGTAAATCTATAGCACGGGAATGTTACAGAATTACTGTGAGATGACATAATGAATTAGTTTAAGCAGGTTTTAAAGATGATAACAGCCATAATACTCAGAGAATCCCAGAAAAACAAATTGGAAGGTCCCCTAAAACAAAAGGCTGTGTCTTCTATGAAATTTTATTTTGAAAACAACTTGCTCAACTGACCTTCAATGGTCCTGAATTTGGGTGTCTTCTCTGTTCTTTCTTGAGCTCTGGTATTTGGTGGGTAGACTAAATGGACAGGTGAAAATGACAGCCTGCTTTCACTGTTCACAGATGTATTACTTATTAGCTACCCACAAAACAATTGTCTGCTTGCATTCAACTTATTAAACAAAGTCACCTAGACTGCATCATTGACTTATCTTTGTGGCATATTACATCCCCATCTTTTGAGCTATGGTTATTAATTTTGTACAAACTTTGATGTCATTTAAAGCAAACTTTAAGTTGTACATAGCAAAAATCAATTCCTAAAATAATCTTAATGTGCTCAGTCAGAATTCCCCATTTGCTATTTTGTTTTCAACCGTCAGTTAACCAATGTTCTGTTAAGTAACAGGTCATATTAGCACGACATATAGAAAGTGTCATGAAGTAGTAAGACAAAAAGTCAGGAAGAAGTCTAAGAACTACACAAACACTATTGTGATGTAAACATTGTATGTTTTATCAAGTGTGTTGTCTAACAAAGCTGTGGTCAGATCTATTTTTCATATACCCATAGTTCCCAACATTAGTTCTGCCGATTTCCTTTAATAGCTTCTTGATTGGACTGATATAAGTTACACATTTTTGGCTGACATAGGTGCTAGACTGATGACCAGTAATCATCTGGATTTTGCCCTTTTTGCTGACAGTACTCTCAACTTTGTCAAGTCCTCTGGATTGTCTTTACCAGTTTCAAATTTATTGAGAACTAACAGTAGCAATCCAGATAGCTGCTCAATCAGTTAGAATGTAAACGCTGATTTAAGTTATCTGAACATGTGACATTTTAAGCCTAGCTCCGGTGGCTAACATCTTCCTGAGTTACTGCTGGAATAGGATGTGTTTTCTTACCTTCTGAAGTGATAAAGTTTGGGTTTTTCCCATATGTTCCAAACACAGAAAAAATATCTAATTAGTCGTTTATATATTACTAGCAGTATTTCCATAATTTCTATAGATCCATATTATTCTTAGGACTAACATAACCCACCCTAAATGCATCATTTTCAGTCATGAGGGCAGCAAGGGACATGAAGGATGCTGTGTTCTTTGCAGACGTAATTGCCTTTTACAGCACTGACTCACAGGAAGTAGTAACTCTACATAAAATATTCCATCAGACTGGCTGATGTGTTATCCCAAGATGGTGTGCTGAGGCAATAAAGAGCAGTCACTGTTCAGAGCATCTGTTGAAAGGGCAGAGTCAGCTTAAAATCCAGCCAACTTTCAAAAGTCAGTTAAAAGCAGTTCTGTATTTTCCTACACATCTCCTAAATGACTTGTGAAGCTTATTTACAGAAACATGTCTTTCCTGCTATGTGACAGATGCACACAGAAGAGGGAACTGACTTAAACAAAAATGGTGAAGTTAGCCACAGATAAAAGTGCAGGCAAAAGTAATCAAGGAAATATTTTTGTTCAGGGTTACTTGCAACAGGTTGTAGTACTGTCATCCAGAAATGCGTAGTTACATTTGACTCTGCTCCTTTCAGAAGGAAGTGACCTATAGAGAGACATGAAGAAGTGATGTATTATTGAGTCCATCCACACTCTGTCAGACCACGATTCTCCATATAAAAGACTTCTGCAAAAAATTCACACAACATGCAGCAGCAAGAAAAATTAGTTACTAGACTATCAACAGTTTATACCGGCGACAGCAGAGGACTGACTATGATCTAGAAGGTTCATTTTACATTCCCCTCCTTATTTCCATTCACCCCAGGCTCTTTTTTTTTTTTTTCCTTTATATGTAGAAATAGTATTTATTTTATTTTGTAAGTAGAACTTTCATCTTGTCTAGGAATTGTCATTCTGTATTTTTCCCCAAGTGAACTGATTTCAACTATCTTTGCACTAAAGTTGAGCATAAAACTCTAGCTGTATTTGTATTTTTCAGTACACTTAAGAATCACCACTGACTATTAATATTTACACCATTATGTTTTCACTCGTCAAGGTAAGATCTATACAAATGATACCACAAATATTCTTGCTGAGAGCACTTAAGCCAAACTAGCAAATTTTGCATAACGTTCTCTCTGCAAATGGTGCAGCGTATTATCATCCAGACTGTAGTCTGAAACATGCTTTTTCAGTTCACAAGCTACTTTCAAACAGTTGTCTTCGGAATGCTAATTTCACTCTTGTGTTGGCAGATCCATACAGAGCGTGTCATGAATGTTGCCATGGTTATACTCCCCATTTAGTAAACAGGACGAAATAAACCCACATTCAATGGCAATAATGCAACTTAGACCAATCCCCAGTTACTCTTAAAGTGGTTCCTCTTCATTTACACTTCTTAAAAACCTGAGTCAACACAGGTTGCATACTCATTTCCAAGTTGCTAGTATTAGGGGACACCATCCCTTTCAATAAGTGCTCAAACTGAACAAACAATTTTTCACTTCATGGACCATCCCTGCAGACAAGGCAAGAGACTGAGGAAAGGGAAAAAGTTGCCTTCTTCCCCCTAGCAGATGTGGTGACTGCAACTCATGAGTACCAGATGCAGGTTGTCACCACAGCATCAATTATCGGGAAGGAAACTGCAACTTTTGTAAGGCCCAGAGCTATTTTAGGAGGATTTTTCTGATGCTAGAATCAGTCCAGGGTGGATCCAATTTCCCTGGCAGCAAATGCCATTTAGAGGGTGGAGTTGGCAATAGACTGGGTTTATACACCAGATCATCCTTCAGCTCTTACTCACATTAGTTCTGCCCTTCTCTTCCTCAGTTCTTCCAGTCATAACTCACAGCCTAGTGACTTCTTATTTTCTTTTTAAAGATCTCTAGCTTTCCTAGAGAATTTCAAAAGCAGCCATTCAACTGCAGCCAGTAAATACTTGTTTAAACAAACAAATGAACAAAAAACCCAAACAAAACAAAGATCAAAGCCTTCGTATTTACAGAGATAAAAGGCTGAGAGCAGGCTACAAACCAAACCAGGACTGGTCATCCAGGTGAGCGCATGGAGAGCTGTGCTGCCTGTGCTGTGCCCTGGGCAAAGCAAACACTGGACAGCATCCGTCAGGTTTTGCTACTGCTTGGAACCATGGAGACGTGGAAGAAGTTGATTTTTGTGCTGGCTGTGACAACGCCCTGACAAGCACATATTAAAATTACTGACTGGGAAGCAGTTCTGACATAGGGTACTGGAGAGTTTCTTCCTTCTTCTCAGTTTGGGGAGCAGTTACGTAGCATCAGACCTTTACTGCAACTGGATAAATTCAGAGGCTCCGTAGAGACCTGTCCCTGTCCAGAGGCTCCGTTTTTTTGGAACCACAAAAAAAAAAACGTATTTTTACATGAACAGACCGCAGCAGATTACTATCCCTCCTGCTCATGGATCGCAACATTTGCAGGGTGACTGATGGTGACAACTGTCTAAGGTCAGCCTGACACAGCGTCTCCTCCAGCCTCTGAACCACACCACGCGCGGAGCTGTATCTGCTCCCTCTGAAGGGCTCCGAGCACAGCCCAGCAGAGGACAGTGTCTAGCAAGAAGACAGCTGTCCCGTGAGTTCTGCCTAATTTACAGAAGCAAAGCAGCATGGAGACACATTAAGCATCAAGGGGTCCTTTCCTGTTCAGTAGTTAAAACTGCCGAATTCTTGCCACTCCTGGCACACCCCGCTGGAAGCAAAGCTCTAGCTTTCTGGAAATATATGAGTGCACTGCGCCGCTGTTATTCCGAGTGGAGAAGTGAAGCGGAGGCATATCTCTCAGCTCATCTTAATCCCTGGAGCACAGAAAAGGAAAAGGAAGAATGCTCTCCCTTTCTATTCAAAGCAACTTCAAAAGTTAGATGCTATTAGTGACAGACTGGTAGGAAAAAAAAAAAAGAATTAAATCCCTGTCCAAGACACAGATTCCAATGAAACCTTTGAAGCTACTGAAGTAAAAGGAAGTACTTGGTTCCCTGACAAAATTTTACTGCAGAGCTCTAACCGTATCTTATCTCTATCTTCTGAATTTGATTACAAGGCTTAGCCTGAGATATTAGCTCTGGTACAATTTCAAGATTACAGGGCAGGAAGACTAAGAATAAGGAAGACAACTGGATGGAACATTTATAGGCTGTTTGTCAGGAAAGAACTACGATGTACCACGTCCTGTCAGTACCAAAGTATGGTCACGGGTCGGTATGAGGGAGGAAGAAGGCATAGAAACAGGAAAATATACAAAGAAAACACATACAGTTGGTATAAAGCAAAGGTGAAATCATATCAAGATCATCCCAAATCCACATCAGTAAACTGTGTTTAACTCAGAAAACCGATGGCTCCAAATGGATTCCACAGCTCGGTTACCTGGTTTTGCAGGAATAACATGATAAAACAGGCATACATCAGTCTAATTAGCACTTGAGCTACAAAATTTCTAATTGTTTTTAAAGCCCCGGGACAAATGCCGAAGTTCAACTTTGTTTATCAAAACCTGCTGAAGTACCATCACTTTTAGATGGCACTTTGCTTAAGGATGCTGCTATAAATACTGCTATACACATACGAGTCGACTATGAAACCTGAAAACAAACTAAAAACCAACTCCACGGAATGTTCTACCCTCACATTGGGTCTTTACTAATTACTCTTCAGTGCACAGTTCCCTTTAACTTAACGAACCTTAACCAGATGGTACAGCACCACTTCAGCGCCATATGGAAAATCTCGGTCTCTGATTTCATAGGGTGTCTAAGTTATACAGAAGCCCTTGTGTTTAGACTGATCCCTTGAAAGCTTGTCTCCGATACAAACCAAGAAGAGTCCTAACTGGATCCTAACTGGAAGTTTCAGTCCTAGCAGAGGTAGAGACACATTTGTAATATTTTTTGAACGTTAGTGGATTAAGATCTTAACAACCAGTAATCAAAGCTTAAATGGACCGTTAAGAAAAAAGTCCAGTTTGGTTTCCCCAGTTTGCTAAAGGCAATCACTGGTGACAAAGTTAGAGGAAGCAGACACTGTAGCCAAGCTTTTTAAAAGAATGCCAGTTGTTTAAACAGGAACCATTTAAGTGTTGCTTAGCTATCTCTGACTGTCCCTGCCTCCATGCTTTCTGCAAGTCCTCAGTTATAATTTATAAAGGCACAGTAGCTCACAAAAGACTGGCAAATATCAGAAACAACGTCTGGCCAGGTAGCCAGCAATCGCCTCTCTGTGCACCGCTGTCTTGGCTGTGCTGGGGGAGGCACAGAGGGGCACGAGGGACACGCACCACAGGCAGGAGTTTCAGCTCCTGCAGGAAGCATGCGTTTTCAGTTTTTGGCATATGTAAGCTGTTTACTTGCGGGTACAGTTCTCTCACCATCACAAATGAATCTGGACTCAGAATCCTTGAGATGGGAAGCAGAGATTTTTTTTTTTTTTGCTTTAGAGCCATTCTACCAGAACTTAGCATCTTGGAAAATGCTCTTAAGAGAATTTTTAGTGTATGTGGTTTCCCTTTGCCATGGGTGAGCATCTGGGAAAGCAAAGCCTTTCATTTCTGACACTGGTGGATTGAGAAACTCACACAGAGTTTCTATCCAAGAATTAGTATGTTGCCTGCCACGGCAAAGCAGCTGTTTGGTCTAATGCACAGGAGTCTCAAATAAAGTGCAGTTTAAAGGGAGGAAACTGTAGAAGGCAAAAAGGAGGTCTGTTAGTGTCGGATGTGTATCCACAAGAAGGCACTGCCATGATGTCTCCACCTAGACCATCAGCAGCACAGCTTTGCAAACAACCCCTCACTGTTGGTGCATCGTAAGGGCAGAGGTGCTCTGACCCGTGCCAGTAGCTCTGTCAGTGGCATTTTGCAACTCATTAACTTCTGAACTGGCCGATCACATTTGTGGTGGAGGATGTCTGACCAGGAGAGGTTAAAGTTTCTAGAGCTTTGAGGAATCATTTTTTAAACTATTATGAATTTTTAATCATTACGCAGATACCTTACCCTGATTAAGTCTATGTACTTGCTGCAAAGAGAAAAAATACCCAGGAGACAATTATTTTAAAAACTGAAAAAAGTTTTTATCAAATTGACTTGCTTTTATTTTGATATTAGAAAAACATAATCCTTTAAAAATAAAGTTTACAAAAGCTTATGAGAGGAATAGCACCGTTTTCAGTTTGAGTGTTCACGAGTTCTGAAACTCAGATCTATAAAAGTTCACAACAAACCCAGAGCGATGTTAAATCTATTTTCCTCTCGGAGACAGGATCTTCTGCTTTTGACTTTTTGCAAATGGAAATGAGTTAAAACTTCGAAGCTGAGACGGCCTTATTTTGCTGTTCTGAGACTCTGAAATTCTGAACCTTGTAAATTAGTTACATGAGTTTAATTTTAAGAAGTCTCTTGCACATTATCATTTTACTCATAACAGTGATGCTTTTATCCCTAGTAACTCAGTAGTGAGCTAAACTGTCCCAACAGATATTCCAACACAAAGCTCCTTATAAGGAAGAAATAATTCCTTCCCAGGGTCTATTCTCAATAAATGTAAACTGAATGGGCTCATTCCTTGAGGAAATACAGAGCAGCATTAATTCACAGAGCTCTGGGACTCTGGCACACACAATGCCCACCCCTTCAGCCCATCTCAGAATGACTTCATACGTCAAGTATCAAGCCACAAAAAGGCAGAGGACACAGAAATGAATGTCAAGAGGATTTAGTTCAAATTAAGATGTTTATCTCTTTACGTTATTTTAGAATAGCGCTAAAGCATGCTTAGTAGTTTAAGTACATTTTCCTAAATGCTTTTGGACGCTAGCATCTGACTCCAGTTTTAGAATCATCACGGAATTTAATTAGAATAAAAAGCTGGCCTTTGAAAGGGCTCTTTCAGTGCTGCTGGTTTATTTACACTTTAATACAGAGACTCTGAAGTCTTAAAAGAGCTGGCAATATTTATCCTAAAGTATTTGATTTTATTTAAAAGGCTAGTAAAAGGCAAGCTTCCTATATTTTTAACTCCTGAAATTAAAAATAGTTTCTGAACATATCCAATGAAACTATTGAAGAGAACGTTATAAACCAAAAAATTGATTGTGTGCTATTTTCTTCATTGACCAGTCTTCATCAACACTCATCACTACTGTCTTTTTCTCCTGTGTTTGCATTTCCAGAGTTACTGCAGTGTGCAAAGTATAGTGAATATCGCTACATTTACCTACAATGCTGTTTTTCAAGCTTTCCAACGATGTATGTTAAAATACATTTGGAATCCATGAAACCTACAGCTTTTTTATATGAACTGCTTTGTTATCTCAAAGTCCTTCATGAAACAGGTTAAAAAAAAAACCCTTATTTTAGCACTGTAAATTCAGCTGTTTCAGTACACCTATCAGTCTTTCTTGTGCTTGATTATTTTAATGCCGTCACCTCTTGATATGTTTTAATTAACGCTTAGTACTTTTGCTTGTGTCTTTCTGTAAAGCTCTAGCTCTAAGAACCATCTAGCATCCTTTCCTGAGTTTCTTCCTTTTTCTCCCTGATCCCCTATCCTCCTCATGTTTAGAAATATTTTATGCAGCACGTGAATCTAAACTCTTGTTCAGCTTAAATGCAGGAATGCCAAGTCTTTCTCTGAACGGTTGTTCTTGTTCTCATCTTTCCAGATAAATTTTAACCACCAGGGAGGGTGACTTTTGTTGGCCAGCATTAGGTTGTCTGCAATCCATTTTCCACATACAGACCATTGTTTGCTTCATACAAAGACAACTGTGCAGCTGTATGCGATCTTTCTTTCAAATTATGGCAACTGGTAGAATGTTCTGTCCTTGTGTGCGTTACTGCGAGGAACGAGAATGACTGCAAGCAGCCGAATGCTTTGAAACATTAAGAACAAATTTCACTGAGTGGTCGCCAAGGGTACTTCTCCGAGTAGCTCACAGAGCAGACTTTGATTAAGTGCAGGAGGTTAATCGTGTTAAGGCTGCTGTTCTGCAGCTTTCCCTCTGTGCATCTCTGGAATGCAGACCTTCCAAAACTGTGAGGCAAAAAAAGATGAAATGAATGCTCAGCTCAGCAAGGTCCTTCCAAAAGAAGAACATCCACTGAAAGAGAAACTAACTACAAATTTATATACAGTTAAGCTTTAGCATATTTTAATTTCTTTCCTGGAATTAACACACCCTTCTGGTTGCTTTCAGAAAGTTGAGGAGCTCAAGCGGCAATACTGGCAGGACAAAGCAACTTCAGAGCATAATTTGTGAGCTGTTACGTTGCTACATCAACGCAGAAGGAGCCCAAGGAGAAGCGTAGTTGTTGCTTACGGCATAATTTCAAAAGCAAAGACGCCATTACCTCTTCGTGTACTTCCTAGCCCAGGAAAGAAAAAAGCTTCAATAGCACCCCGTGTAGCTATTAATATTCATAGACTTAACGGGAAGTAGCTATTCCTGCTGAGTGGTAGATGGATGGAGAAAGTGGATCTGTGGGCTTTTCTCTTGGATTTTGTAAGTGAATTTGATAATGGAAAAGACCTAAGAATGACTAAGTTGAGATAACAGACACACGGGCTACTTTTGCCTGTTAGGGAATTTCTATTTTTCATTGGTGTACTTCTCACTCTTCTTGTTCCTCAATTTTTACTGTAAAGCTTCTTTGCTATGACAGGAAGAATTCCTCCAATAGCACCAATGTGTTATTTTTATTGCAGCAGGTGGCGAAGACCTGTTAAGGAACAGCCATCACCCAATTTAGAAGAGCATTTCTACTGACTCGCTAGACGCTCGCTTAAAACAGAAATAGTGCTAGAGCAATGTAGAAGAAAAACTGCTTCAAGATGTGAAAAATTATTAGCAATGACTAAGCGATGGGGACAAAATTAAATATGTTTTTCCTCTGCTGCCATATGTAATCACAAAGTTGTTAAGTTTTTACCACGATAGGTATTTCTTTTCCCTGATCTCAGAAACACCGGAACCAACGCCATGTCAGCAGTAAGAGAAAGTTTAATGCGCTTGTCTCTTGCCAGGAGCACTCAGGTTCCGAAATACCCCCAAAATTTAGCGGGAGCTCGGTATATAAGTCCCGCAGCCCGCCTGTAAAACGTATGCCTGCCATGACGATCAGCCAGCTAGCAGCCTGGCAAAGCGTCCGCGAACTTGCGGGCGCCGCCGCAGGGGCAGCCGTTTCGCCCGGCCTGCGCTGGGGAGCACCAGCACCACCGGCTCACTCCCACCTCCCGTACAAAGAAACGAACAAACAAATAAATAAACAAAAACGGGGGGGGTGGGGGTTCGGTACCTAGAGACCACGGAAATCTCTACCGGTGGAATAATTCGATGCTACCCCCCGGGCCAGCGATGCGGCCGCTGGCGCTCCCCGCTGCTCCCAAGGCACAGCGCCGTTACCGCACGGCTCCCGGCGCCCGCTGAGGCACCGGGCGGCCGCTCCGGCTCGGAACGCACCACAAGGCCCCACCTAACGGCCGGGCACCCCGCGGGGGTCGGGGCCGGGCTGAGCCCCCCCCGGCGGTGCCGGCGGCGCGGCGGAGGGCACTCACCTGCCGGCCGCCCGGCCGCCATCTTACAGCCGGGGCCCGGCCCCGCCGCGGCTACCGTAATGTCGCGAGTTGCGTGGGACGCGCGCCCCCGGCGGGGCGCGCCCGGCCCTTACCGTATTCCTCCTACTGTGAGCGCCCCTCCCCCGCAGAGGTGACCGGGTTGAGGCGGCCCCGCCCCCGCGTTCCGCTCCCTGCACGGCGTCAGCGGGGAGGGAGGGAAGGAGGGAGGGAGGGGGGGGGGGGGGGGAGCGGCGGCGGGGCGGGGCCTCGCCCCCTTTTTCCCACACCGCGCGCGTGACGTCAGCGGGGGCCGTGTGTGTGTGTGTGTGTGTGTGTGTATGTGCGGGCGGGCGTGCGCTCGCCTCCCCCCTCCCTCCCGTGGGCGAGGCGCTGGCCACGCCCCCGCCGCCATATAAGGGCAAAGGGGGGCGTGTCCTCCGGCGGCGGCGGCGGCCGTCCGCCCGGTGCCGGTTATAGGCTACCGCCACTTCCGCCGCCCGCTTAGAAGCGGCGCGATCATGGCGGAGCGCGGACAGCTCCCTCCCCCCGCCAAGCGCCTGTGCTGCAGACCCGGCTACGGGCCGGGCTGCCGGCCGGGGCAGCGGGCGGGCGGCGGCGGGGGGCCCGGCGGCGGGGCGCTGTGCGCCGGGCCTTCCTCCGCAGCCGCCGCCGCCGCGCTGGGGCTGCTGCCGCTGGGCAAGACGCAGAGCCCCGAGTCGCTGCTGGACATCGCGGCCCGCAAGGTGGCGGAGAAGTGGCCGTTCCAGCGGGTGGAAGAGCGCTTCGAGCGCATCCCGGAGCCGGTGCAGCGCAGGATCGTCTACTGGTCGTTCCCCCGCAGCGAGAGGGAGATCTGCATGTACTCCTCCTTCAACACCGGCGCCGAGGACCCCGCCGCCGCCGCCGTCTCCGCCGTCTCCGTCTCCGCAGCCTCCGCCACGGCCGCCGGGGGGGCCGGCACCGCGCCCGGCGGGGCCGCGGAGGCCGCCGCCGACGAGAGCCGCCTGCCCTTCCGCAGGGGCATCGCGCTGCTCGACGGCGGCTGCGTGGACAACGTCCTGCAAGTCGGTGAGTCACCGTGTGTCCGTGTGTCCCCGTGTGCGTGTCCGTGTGTCCCCGCCGCCTTCCTCCTCCTCCTCCTCCTCCTCCCCCCCCCCCCCCATCCCGGTGCTGTCCCTTTAACTGCCGGTAATCCCGCCGGGCTCTGCCCCCCCTCGCAGCGCCCACCCCCGGTAATCCGGGTCACCGCCGTGCCGTGCCCCCCTATCCCCCCCAGGGGGCTGCAATGGGGAGGGGGTGCCCCCCCTCCTTGCACACTCACTCGCACACGCTCACATAACACACACACACACACACACACACACACACGGAGCCGCCGCCGGTGGAAATGAATCAGCAGAAGGCGGCACACGGGGGCGGGTTTGGGGGAAGGGGGGGGGGTGGGGGGGGTCGGGGAGGAGAAGGTTTGGGGTGGGGGCTTAAGGGGGGGAGGACTGCGGCGTGCTCCGAAATAAAGAGAAGCGAAAACGGGTGCGAGACCCCCCGGTCTGCGGTGCGGGGGAGGAAGAGGAGGAGGAGGGTGTGTGGGGGGAGCCGCGAACAAAGGCATTTCTAGGGCAGCGGCGAGCAGGAGGAACGGGGGGGGGGACGAAATCCGCAGCGTGTGTTATTTTTGTTTTATTTATTTTATTTTTTGGGGGTGGGGAGGGGGTGGGGGCCGAGGAGGTTCGTGACAACAGCGGTGACAACGCTGGGGGGAGGGTGGGGGGCTGCGCTTCCTCCTGCTGGAACAATGCTCCCTCCTCTTCCTCCTCCTGCTGCCTGCCTTTAAAGGGGCACGGAGGTGGGTGCACTATTCCTGCGGGGGGGGGGGGACGTCTCTCCTCGCCCCCCACCCCCCCGAATGGGCCTCTCCTCGTCCCCCCACCCCCCCCAAAACACGCGTGGGAGACCCAACTTCCACGGGGGTTGCGCTTTGTGGCTGGTGGTGCCCCGCGGAGGAGGCGGCGACCGGGCACTTTGTTCCCATTTTCATGTTTATTTGCGTCTCTTCCTTCCCCCCCCAACCACACACACACACACGCACACCCCGCCCCCGAGGGGAAGCCAGACAAAAGAGCCTGGTGAATTACTGTGTGTATTTTCTTTTTATAATTTTTATTATTATTATTATTATTATCATTTTTTTATATGGTTTCACCCACGACACGTCCTCAGAGCCTTTTGTTCGTGCCGGGCTCTGTCCCCTCGCAGCCTGCCGGCTGCTCTGCATGGCCATTTATTTCCCGAAGGGAAGCTCTCCATTCCCGTTCCTAGGCTCGCTGCCCTTCCCTCCAGCCTAGAGGGAGTTCGGCTCCAAGACAATCGCTTTTTTTTTCCTCCTCTCTCCAAATCTAATTAACTTTCTTATAAGTTTCATCTTTTGGCTTTCTCTCCCTTTCCAAAGGTCTGAGGCACATCTGTGGTTCCTCAGGACTGGCAAAACCAGAAGTAGGGCTTTTTTAGTTTGGTTGGCAGCGCTGAGTTTTTTTTTTCTTCCCCATTTGCTTGCACTTGATTCTGTTTGCAAGCGATGAGGAATGACAGGAGTGCACATAGGGAGGGTTTCTTGGCTGATTACATTTAAGCCAGGAATTCACTGTGAAAATAAAGCCAAGGGGCGATAAATAAAAGATGCAATCTTCCCTAGGAGACAGACACCCAGCGTGGGCTTTGCCTCGCTCGCTTTCAGCGGTGGAATAGGCCTCAGTCAGTAGTTGTGAAAGGAAAAAGTAACTTTTTGTATGGCTCCTAAAGGGGAGGGGCATTGAGTAATGTTGGCAAGGGTCAACATGAAGAAAGAAAATATGCATAAATACAACTGAAGTGTTGACTGCTGCTTCTGGAGCCCTTACACGCATTCCACACAAATGCTGAAAATACATATATTTTCTCTCCTTTCCCAACCAAAGCCTCCTTTGGAAAGCCGTGGAAAAAAACAGTGGTGGAAGCCATCGACAGCGAACACGCCGGCTCTTCCCATGGCTTGGGTGGCCGGGCTGCTGGAGGGCACCGCTGGCACGGGTCTCCTCCAGAGCAGGGAGGTGCGACTGAAAGCAAACTCAACCGGGGCGAGTTAGGTTGGGTGGGGAGTGGGATCGGCTCAGTGTAATGCAGCTGAATGTGTGGCATTGAGGGAGATTTAGTGCTGAGTTTGTGCAAGCGCATGTTTAGCAGCCATATAAATGTGAACTTATGTTCTTTGCAGTGTGAGTAATGGAAACTCTGTAAATGTTTACTGTAGTACTATGGAAAAGTGCAGCTATTGGACAAAGTACATTTTATTACATATCAGTTGTAACAGACTCGCTTGTAGCACTGACTATTACTATATGCAGGGGATGAAGATTTGATTTGCGAGGGGGATGCATAAATTTCACTTTGGTGGTAGTTGAATGGATCCATTTGCTTCTGAATTTTACATCTTAGTCTAGCCCCGCATAAACATTCAGACAATCTTTTCACAGCAACTTGTTTCAAGCAATAGAATTTCAAAATCCTGGTGTCTACATGCTGCTGGAAGTCTTCACGTGCGTCTGCTTCGTGGCCCCAATTCGTCTCACACGTGTAGTGCGGAGAATAAAAGGGAGTTGACGCGTTGGTGATATGCACAACCCGTGTTCTTATTAATCAGGTGGTAAGGCTGTCCACTAGCCATTTAAAGTCGAATGGTCTTGTCCTAGCATCATAATTAGCATTACTTCATTTTGAAGGATTTTTCTCCAGAGAAGTTGGCTTCAATGCATGTAACTTACTGGTTTTTGTAGCTTTTTTGATATCTTTCAACTGGATGTAAAGATTTTTTTTAGATTGTTTATAAAAATAGAAGGTATGTTCTTAGAACAAACCATTTAAACAGTATAAAATGGAGCTTTTCTACTATATGTGTTTTCATGTATTTCAAGCAGAGTATTTTTAGTAAAAGTTGCAGTCTAAACATGAAAGCGCTGGGTAAATACAACAATCTGGGAGAAAAATTAGAAATCGGCTGTGCTTCATTTGGCCAAATTCATGAAGATGCCAGGAGCGAGCAGACAGTTTTAGCTGGTGGAGTGTATATTTGGTTTCTGAGGTTAGTCCCAAATTAGTATCTAGCACTGTGCCACCGTCACGGCGGTGCTGTCAGGGTTAGCGAGAGGTGCGATCCCTCAGTAGTGCAGCTGGCGTGGTGAGAGCCCTATGCCCTGCTCGGGGAGAAGGGGAGAAGCCCCCTTCCCCCTGCTCGAGGACTTTCTGCTCCGAGCTGCACTTGCTGTAGTGGCTCAAAGCTCGTCTCTGCCGCTGAGCTGCATCCGCGTTAGAAGGACCTGATGTGTTTTTTTGGTATGCTGTGTAAGTACTCCTGGAACATCCTCGTCTGCCTCTAATTTGAGGTTGGCTTGCCTGTGCTGCACGGACCTTGCTTGCTCATACGGGTCTCCCTTTAAGGTGTTAGAGTCCTCTCCGCAGTAGCGTAAGGCTTTGTAATCACCGTAGTCATGCCTCTTAGGTATGAATGGCAAGAGGGTGAGTTGGAGGGAAGAAACTCTAAGGGAAGGGAAACAAAGTAAAGAATTAATTGACTGGTGCTTACCGCAGCTCTGAAATTAATGTTAACGTTGGGAGGCGGAAAGCTACCTTGTCTGGGGGAGAAGGGTTCAGCTGAAGTGTCATCAGCGTGGAGCTGCGGGTTTGCTTGTCTGAAGCCCCTCGGTGAGATTTCATCAGAGGGGTGCAACCGAAATGCTTTATTTAAGAAAAATAAAGTAGAATTTCTCAAGTGTAAAATAATGCTAGGAACTCCATGAATGTTTCTTTAGTTGATTCCTAAATGAAGTTAAGACTTGGGACTTTTTTCCTAATTTTCTTTTGATGAGAAGTATTTATCTTCTGACTCAGAGGTGCGTTTATCATCTATTATTCCAGCTAATTATCCCCCCTTTTTTGTCCTTTTTTTTTTCTTTTAAACAAGTATGAGCTGCAAGGTGGTGATTGCGTTTGAAACCAGGAGAAGCCATTTTTAACCAGGAAGAGAAGCTTTACAAGACCCTCCTGGTAACTGCTCTCTGCAATTCTGGCTGAATGGGATATACATGTATTGTAATCGGCAACTTTCAGGTCCTTTTAGTGGATGATGATTCCCGTTAATCAGTTTTGTCCTTCATGGCCATCTTTGCCCAAAACAACATGGAACTGTAGAGCACGTAAAACAAGTGTAATTTCTCTTCTCTGAGGGTTTAATTGTTTGAGTGCCAGCAGTATAATGTGAAACACCTTTCTGTTGATTAAAAACCACACCAGGGATGTTACTAGCGAAGCTGGAAATGCACCATGTAGCAGACGTGATGATCTTCGACGATACTTACAATATATATCTATTTGTTGATGAATCTTGTAGGACACGTGGTTTTAGTGAAAAGAAAAAAAATAATTGCAAGTAATATTAAATGATGTGACAAAACTAAGGCTGGCATTTGTGGAGATACAAACATTGTGTTCTGCATTAACTTGTTGGTGTCCTGGTATGTGTGGTGACCTTTTTCCACGGGGAGAAGGTTGTGTTAAACTCCTCCTCAAACAGGCAGAGTTTATCTCCTGGCATGCCAAAGAAACAAGCATGGTTTCTTCAGCAGCCAGCCTGATGTTGGGGTTTGGTTAGGAATGTATGACTAAAACAAGCAATCCAAAATTTGTTAATACAATATTGTGGTAGGGGAGTAAACAAATGATGTCCGACTTTTTTTCTGGACTCTTTTTGAATTGGATCCAAGACCACTAGAGTCTCGCGAAAATATCTTCAGTGATTCCAGTTTCAGTTTGCTTTAAGAAATAACTACGAATATTTCTGAGTTCCGGAACAGAAACAAGTGAACTCATTTTCAAGTATTTCTTCCTGAAAGAGAAACATCTGAATGCATTCCAGTTTCCTTGTTAGATTTGGAATGCAATGTATTAATTAGGGAATGCGCAAGCTATTTTCAGTGTGTATGCATGTGTGCTCTGATGTACTATCCTTGACCTTGAATAATTTCTGTGGAAACCTTTTTTTAAAAAAAAAAAAGGGGGGGGAAAAAGCTTTCTTTCAAGACCAGATTAATAAATGTGGAAAACTTCAACTCATGCCTTCACTCAGTTTTTCTGAAAATGTCTAATCAGGATTTCAAGAGAAAGTGAGTGTTTTACAGTGCTTCCATGTAGTTATAAATAGTAGGATAGATCTGTAATAGGAGCGTGTCACTACTGCTCTAGAAATGAGTTCTTTCTAAGTAGAAAATGAGTGGTGAATCACTTCCCGTTACAATTTTTAAAACAAACAAAATAAGTTTTATATGGGGTTGACCTAACAAAATTTGTCATTATTCGCTTTAGGTCAGTTTTCATGTTTCTCATGTTTCATATTTTCCCCCTAACTTCAAGGCTTTCCTCACTTGCGAGAAAACAGTTTCCATTTTCAAAGCTTGCTTTCAGTTTAAGAACGTGATTCCATCTCTGTATACAATCAGATGTTTTGGTATATAGCAATTCTTGGATTTGAGCCAGCTGTCATGCCAGCAACTGAAGCTTTTTCTCTGTCTCTCTCTGTACTTTGAGATGAACGGTTAATTAAAAGCAGTATTTGTGAGGGTAGGCTGGAGCTATTCAGAAGTCAGCATTGGACAAATTGTTTTTCCTTAAAAATCAGTAGCTAGTTACTGTATTTTGCTGCAGCACTTGCTGTCTCTCTTTTAATCTGCTAAAATTGAGCCCTTACATAAGACTCTGGTAAAGGTATAGCTTGAAAAAAAAATAACTTAATTGGAGGAAGTGTATTATCACATATAGCGGTTTTCATTGGTGAAGGATAAGGTATGTTGGTTGGCACCCTATAAGACGTGTCTGCATGGGTTTGGGTTTTAATGTCACCTGCTGTTCTGGTAATCTAGTTATGTCATGACAAATCCCGAAGTTTTGTAATACTGTAGCAAAACATTAGTGCAAACTGTGGTAATGTAGGAATGCAGCTGACACCCCTTATTTTCTCTTTAGCTGGTTTTCTTTGGGGATTAGGCAGGAGCATTTACTGCTCCTTGAAAAGAAAGGAAGAAAAAGGACCCAACTATTTTAACTGACAATAGCTATACTAATTTATGAATATGCTTGTCTGTGACAGGAACTAATTTGAAATTTTAAAAAGCTTTCATGTGCAGCAAGGGTACAGATTTAATGCGAATTCTGATTGCCTGGAATGCAGTCAGCCTGACAGCATGTGAATACTTGAGCACTGTCCAATAACTACACTTGTTGTGCTGGGAGATCTGTCTCCTTGAACTTCCAGTTTTTCTTCTTGGTTCACTATCTGAAGCTACCTGTGTAAAAAGCTTCTCTCAGCTGGATATGCACGCAGCTCTTGATGTATCCTCGTGGCCTCCCGTGGCCTGGATCGCTGGCGATGTCGGCTGGTGCCATGTGCTGGTGTGCATTCCCCTTATAGCTACGTGCCAATTACCGTGATTTAGTGGTGCCCTTGCGATGCCTTCTGACGGGGCGGCTGTATGCATCCAGCCTTCGTTGCCTTAGCCCCGCTATGAAGGTCTGGAAAACTTGTGATATAAGTCGCTATCTCAAAAATGAGCCTTAATTCTACGAACGTGTAAACAGAATGGAGGAGCATAGCCTTCTGCTTGTACATTAAGGGAAGAGCATTGCTTTGTGGTTAACTCAAACTGATACAAGGCCTGCTGTAGGAGCGTAGTGGCTGTGCAAAAGACCTTTTCCAATTTGATGCAATTTCAGTGTAGGCTGAAGTGTCTCTCAATGTAGCCTTCTTACCTATACTTATTAAACCTTTCTGAAAAGTGGAAAACGAACTGTGAAAGAGGGCCATCCTTAACTGCATTTAAAGTATATTTCAAGGTAATTGTGACCGTGCACCGTCACACCCTTTGAGAAGGCGGCCTTAATCTTTTTTCCTGTAAGCCTTTCCTCTTTGTTGCAATTGAATGTGTTTGACAGTCTTGAAATATTTGGTAACTTTTGCTTTGGAAATGCATGGGCAATGGCTGAGAAGGTCTGACGTTAATTGGAAGGATGCAGCAGAACCTGTCAGTAAGTTTAAGTTCATGCTAGTAGAGCTAGCTGATCAGATAAATCAGAAGCTCATTTACTGAATTAATGTGCTAAAAACTCAGGTGGCTTACCTTTTGTCCGGCTTTATAGTTATCAATTTGCCTGTTTGCATAAGTCATCTTTCATCATTAATTGGTGTCAGGCCCCTAATATGTTATGGGGTTGTTGGGAAAAATATGTGGGGGAGAAGTGGCATAATAGAAATTTCACAGAAACAGGCGTTATTACATCTTTATTGTGTCTATTTTTTTTAGCCAAAAGTCAATTACATTCAAACAATCATTTTAAAGTCTAGGAAAATCAAATGTATGTAGCTGTGTGACTTCTAAGAAATGAGACACTTTGTTGTATGCACGCCAACTTTAACTGCTAACTGGCTACTGACAGCCGGTGGTAATGCAAATACAGTGCAGGAACTGTGCAGGAATTGTGCAGCTGACTACAATGTTTAATTTATACTGACTAATGAAATAAAGAACATTTGACCATTGAGGCACTTAAAATTGGATAAACTGTTTTATAAAGTCTGAGACAAGTTTGCAGCCTGTAATACAGTAGAGGATCAAGTTTGCACATATTCTACTTACTTTTGTGTTTTTAATGTTGTGTTAAAAGAAATGTTTTCTGTTAAAGGATTTTACCAGCACTGTCTCTCTTGGACTTGTTTCCTTATGTTTTAAGTTTGATTTCTTGTTTTATACCAGTGGCTTCTTTTCTCTCTGTGTACCTGTGTTCAGCTATATATGGTGGACACAATGGCCATGCAGTCTCTCCATCAGAATTGGCTTCTAGCATACCCTTCTCAAGAACATCTTGTGAGTTTTACTAATTCTTGGTTTCTACATTGAGCTTTAATATTTTGACTTCCCTGAAGTTTGCAGAGCATCAACCCACATTCAATGGTCAATGATAGGAATCATAGCATTCATAGCATGTTTGTGGAACGTATAAGTAACTGCATGTAGCATGGTCTTATGGTTTCATATGCTTGGCAGCTGGTCATTTTTGCCACTTACCTGTAGTTTTGACCATGGAGTGATGGCAGATGAAATGACTGCATTAAGAATGCATTAACAAAAATGGCTATGGATAATTATCCTCAAGGCTCCTGGAAAACATGGGCTAGTCAGTGAAGTTGCATGAAGAGCCTTACCGTAAGCGACTGTTTACTTGCACAGCAGCAGTTGCCTCAGTGAAGTACTTACTTTCCTTCTGGTACTTGTTGGAAACAATGCACTGCTTTGGGAGGTTGGAAAGTAGTCTTAGTAAAACACTAGATTGCGTATTTACAAAGCTGGCCTTGGTGACCACGTTAAGCGTGACTTGGGCTTCTTCAAGGCAATTCTACTGAGTCAACTGATTTTGAGAGTTCAAGAGTGGGGAAAAATCAATAATCTAAATGAATTGTTTAATATATTAGCTACATGGAGGAAACCTGCAATGCTTTTATTCTGAAATACTGTTATGACCAATGACAACCAGGACAACTGGCTGTACCGCTGATGTTGCACATGCAGAATGAGTCTGTTCTGCCACTGATTTAGGTTGTAAACTGAAACCTTGCAAACTGACTACAATTAGTGTCCTGGGGATAAAATATCCAGTTCATTATATTTTGTATCTGTGGCTGGATTTGGTGTAGCTGTATTACGCAGAAGCATGAAACTTCAGTTTTTTTTCTAGAGCAGAGTGATGACAAAACATGTAACTGCTGGTTTTTTTTAGCTCTTTGTTACAGCAAGCCATGATATGTGAGATAGCAGTCACGCAGCTTTCCTGGTCAAACCTAAATGCATGAACTAATAGAGATGACTTCAGCTGAATGTGCTACTAATGCATGAATGGTAGACAGTGACTAGAAATAGGACTTGATGTAACAGATGCCTTGGCAGTCTGATGGGATAAGGAAGCTGAGAATAACTTGATTAGTGCTACTTAGACCTTTTAGAAGCAGCACATTGCTTAGTTTTACTGACAGTTTTCAATGATCAAGCTTTACATTGTTATGTATCCTGGCAATAACTTACAGGCTTAATTTCTGAGTAGTTATGTAAATGATAAATGTAAGTGGCTGTTTGGTGGCAAGTGTTCAGGAGTAAACAAGAGTTTGGCTTGTTGACTAAGATGTACTTGAGGAGAAGAGAGGTAGTGAGATGCTGGGTTGACCTTTATGGGTGAGAGGCTTGGAAGAGAAGTGAGGAAGTGGTGATGCCTGAGATAAAGTAGGGGTCAAAGTGCTCAGTAGATGCCTGAAGAAGGGTATTTAATGAAGATACAGTCTGAATGACTGACTGCTTCCTCCGTGTGGTCTACTTTCAGTGGGTATTAGTGAAGGCATGGAAGAGGATAGACTTCTCTTTACAAAAAAAAAGGTGCTTGAAATGGAAAACAGATTGGGAAGTGCAGTTGCCTTTTAGATTTTGAAACTGTTAAGATATATTGAAAGTTATGAAGTGACTGGTCTCTTACCTCAACCTTTACATACTAATTTCAGTTTTGTCAATAAGGTTTTATCAACAGGCAATAAATGGCTTAATTTTAAAACATTCTATATTGGAAAAAGGACAAGTGTGTGTTTCTTATGTCCTTTCTTTTCCTGCGCAGTAGTAAATACGTGTGTTACCCAGACTTGTGAAAAACTTTTTTTTTCAGGGCTATATATTGTGCTGACATATGGATAAAGACTTGGTATGCATTGAGGAAAGCATGGTTATCTGGTGACAAATGACGCATGGCTTTATTAGGCACCCATTTGGACAACGGTAGGGAGGAGGAGAAGAACTGGCTGTGTCAGTGCAGGGGTGGTCAGGATTGGAGTTTCCTTTGTGGATAAGAGGCCATGCAGAAGACAAACCTGAAACTGTTAGGGTTAGAAGATGCTTAGTACAGATTGGGAACATGGAGTGAATGTGAACACTGTAATCTTAATAGCTGAAAGATCTAAAGCTGCTTTTTTTTTTTTTGGTTTAAAAGGGAGGATTTGCATATACAGGGGGGACAAGGAAGGGTGCTGATGTCAGAAAACTGAATAGTCCCCGTGTGGAGAGTAGGCTGGAAAGGAGCAAGATGCCAGTAAGATCAAAGCTGCTGCTCCCTGATTAACTCAAAGTATGGAATGATAGCTAGCGAAATGTTAGACTGGATAAATGGGAAGATGTGAATCATGAGCATGCACTTCAGTGAATCCCTGTCTGTTACAAGGTCCATGTTCCCCTCCCTCCTTGAATAACAAAAGGAAGTTAAGAAGTACAGATAAAGTGTTGGGAAACATCTACTGAAAGGAGGAAGCAGAGAATGACTGTGCGATGAGACACTAAGTTGTGATTTTTAGGAAGTAAAAGGAGAACCACAAAAGCCAGTAAAGGTCAAAAGTTCTGGGAGAGGAGTCTTCAGTTTACAGAAGTGCTGAAAGTTAAAGCAATCCAAATCCTGAAATGCATCCAGAAAAATCTCCTGGAAACCTGAGTGAGAGCTGGCTCTGGTGTAAGGCCACTGTGCTGTAACCAGCAAATGCTCCATGGTAGAACCACATTCCAGACAAGGGCCTCAGCATACTCAATTATTGGGACGTGGGAGAGAGAAGATAGGGTTGTGGAGAATGGAGTGGCACGATACTTCTGCCCGAGGTGCTTGTGTTGTCACACGGGTGGATGAGGTGTGGGAGTCAGCAGTGTAAGAGTGCAAGAGAAGAGGTCTGGACATTATTAGCATTGCACACATGAAGCTTGGTAGGTAGGTGGGGGGCAGGTTGTCTCTAGCTGTGTTTTGGGCCAGGCAGCTGGGAGGGTTTGCCTTGTGTGTGACCTTAGCAAGGAAGCGAATGTCCTGAGCCTGGTAATGGGGGAGCGTGGTGTGAAAGAATAAGAAAAGGAAGCGAAAGAAGATCTGTGTATCTTGTGGTTGCTGCCAGTGACGCTTGTTCGAAGTGCCAGAAGTACAGTGTGAAGGGTATGTTTGCGGTCTGGTCTGGAGGTTGGCTGTGACTTGGTCTCAGAGTAGCTTGTCACAAGCAGTGTAGGACACCTGCAGTCAGCTCAGCACAGGCTGGGGAGACCTTTGGCCTGTCCCCTGTAGAGCTTGGTGCTGCCGCACGCCACTCTCAGCTCCTTCCTTTCACGCGCAAAAGCACTGCCAGGCCTTGGGCAGGTCGCTTTCCTGTGGGAACGAGTATGCTTACGCACAAGTGAGGCTTGTTGGAAACGTGCACTGCAGGTATCGAACATCACTGTCCAGCGTGGTGGCTGCAGCTCGTCGAGTCCTGGCATGGGCATGGGGCACTGGGAATTAGTGTCACGACGGATGGGCCTCCATGAGCTCAAGCTGTGCCTGTCAGCTGTCCAGAGCATACCGTGCCAGCTGACAAAACCCGGGCTGGGGCATGAAGGTGTTGTACGGGTCAAAGGCTGGGACCAGCAGACTAAGGTCTCCATAAGTAAAGGCTGAAAGCTCAAATACAAGCCTGATGTCTGTCTTACTTTGCTAGGCAACCTCAGGATACCAGCCTTACAAAGATTATAAATGACAAAGGCCATAAACCTTTCCTCTGAAAGAAGTTGAAACTGTATTTCCAGTTGCAATTTAGCAGAGTTATCAACCTTTCCCCCTCCCTTCTTCTAGGGAGTGGGCACATTCCTCATTGACTGAGTCTGCTGCTGTAAGGAAAGCTGCTGATATAGCAGCACAATGCGGTCATAATGCTTCCTTGTGAGCTCGGGAGTTGTTCTCTAGCAGCCTTTTCCAACAAACTTGCTCCCTCTTGTCACTAGTGAACTCTTCCAAGGACAGGCTGTGAAACAGGCCTATCAAAATAAATGTATTCCATTGTGAAATACTCTAGTCATGAATATGGTAAATGAAATAACTGACTCATTTACTGTGCTGTGACTCACTTACTGCTCTGTGCCTTGTTGTGTAATTCTCAGAACAGAAGATACGTATTGCTGTGCTTAAATGTGCATTTCGAAGGTTTTTTCCATGATCGTCATTTTCAAGCTTTGCCCACTGTGAAGATCACTGTGTCATTCACCCTGAAGCCATGTGGCTGCCTTAGGTTGCCTTAAACGCACGCCGCTGTCAGAGGGACATTGCACTTCTCAGGCTTACACCTTGTGCCAGGGTTGCATAGCTGCATGGTGAGCTGGGGAATTGTCCTTGCTTGTGAATTTAGGTCTTGCTAGGTGAGTTTTACCTTGTTCATTTTGTAAATGTACTGTTGATTCAAGGGAGAGGAGGCTGGAAGAAGGGGGCACTGAGAAGGGCAGGACTCTGTCAGTCACACTTTGGAGAGTTTAAAGTTATCAGTAAGCCCTGACTGCTGCCTGGAAACGGGATGGCTGCTGTGCTTGGGAACTCACTGCTGGCGAGAGGTGACCCGGTTGTTCGTGGACTGCAGCGTGGGCCTTCCCTGAGCCGTGGCGACCGATGGGCCTGTATGAGGGAGCCATCCTCAGTACCTGTTCATTCACAGTGGTTTTCCATCTTCAAAAACCTTGACAAAGACATGAATCCAACCACCATGCTTCCCCTAGTGATTAAAAGAAAGCTAAACAAATGCTTATTTAAGACTACAGGAAAGGGGAAGGAAATACCTAACTGCTTGCTGCATATGTGTGTGCTTGCTTCTTTCTGTCTGTGTGGCTCTTGAAAAAAGTGCTTTTTGTCTTCCAAGTTCGTATGTTGCCTCTTCTCAGACAGCACTGAGCTTCAGCATACCTATGTTTAACACAGGCTTCCAAGGCGATTTTCCTGCTTATTGTGCAGTTTTTGACCAGATAACATTCCATGTTTGTTTACATTCATAGCTGTTGACCTCTTTCAATAAAGTGTTCCCAGCTTTCTGTCTGGTTAGGCCTGCTGAGCCAATGTAGCTAAGAATGAGATGGAAGCTTCTCTTTCTTTGGCTTTGATCAGTTGCACCTCAGCAATCATGCTGAAGGCTGCAGGGTTATGGTGGTGTAGCACAGACTTCAGCTGGCTTGCATGATCTTCACTGCTGGTAGTAATGCATGAGCAGGAAATGATGGAACATGACTTTCAGATCTCAAGTCGGGTAGGGCTGGCAAGTAGCAGGGGAAAAAACACCTTACTGCATGTAAACTGAGCACTTCTGATACAGACCTCACTGAGAGTCCGAAATAACTTTGTGGGGTTCCAGTATCATTACTGCTTCCCCAGGTAGAACAGCAATTGAGCAGAGTGTTGCTGCTTTTGTATAATTTGGATTGTGTGCAAATTATGTGACAGCTGCTCCTGTAAGTGAGGCATATTTACTGAAATGATCTGTCTTCTGGAGTGGAATAAAGCAGATGTGTGATCTGTTCCAGATGGACCGCAGTAATGCAGAGCTAAGCTTGCCCGTAACTGATGGAGGGAAGAAGTGCATTGGCAGCACTGTTGTATACTTCAGTGAAGTTGGGCCCATTTTCAGGGCAGAAAATACTTTTTAGCATAAAGAAAGATTTAATGGGGAGTTGTGCAGGTCATTGTGGGATGGGATGCTTTTGCTTTCTCAACTGCTTGCACTGGGGGAGATAAAAGCTTACTTCTGGCTCTCTTTCAGCAGTAGCCTGTTTCAATGTGTAAGGATTGATCTGGGTTGCTAACTTCCTGGAGCTCTCCTACAGATCTGCCTGGAGGATTGTGGCTGTCAGATCCTTTAAGGCATGCATGAGTGAGAGACTTGGTACTGAAGTTTTACCGAGCTTGTGCAGGGTACTTTGCCTTTCCTGGTTGTCTCTTTCTGGAAAGAAGCCTGCGTGACCTCCAACCCTTACTGAAGTGTCTTGTTTCCTCCCTAGCCTCTGCAGGTGGTGGTTGTCATTAATGTACATATTTACCCAGGCTCCTAAACTAAATATTTTCTCATTTGGGAAAGGTGAAGTTACTCAGTCTGTTATCTTTCCTGATTCATTCGTATACTGCTAACACTCTTCTAATGTTAGATGGCTCCTTTCTGTCAAGTCATATTTTAGGCTGTTGGTGGGTGTTTAACATGATACTTTAGTGAGATGATCATGATTTCCACAAGCCAGGTTTCTTAAAGAAGTACCAGCTTGAACTTATATGTCTTCTTAGAGAACAAAAAAACAGTCAAGTGTATCAGTCCTTCAGTTTTCATAATAAATGAGTTTGGTTTCACAGATGTTGTCCTTTTAACCCTTCCACCACTACCCCTACTTCCTCTTTGGTATTTTGCAGACAAATACAATCAGGGGAAGCTGGCTGTTCAAAACTATAGTACTGAACTATACAAAGCGCTGTTGCTCACGTGAAGCTAACAAATAGGAAAAAGAGCAGTCCCATGAGTAATGCAAGAGGCTCTTTAAACAGTTCAAAACCAAACGTTTTTGTTTTATTTGAGCTTGGCTTAGCTATATTCAGTGTAAGGAGTGCTATCCCAGCAAGAATGAAGGGCTTCCAGGACTTGAGTGGGATAAGAAAAGAGAAGTAGTGTTTGTAGACTTCATCTGTCTTCATGAAATTCTTAAGTTAATTCATCTTTTGTGGCTGGATGTGTCTACTTCTTTAATATATTTATGCAAATTCCAAATGGTGCCACAGATTTTGGTTAGTCTAAAAAAAGTACTTAAAGTCACACAACTAAGTATGTTTTGATTTTAATCTGGAGAAAAGATCTTTGCCTCAGCAAGACAGCATTATTTTATTGGAAGGGCATTTAAAATAAGGTTAACTACCAAGGATTTTGTGTGCTACATGTGAGCAAGCCTCCTCAAACCTGTCAAACTTACAGCTCTGTGGGATTGATGTTTCTCTGTGGAACAGACAGCTCATGGTAAATGTTCTCATTGCAACTCTGGGATTGAGTAGAAAAGAGAAAAACATCACAAAAAAAAAACCACTGAGGGGTTCTACCAACTTCTTTGTGTACAGATTTGCTCACAAGCTCAGAATTTTGCAAAACTGGTTCAGGAATCTTGACTTATACTTAGCAACCTTGCCAAAACCATCCAGAAGCATTACATAAATACCTTCATACCAGCTGAAGGTGAGAATGCTGCCCATGGGTGCATGGCCAGAAGCTGCTACATGTCAGCTGATCGCTGTAATTTCCCCTCTTTGGACCTTTATTTTGCACCTTCCTGAAAGACAGCTGACCACTTGGCACCAATGGGTAAAGTACTGTGGATTACTTTCCAGTCCCTGTAGAGAGACTGTCCACAGGGCAGTTTCCGTAGGGCAATGAATGTGCTACTGGCCGTGCCTCTGCATAGTTCTTGTTGCTGTATAAGCGTGAAGCTGTACAAGGTTGTTCAGCCTAGCAGAGAAATCTAAGGCAATGCTTGGATTTTAAATTTTGGAGATGTGAGGAAGAGGTCCTACAGGGTTTAGATAACTGATACTGCTACAATTGTTCATGTAGTTTTGTCTACGATTGTTCTATTTGAATTCAGGCCAGAGAGTTCCTGTCAATTATGCTTTGCAGATGGCAGGTCTACTTCTACCATCAGTCTCTTTAAATGTATCTATCTTCAAAGATGAAATGAGTGTGTGCAAACTAGGAGCGGGGACTTGTGAAATTACTTTCACCACAAATTTTCTGTTCAATGCATTCTAGAAGGACTTATAGTGATTTGATGGGCTTCCAACAAGCTGAAGTTGTTGCAGAATCAGGGTGTAAGTATTAGATCTGTTTTATCTTTGAATGTTTGGGCAGAAGGAACAGACACAAAATTGACTAGCTTGAATTGCTAAGAGGTGCACAGTGGTAGTATCTTTTCAAAAATAATGCTGTACCAGGTAATAAAGCAAAGATGTGTTTTGTGTATAACAGTTGAAATGTTGGCTACTGGGAAGTCTCGTAAGCCTCTTGCTCGAATTGTCTATATGAAGCTTCCTTTTAGATAGGAGTGGCTTGTCTCAATTTAGACCATCATGAATGCTTGGTAAATCCAGACATTAAAAACAGCGTGTCAGTTTTGGAAAATGCCAGCTTCCTTAAAAGAAGGAAAAATCTGCACTGGATGATGAATTACGGCAAATATCCAGGTCCACCCTGAACTACTCATTGAGTTTCATGATGCGTTTCCTCCTCTTCCTTTTTCCTGCGCACCATGTAGAAGTGGCAAGAAGAAAAGACAAAGGCAAAACTGAATCCCATGGTGTTTGTTATGAAGATACCACTAAACTCACAGAAGCAGTTGAGAGTTACAGCTTCTGTTTGGAAGCAGAATGTGAGATTGACCTCATTAGGTGCAATGTTTATGATCAGTGAAATCCTTTAACGTGTAATTGCTGAAAACTTGAAACACTGCAAACTTTTTAATATCTTTTCACATTCTTGTTATTTCAAATACAGTTTGGCACATTTTGATTAAGCTTGCTTACATTTGATGTATGTGGAGAGTAAGCAGAACTCAAAGGAGAAGCCTCAATTGAAAGCTGAAATAGTTTTATTCAACATGGTCATTTAGGAAAAAAAAATGTATTTTCTCAGAAAATGGGATGAAGTGTGCATGTGCTCTGTCTTGGTCATCATTTGAAGTTTGTTATGCTGGAAATAAAATATAAACTAGTGAACTGTACCTTAACTGACACTCTGTTGTAGAGTGAAAAATGGCGAGTGAAGGAAATCTGACTTTTTACCAGTTCACTGAAAGTTATGTAATTCTTGAGCATGCCTGGAAAGGTAGGAAAACTTTTTTTCATCTGTTGACAGCATTTACATTGATATCAGCCCAACTAGCGTTTTGCTTAACAAAGGAACAGGACCTGTAGGAAAACCTTCATTAACCCTCTGCTGATGATGACTCTGCTTCTTCTCTTACTGTTGCTCTTGCATTTCATGTTAGAACTTAGCAAGGGGTAGGCTATTTTTGGCACTCTGGGTTAATTATGTTTATCATTCTGTTCACACAGACTAATTTTGAAGGCTTCCACAAAATAGGTGTGGGTGGCTGAGAAAAATATTTCAGAATATATCGAAATGCTTATGTGTTTTGGAGACTTTCTGCCATTGTAAACACAAACTGCTTGCCAGATTTCATTTTCTGTTGGTAGTAATAGGTATTCTGTACATCCACAGCTGTTTGTGTGGACAGCTGACAAAAGCTCAGGCTTTCAGGGTAAGGTGAACTGGCCTCTGGCTGAAACAAAGACCTGTGGTGGGTGGGGGGCTTTTTTCTTGAGAAGCACAAGTGTAAAGGCAGCTGGCAGCATAA
Source organism: Cygnus olor (assembly GCF_009769625.2). Taxonomy (NCBI): domain Eukaryota; kingdom Metazoa; phylum Chordata; class Aves; order Anseriformes; family Anatidae; genus Cygnus; species Cygnus olor. Next base: position 20,716,624 of record NC_049198.1, read on the forward strand.
GTGCAAATTAGAAACATCTCTGGAAACTTAATTCCTCCCAATTGTGGTGTTACTGAAGTGCAAGGATGTATTTTTACCCTATTGTCTTTGAAGAATGTTAATATTTAGCAAATAAAACTCTGCAGCCACTTTTTGGTTTGCAAAATGCTGCAGTGCACAGAATAATTCAGTTAAAACGCAGGGAAGGAAGTGCTTGCACAAGTGGTGTGATTTGTCTTGTGGTGGTGGGGGTTGCTGGGGTTAAACCAGATTAAATAAATAAACCCCGTAGGTCTTGGAGCTCTTGGGTTTTTCTGAATCTGGCATTTTGTGGGAGTGTTTTGGAAATAGTCATTTAAAATAAGCAACCCCTGATGTTTGTAAACCGGTATCTTGATGTGCTTGCTTTTGTAATACCCTTTCCACAGCCATGGTACCTCTTACTTTGCATATGGCTTATTACTTAGATAACCTTAAAGGAATGCTACTCATCTCCCCTCTATTTTTCCTTTGTATCTAAATCATTACCACAAACCCTTGATCTGCTCTGTGACTGTGTTAACTCTTGGGTTGTTTGTTTACCCTGCCATTTAACCATGTATCTTGGCAGCATTGCTGAGAGAGAACTTTCTGAAAGAAATGCATGTGTTCTGCTGTGAAGGGTAACCACTGAAGAACTTGAGTGCAACAGTATGATAATAAGAAAGCAGCCCAATTTCACTGCATGGGGTAAATGACGTATAGAAAGTAAACTCTTGAACAAATGGAATGAGGCAGTGTTGCAAAATTCAGCTTGTTCATTTGCTGAGAGAAAATTGCTTTGTGTTGATGAGAGAAACAAGAAAGTTTTCTATTACAACCTTCAGTAACTGGCAAACAGATGTTTTTTATCTCAGTTTATAAACTGTCATGAATCTACTAGTTAAAAACAAAAATAGAAAATGTATTTTTAATTTAAAGTATATTTATAATGTGATATACTACTGCTTCTAAAATGTGTGCTGTTGAATGCTTTGGGAGGTTTTCTGGAGGAAAGAGCTATGAACCTAGATGAATTGCATGCTCTCAAATAGAATAACATTTGTGTTTAACGTTTCTTTTGGAACTTAAGTGATACTGAATATTGAAAACAAAAGTATTTAAATTCACCAATTAAGGAAAGTTGTGATAGTAGATTGATGTACGTTTTTTATGTTGTTCGGTTCTATGTCAGTCAAAATCTTGGAAAATAATGCAGTTTCGTCTTGCCTGTAGTAGGTATTGAGCTTAGTTACAGCAGCATTGAGTACGCAGGCTGCCTTTACAGAGGATAAGATGCGATGTGTTCATTGAACAATAGAAAGCAATTTAAAATTGGTTACAGCCACTTTTCTTCTAAGCTCTTTACACTGTTTTTAAATTACTCTGCTTTGCAATTATTCAACTATATTGTCCATGAAGAGCGAGAGAGTCACATTCTAGAATTCTTTTCTTAAAGGGCATATTGCATATTTAAAAACTGAGTTAGAACAGTTCACTGACTTACGCATAGGGTTATCAAAACACAGCATGCTCAACACTAAAAGATACAGTGAATTATACCATTCAAAATGTTCTGCGTCGGAGAGAAGGTTGAGCTAAGTCTGACATCAAAAGATCATGGACAGCAATCATGCTATTTGCCTCACCAAGCCTAAATGACTTATCTCTATTGTAGTCTTGACACTTTTTTATTTTACTTTTTTTATTTTTTAAAATCTTGATAGTGGCAAGCTCTTTGTCAGCTATTGAATTGGTTACGGAGAGTAATATTACTGGAGCTCAGAAAGTCACTTGGGCATCACTTTGGCTTGATTCTGACATCAACATGCTCTTCTTTCTGCTCTTCTAGCCCTCACAATTTTTGTACTGTTCTTGACCTCTTGCAAATGAAGTCTTGTCTATGACCTTTGTTAGATTTTTTTCTTATCTCATGTCATTAGAAAACTCAGATTATTTTAGTTTGTGGTAATGAAACAGTAAGAAAAATAACTGATCTATTACAGATTTTTGGGACTTTATGAAGTCCAGAGCCACTTTCAAGGGTCATCTGCAGATCCTGAGACATGGTTCAGCCTGTGAAGAGTTGTATGTAATAAGACTAAATATTAGTTTGATTTTTCTTTGCAGTTTTAGACCCTGATTGCCTTCACAGGAAGGTGGGTGTGGGTTATGCTGAGAAGACCTGTATCTGCGTTGTATGTCATTGGTCATTCCTGGTGCTAACTAGCTTTGGTTGTATCTGCAGCTGAAGAACACATTCTCTGGTGGTGCTAATGGGCCTTAAACTGAGTTTACATCAATTGCATGTGCTTTGAGGCATATACTGCTAACGTGGAACCTACTGAAAACTGACAACTGATTGCAGAGCTTAAACCTAATTTTCACTGAAAGCAGAAACCCTTGGAGTCAGATTTATTGAGTACTTTAAATCTGTGGACAAGTGTATAGCTCAACAGTAGTTGTGTGGCTAATCACTTAGTGCGTGTTTGTATTTGTTGGCACTAAAATGTCTTTTAAAAAAAATTCTCACTGGTTTCTTTCATGAAATAATTGTTCCATGAAGAATGAACTTTAACAAGAGATTTTTAAACAAAAACAGCTCTGCCCCTTTTTATCTTTTCAGGTCTTTAAGGAGGCATTAACCACTTTTGATGATGAGTTTGCTGGCAGCTGAACTTAAGCTTTAGAATTTTTGGACAGTTATCAATACAGTTTAGGCCTATTGTTCTTCATTTATTTATTTTAAGTGCTGACTGACAGAGTTGACACTCTTTAGTCTGGATTTTTAGCAGAGTTGATCCTGGGAGAAAACTTGATTGTTTCTGGGACTCTTACCACTCTGTCAAGGCTGAAGAATATTGGCAGGCATACTTCCCAAACTGATGATGGCAATACATACACAGGAAAAAAAAAGTTTCTTTGGCTTTAGGAAGGATCTCCTTTGGTTCAATTTATCTTGTCCCTCAGAACCACTGTAAAGAGTTTGGCTTCATCCTCTTCTGCACCCTTCCTCCAGATGTTTATATACATTGAGATCTCCCCTGAACCTTCTCTTGTCCAGGCTGAACAGTCCCGGCTTTCCCTATATGAGTCAGGTCTTGCAGAGAGATCTTGACAAATCAGAGGACTGGGCGATCCCCAACCATGTGAAGTTGAACAAGAGCAGGTGCTGGATTCGGCATCTCGGGTGGGGCTGCCCTGGCTATATGTACGGGCTGTTGGACGAGATGCTGGAGAGCAGCCCCACGGAGAGGGGACTGGGGTTTCTGGTTCACGGCAAGCTGAATGAGCCAGCAGTGTCCTCGTGAATATCTGGCAGTCAGAAGGGCCAACCATATGGTGGGAGTTATGTCCAGTATATCCTTGTTGCCCTTGTACTGGCAAGCCTACTTGTACTGGACACACTGCACACTGAGGTTAGAGTCTTCGGGTCTCTTCAATCGGCACAGTGGTAGAGGTGCAGTTTAGTTATAGTAAACAACTGCTGGGGCTGAGATCTTCTTGGACTTGGACCTAAGGTACCTTTAAAAAACATTATAGGTCTGTATTTGAACTGTGGTGTGCATCACTTCAGTTAGTGAGGAGTCTTTAAAACAAAACAAACAAAAACAACAAAAGCTTTGATCCCTTTATTCCTCACATTTATTCAACTTCCACTTGGGAAGGGGGAGAACTGTTTGAGCAGGAAGAAAATATATAAAATGCTAGCCATGTTCTTAATCCAGGTGCAGATACCATGGTGATAGTTGCAAACAATGATCATGTGTTGAATGCTGAAAAAAGTTCTGCTCTGTTCAAGAGTGCAAGTCCCACTCACTTCTTCAAACTGTATTTCTCAGTGGATTATGATTTAGTGAAAATAATTTGCTTTTCTTAACCTGGAAGTTAAGGGTAGCTAATGGTGATTCTGGCTGAAAGTAGAATATAAATTTTTTGCCTATGAGTATCCTTCCAACCTTGTTAATGAATGACCACTTGCACTTGTTTGTCAGGTTTTAAGTTTTTTTTGCTTTATTGATATTTTCTCCTAATGGAAGTGAAGAGGTTTAACTTTAGAAGCTTCTAATTATTTCTCAACCAACAATCAAAAGAGAACAGGTTAACTTCTAGTTGTTTAGTTTCAGACTAGCCTTAATCCCAGAGGGCAGTGAAATAAAATCACTTGCTTAAATTAAAAAGCAATCACAACTCCTCAATTGTCCTGCCTTTGTAGTTGGAACAATTCTGTTCACCTCTTTGAGAAAGAGGGAGCAGTTGTAAAGCTTGAATTTACAACATTGGCTTTAATACTAATACATGAGTGGGTGGGGTTGGAATTGGTGCTGCTTTTATTTGGGAGGAGCTACAGAATGACTTCATTAATTGTGTGTTTTCCCTGTTACTGTATTGTTTGTTAATCAGCCCATTTGTCATGGTTGTTTCTACAATTTGCTTGGACTTCTGTTTAACAGAACTTGATTGCAGGTGACCCACTTGCTGCTTTGTTTCTCACAGGCAAAGTTGGGGTTTTTGTTTGCAGTTCAATTTGGAGGCTAATTGCCAAAGGGAATGGTAGATAACTGATCCATGCTCCCATCTGCTGTCCCTTTCATGCTGTTTCAGAAATTGATTGTATTGGCAGAAGCTTTTTTGGTTAAGAATCTGCAGGTATCACCAGAGGTATTTAAATTATAATAATAATAAAAAAAAGGGAAGAAAGGGTACCACATTTTTAAGTGTTTTTTCCTAAATTTTACATATAGGATCCGTGATTGATTGTTGTCATTATAATCAGCAACTTTGTTCTGTGTTTGGATTACAGTTGAGAAATATACAGGTTGGCTGTAGTTTAAATAGAAGGCTGGTGGATGGATGGATGGAAGACAGGAAAGTAGGTAATAAAATAGATGTACAGATGCTACTTTGCAGTCAAAGTTCTGGCCCTCACTCTCTGTGAACTTGTGTGCTATTTTCTGTTTATGTATTTATTTCCTGTTCTGTAGTAGAAAGAGGAATGTAATATCATAGGTCCAGTCTTTTCTCTTGTGACCTTTACTGTAATCAGTACTGCAGTGGTATGCAAACATTTGCCATATAATAACAGTTTCTTAGATTCTAATATTACCTGTTAGAATCTAAGGTATTTAGATGGTCATAAATACCTACATTGGACCTTACGTATTTTTAGCACTCATTGGAAAACAAATAGCAATTTGCCAGTATTGGGAATGCTAACATCATGGAAAGAAACAAATAACACAAGTTGTGTACAACTGAGTTTATCATTAGTTACTGTCATTGTGCTGCAGCAAGCCTGCAGTTACAGGTCTAGGTTCCCATGTGCTAGGTTCTGTGGAAATAGAAAAGAAGGCAATTCTGGCTCCATAAAGTTTACAGTCAAAGAAAAAAGGCAGTTATGTAAAAACTGGATGTAGTAGGAGTTTCTTGCTTGTATGAAACTGCATGGACAGCCAACTTGCATGATTGCCATTAGTTTTCTGGGAGAGTATAACAGAAGAGGGTTTGAAGCACAAGTAGTGGTACAGCTTTATAAACATTTGCAGGCTGTTTCTCCAAAATGAAACAAAAAGAAGAAAGCAAGAAAATGTTCTTTATGCAAGTGAACAATGTGTTTCTTGACTCAACTCCAGTTCATGTGCTCAACTTGTGTCTCAGAACTTGAACATATGCTACCTTTGCAAATTGTCATGTTCTAAAATGGTCCTCCTTTGGGGCAGTTTAGGCAAAATTCCCAGAGACCTGCTGTGCACCCTCCTCCCTCCACTTCTTTTGTTCCTGTGAAGATCTGCTTTCTTTGAACAATTGGTGGAAAACCTCAAGTATTTTCTGCAATTACCTCTGGATGTGTAAGGGTGAAGTCATAGCCACAGCCTAATTGTCAAATACTCACTTGTTGGATATATTATTTTAGGTGGACTTAACTTTACTTGGAATCTGTTAAGCTGTAGCCTTCCTGCATACTCTTGAAGACATCTTGCAGCAGATGGAGATAAGTATGCAGAAAGTTCATGGTAGGGATTAAATGGCTGTCTCTGTTTTGATTGGAATGCAAGGCAGAAATATTGCTATTGCTTTTGGGATGATGTTAAAAAAAATGCAGTTGTGGAAAAAGAGTTGATCCTGAATGTAATACAAAAGATTTCATGGTAATTGAATGTAAGTTCACATATTGTGTAACAGATAATTGAAGATGTACGACTAGGTAGAAATTTAAAATGTTCACGATTATGCAAAACACAGGGAAATATCTCAAGTACAGCCTGAAGACTCATAGTTATTACATCAGTGACAAGTAACCTACTGGATGCTTGTTCATTCACATTACTTCCATGCCAGGAATGTACTTAGAGAAGTATTTGTTTCACCAGTTTCATCCCCACTAAAATTTTGCCTTGCATCTTGCCTAAAATTAGGTTCCTCATAATAATAATTAGTTAGGGAGAATTCTGTATTTTACATGTCGACAGTGAAGTGACACATTAATGGAATTCAGGGACTGAAAAGCATGTTAACAGGGTTTGAATTTAAACATCTAACCACAGGAGACAAATAGATGATTTCAGTCCAAAAGGCAAAGTTGTTTGGCTCTAAACAACTTGGTTTGGCAGGGAAGTTGGTACAAAGATGTGGGTAGTTTTTTTAGTTGCTGGCTTTTTTCTTGACCGGGCAATCGACACCTAAAAAAAAAAAAATTCATCTTGGCCCCTTCTGTTCATAGCTTCTGCATCTGCAGTTCGTTATCATGGTCACTGGAGAGTGGTGACTGAGAAGAGGACACCTGTCTCGTTTGGCCTTGTCTTGCTGTGCCAGACCTGGTTCCTGGCCTGGTGTTTCATTCTCTGAGCTTTCATGGACTTTTGTCCTTCCCTTAAATGCTCTGATCTTGTCTGACCCTCCTTTGCCCTCTCTGACCTATGACCTTCTCTGATTTACTTGGATCTTCTGACTTGTTCTTGTCTCTGACCTGCCCTTTTACTTTTTCTGGTATCTTATTTCTATCCCCTTCTCTTCTGTCCTTCGCTGCCCTTTTTCTTTGATATTCTCTTCTCTGACTTTCTTTTTACCCATGTTGCCTCACATTCCCCTCTACTATAACCTTATTCTTTAACCTACTTTTCTTTGAACTTGTATTGCTGTATCTGACCTTCTCTATGACCCTCTTTGACCTTTTCTTGAATCTTTTCTGACCTTACCCTGTTCTCTGTCCTTCACTGGTTTTCTCCTCTCTGCTTTTCTCTTCTCTGGCTTTATTTTTCTGCCATGTTGTCTTACATTCTCTCACCTCTTCTTCTCTGGCCTTCTCTTCCTTTGCTTTTTCTCACCTATTTTCTCTAATTCCTTATTTCATCTTCAGAGTGAGCTAACAGAAGCAGCCTACAGATGCAGCAGGTAGCACAGCAGTCTCTGGTTCTGCTTTGGAAACGTCAAGACCTCCTGGGGACAAGGGCCAGGAGCACTGAGGGGATGCCTGGCAGCCCTCGGAGAAACTTGAGGGTGCACACTGCTTTTAGGCAAGGACAAAGTAAGCAGAGACATAATGGTGTGGGCCCAAGGAAAGCTCTAGCAGCTTCTAATGAGTGTAATTAATTGCCCTTGACTGAGGGTGCCTGGAGCTTTTGCTATAGCTGCACCCCTTTAACTGCTGCTTGGGAGAGGCCTATATAAAAGCATTGTCCAGAGCAAAACCAACAGATGCAGAAGTCTGTGTAGAGGCTTCTCCAGAAGAGCATGAGGAGGGTGTTATAGAAGGGGGCCAGAGTTGAATCTGACATAACCATCATAGTTAAGGTGGTGACATGCCATGTGCATTTTGCCAGCGGTTGTTGGAACAGCCCTCCTTGCTAGGCTGTAGGCTTAGATGCAGACAGAGCTTCAGTTGGCAGGTGCAGTCCTCCGGGTCCCTGGCTGCAGAGTGCCTGGGGCCTCTGAGGCCAGGAGAGGAGGCTCCCTGTCCTGCAGGAGGTGTCCTACTGTGGAACTGTGTTGTCAAGTGGAGGAGGTAAGAGGAAGGGGGCAGGCTGCGAGGCATCAGGGAAGACGCGAGGGAGACAGAATATTCTGAGGCACAGCAACTTGAAGAGCTTCTGACTCCAGCTGCAGGAAAGAGCTATCAGTGTTGAGGTAAGTGTGAGAAAGTGGAAGGTGGAAGCTGGTGACTTCTGGCACTAAGAGGAAGGCTCCTGCACCACTGGAGAGCTTGCAGCTCCAAAGTAGGCTTACCACCCTCAGAGCTGAAGAGGAGCTGTAGGAGGAAGAATTGGCAAGTCACTGTAGTGGGTGGCACTGTGCTGTGAGGAACAGAGGCACCTTTCTGTCAGCCTGATTTATCAGCTAGGGAGGGAGGTTTGCTGCCTGCCCAGAGGCCCATATCCAGGATGTTGTGGAGGCATCGCTGACCTGGTATATACAACCCCCTGAGTACTACCCATTTTCTCTTATTCTATGTGGACATAAATGATACTGATATGGCAAACCTGCACAGTACCAAAACTGTCTGGGGCGTAGTCAAGGGCCCAGGGACCCGGGTGGTGTTCTCAATCCTGCTGGTGAGGGGAAGGTTGTGAGGAGAGCACTGATAGTACGAGTCAATAACTGGCTGCAGAGCTGGTGTTGGCAATGAGGTTCTGGGTTTTATGAACATGGTACCCTCTTTGCAGATCCCTGTCTCTGGGGGAGAAATGGGATCCACCTCTCTAACCAGGGCAAAGGTATTTTTGCCAGTAGGATGCCTAACCTCATAAGAAAGGCTGGACAAAACTTTAAATGGATATGAACAGGATGGACAGGAAAGGGAGAAGGTAAGCAGCAGCCCTGTGAGGGAGTGATGGACAGGGTTGCTGAGCAAACACTTTCTAGAACCCAGTACGCTCAGGTGCCCCTCTTAAATATCTGTGTACTAATGCACACAGTAAGGGGAATAAACAAGATGAGGTAGAGATGTGCATGTGGTTGTAGGGCTATAGTCTCATTGAGATCACGGAGATGTGGCAGGAATGGCTCCAATGATGAGTGTTGTGATGGAGGGATGCAGGCTCTTCAGGAAGGACAGGGTGGGAAGACAAGAAGGAGGTGTTGTCTGCTGTGTGAGAGAGCAGCTGAAGTGCATGGAGATGTACCTGGAGAATGGATGAGGAGCTGGATGTGTGTTAGGATTAAAGGGAGGACTAGTGACGTACTGGGGTTCTGATACAGGCCACCTGACCAGGGAGAGCAAGCAGATGAGGCCCTCTGCAGTTAAGCAGGAGTAGCCTCAATTTCACAGGCCCTGGTCCCCACAGGGGACTTCAACCACCCTGGTATCTGTTTGAGGGACAACACAGCAGGGCATAAGCAATCCATGAGGTTCCTGAAATCTGCTCCTGATGAATTCCTTCTCCAGGTGATATAGGGGCACTCTGCTGGACCTCCTACTCGGACAGTCCTTGAGTGACTAAGCAGCAGGTTGGGTAACCTGTCTTGCCTAAAATTTTTTGGAAGATGAAATAGAGCTGTGTGAGGTTCGGGCTGTGGTGAGGAGACGTGGTGTGGTTTTGACAGAATGGAGACCTGCCTCTTCTTCAGTGGCTTTAGGTTGAGCTGTTGTTTTGCCCAGAGATTAGACCATGTTATGTAAGGCAACTAGGATGAAGCCATATTTTTTCCCAGTTCTCTCATTCCACGCAGGGCTAGTGAAGCAACAGGAGAAGCTGGCCTGCAAATTTATCAGTGGCATCTACCTAAGACTTGTTTTCTGCAAAGTGTGGACTTGCTTAAGACGTTTTTTTCTATTCATATCTCCTTTTTCCTCAGCCCATTTCATTTGACAGAAGCGGCACACTTTTTCTGGCCAGCACCATCCTGGAGAGAGAAGATAATGTATCTTTTGTTAGAAAAGTGTTTTCTAGCTCAGAAGTAGACGTTGCCACAACTAAACTTGTGAGAGAGTTTAGTTAAATACTTTGTTTTCATCCGTATTCCATTCTTGTCTTCACCTTCCTCAGTAACTTCTGAGGTCATCGCTTCCATCAGAAGTCAGTGCTTCCTTGGAACATGAGACAGTAAATTCTCAGCAGGGGGGTTGGCATAGCTTTGGTTTACAAATTGTAGTTTATGCCCTTGCATGATGATTAAATACAGTATCAGGTTTTCAGATAAAATCTGAGATAACCACCAGTCAGTTGCTTAATTAAGATCTGAAGGTCTGTTCTTTGAAAAGATAACTATAAAAGGTTACATACCCTGAAATAACAGCAATTAAATAAAAGGGCTTGAAGTATTGAATTTTATCACAACTCAGTCCTTGATAAATAAGGTAGTTTAGGAGCAACAAGAGGGATACTTTTTGTAAGTGTCTGCGTTTCTGTGTTGCTAAATTCTTTTATATTAGAACTTTAGGAGACTTTTCTCCAAGGAAGCTGACCATTCGGTGGTAATAGGTACTTCTTGTAGACAATTTTCTTCCCTAAAGATCTTTGCATAACATGAATTATGCAGGGCTGGACTGGTTTTTGCATCTCAGTTTTGCGAGTCTAGCTTCTATCATTCTGGTGCTGGGAAGTTTCCGGGAGGCTAGTAAGAGGTTCAGTGGCTGCTAATCTGCTTTGACCTTCACCCTTACCTTCTTAGAGACTGACTCTTTTACAAAGGCAGTCTGAATTGAATTCCCTGAGACCTCAGTTCTATTGTTGCTATGTTTTGTTTAGGACAGTCCTCAGGTGGTGGTGGTGGGGTTTATGCATCCTATCCCTGCAGACAATCTTTTAATAAGTCCAGATACAAATGAACCCCCCACCTGCTGTTCAGTAAATAAAATTAAAGCCTGTAAGTTTTGTTACGAACTGTTAACATTACTGCTGTAGGCAGTGTTGTTGCTATGATTTTTAAACATCCTGCAAGTTTGGCTTTTTACTAGTCTTAACTTTTTTTTTCCTGTGATGGTAGCTTTTCTTGGATGATAATATATTACCCATTTTTTGGCATTTGTTGGGGTAGCTTTGAGTCACTAATGCCTCTTAATTTTGCCCTTTTGCAGTTACACTGTAATGTTTTGATGTACTTGGCAATCTTGTTTGTTCACTTTAATATTGCTGAGGCAAACCAAAATAAAGTTTTAACTCTTCTATCTCTTTGTGCAAGGTGGGAATTTTCCCATTTCTTTCCAGATCAATTAAAATGTAAATAATCAGAGGTGGTTCCGGAGAGGAATCAGTTTTGAACAGATACTTGGCTAGTGGCTTATGAAATATGCTTATTTTAAGTATCTGAATATCCTTCTTTGCGTGATGGTTTCTGTTGCCTGATACATAATTCTAACAATGGTACTGCTGAAGCATCCTAATATGCTGCCGTGCATTTTTACATGTCATTTGAACCCTGTGGTGACACTCCTTTAGATGCTAGACTTGAAGTTCTAATTAGCTGATGATGCTTTGTTGTAGACAATAGCATTTTATTACGAATGCTATACTGTAGGCAGAAAATACAACAAAGGCTGTAGTTTGAACTAGAACAGCTCTCTGTAAAGGTTGGTAATATTAGGTTGGAATTTACTATGGTATCATACCTTCATGCCTCTTCTTGCAGGGGCTTGACATTTCAAGAGAACAGGTTTAACCCATGCTGGTTGATGGTTTGCAAAACCATCGTGAGAAGGAAACTAGCGATGTATACCCTGAAACAAGTCATACTGAAACACAGAAGTTGGAACATGATGTCTTTTACTTAAAATTGCATGGGTACAGTTATGTGTATGCAGAGTGATTGTGAAAGTTTCAGACTGCTTCAAGAACGTTTACGTTGTGGTGGCTTATTAGCTATAGTAGTGCTGAGAATAATGAAGCTAAGGGACTGATTTTCATGTCAGATCAACAACTGATGTATCTGGGTTCTGTTTTTTCTTTGTAATAGTCTGATTCTCTGAAAGTACACTGGAGACGTTGTTGCTGTGTATCAGTCCACAGTTGTGTGGAAGCTTGAATTTTTGGTTCAGCAAGTTTGACTCTGAAATATACATTTTAAATTGGTAAGAACGTATTAAAGTAATTCTGAAGATAGGCTAAAGTTTTGCAAATATGTTTTACCATTTGCTGTGGCCAGTGGGAGAACTGAGTACACACTTATGTAGGACTTAGGCTGTGGTTTCGCGTACATTTCTTGCAGCCGGTATGTGCCGAAGCTGTCCTCAGCTGCTTCTTTCGGTCTTCGCTCTACTCCTTTAGTTGTGCCAGCAGAAATAGGGCTTTTGTTTCGTGTGTGGCCTGGTGTGGTGTTGTGGAGCGTGGAACTTATCCAGTAAAAGATGGCTTATTACTATTTCTGTCCTCCTAGCTGGGTCTGTTCTTTGATTCAATTCCAGTAAGTTCAGAGGAGATTTGGTGAATCTATAGAGGTCACATTATGGAGATAAGAATGAGTGCCAGTGGCTGGTGCAGTGTGCTGCAGCTCCTGCCTTTCCTTTCTTGTTGCAAGTGACACATGAAGCTATGCCTATAGGTGTGTTAGCCTGAGGTGCTACGGATTTCACAATGCTAATCGTATTCCATTAATGGCTAATTTTTTAACCTTCTTTCTAATCTGTGTTTATGCTAAGGCAGTAAATCTCTCCTCAAGGAGGAGGAGTGGGGAGGTACCCTTTCTGTCCAGCTCATCTAATTTCTCCTAGCCAGCTCTTAAATTACATCAGGCATGGCTGCTAAAGAAATTCCTCCCTCCTTTCCTCCACCCCAAAAAACAACAGAAGGAGGGGGCAATTACTATTTCAAGCCATCCAAAGTTAAGGGGAGGAAGAAAAATGCCTAAGTGTGTCCTGTTTTCCCCTTAGCTGGTTCCTTTAAGGGCTGGGTTGTCTGATGTAGTTCTGCATGTTAAAAAAGTCCATGTAATTTGCTCTCAGTGGACAAGCTTCTTCCTACTTCTGTCTTTCTTGTTTGAAGAAGAGAATGTATGCTGCCCTGCTTCCTGCAACATATACAGGTTGGCTGAGGAAAACGAGGGAGAATTGTTCCCTCTGCAGCACCGTTCCTTTGCTATAGAATCCATGAAACGGCCTGTTCTTAGCCCTTCATCTTTAGCCCACATAAAGCAGGCAATATCTCGGCACTAACTATGCATTGTGGAAGAGGTTGTGTAGGTAAGTTAAGGCCATTTGAAACTTCCCCTTTTTTAGGCCTCCTATGAATGAAATACGGGTTTGTGGAGGCAAGAGCTAGACCTTTTTGAAAGTGCAGAGGTTGCAGGAGAAATCCATGTCTTAGTGTGCATAAAGGAAATGCAAGAGTTCAGTTTGTTCTTAAATAGCACTTGTGAAGAGTTGCCAGCTTTAAAGAGGCTGCAGTTTAGCACTGAAGTTTCTTGTTAAGAATAATTGCAAGGCTAGTAATTTATTTTTAACTGCAATAAAAAGTAAAGATGCTTATTGGTTATAAAAGCCACCTTAGTTTTTCTCTGAAATGGAAATTTTAACTGTATGATCTTCGTGCTGAGTTGTCCTTTTGCTTCCCTTCACTTCCTTGTTCTTGTGTTGGAGAAGTCTTCCCTGTCTGGATTTCCTGTTTCATACTCTTCATGTAAAAAAAAAAGCTTTTTATAACATTTTTTTCACTTTACAAAGTCTGAATGATTTGTTTAGTTCATAAAGTTGTCACCTTTGATTAGGTGAAGATGTTGTCCTTTGAAGGATTTGTTCATGGGCTGTGTACGCTGCTAGTACAGTACTTCCCCTTCACGCTTGCACTTACTCATCTGTGTTCCACTGCAGTGTTTTCTTTTATCTTGTTTGTGCTAGATCCTGTACAAACTCATCTTACCAGTCAGTCCTAGCTCTGAAAAGTTTATTCTTAAGTAACAATGCAGAAGGTGTAGCAAAAAAGGCGAAGAGAGGATGAGGGCAAAGATGTTCGTGTGTGGTTTCACAGGCTAAAAAGGTATAGCATTATATAATTAAATGAAATCTCCAAAAATTGTGATTAATTTCTTCTGAAATTAAAAGGCTTTAATGATAAAGACCCTAGGAGATAATTTTGAAATTCCTTGGCTGTTTACCTTTTGTAATCCTTTTTAGGGATTTGCAATTTTCAGACTGTCCTTTGCAGCTAAAACGGTAAGTTTAAAAAGAGCCCAAAAGCTAAAAATCAGACACTTACAACTTTACTGTTTTAAGTCATAAGCTCAACGACCATTAGAAAACCCCAGGACACTTAATGTGATTACTCTAGCATTGCTTTAGAAGGGTTTTATTCTGAGGACTATCAAGATAATCGTGATACAGTTTAAAAACAACAACAGCAACACTGAAGTGACATTGTTTTCAGTGAGAGCGCTTCCTGAAATTTTCCTGAGGAATTGTTGCATACAAAAACTAAAATCAAAATCTTTGCTAAATCAAAATCTTAAGTTATCTGTCCACTTCTACATCTAAAAGTAGTTGTTAATTTGAATCTTGTAACACTCTGTAGTGTCCAAAAATGTACTAGAAGTTTTCCAACTTGTCTTATATCAGGAAATGTGACTTAGGGGCATAACTGGAACAACAGAAACTGGGGAGGCTTGTGGGGAGCTATTCTTAATGGTTCACGCAAATACCCGAAAATGAAAACCTGGAACGAGGAAAAGTGGGAACTCAATAATTGAAATCCCTTTAACACTGCTGTCAGTTATCCAGTGGAAGATTTTAGTTTGTGGAATTGACATTGTTAGGAGTATTTCAGGAAGATTAATGACTGCAGATCTGTGAATTGTACTCGGTAATGATAGAACAGATAGATAAAGCAACAGATCCTTTCCAATCCAATTATGTATCAAACGTAAAAGAAATAGTTTGCATGCTAAAAGCGAGACCAAATTTGTAAATGTCAAGAAAACTAAAAGTTATGGTCCCCACAGCAAGTATTGTCATCCCTTAGTGTGCTCAAGGTTTTTGTGCTGCTGTATACGCAGATAAAATATTACCTTAAAATATGTGTGTTGTGGCAGTTACAGTAGCTATGGGGAACTTTTATTCAAATAAGTGTTCTCGTGCTTTGAAGACATGGAACTGATTCATTCCGTGCATTTAGATACTGGTGTCAGTTATGCATCCAGGTAAAATGATCTTACTTGTAGTAGTTAACTATTCACTTTGTCCCGCTCACCACCAAATGCAATCTGCCCAAGACTTATAAAACTGAACATGAAGGGAGCAGTAGAAATACTAGGTATTGTTAGTCTGTAAATCCTTTATGCTGTTGGTTAAAGTAACGTGTGTGTTGTGGTCTTACAACATTGTAAAGCTTCAGCTCTGAAGAGTCTGACAGCTGGAGCTTCTGCACCTCCTAACAGTGGTGGTTACAAAAGGCTGGAAAAGGGAGGTTCCTTGAAACCAGGTTTTTAGATTGCATATGTGGCATTGATGGAGTGTGAGAGAAGAGACATCCTTTCTTTGCCCCCATCCTACCTGTGCATACGACTTAAAAGCACAGGTTGGTGCTCTAGTTTCTCTTCCAAATTAAAATGTGTGAGAATTTACTGTTTCAGAAATCACGTCTTTATTTTGCTTTAACTGTGTCTGGGTGGTGTCAGTTCTGATGAATGCTGGATGAGATGGCTATCTTTCTTTTTAAGTTGGGAACCTACATTTTTTTTCTGATTAAAATACGGACATCCATTTTTGGCAGCTTAGTTTGTCATTTAAAAAAAAAGGTAATTTGTGAAGTTGTGTCCTTACCAGCACTGTGCTTGCCCCTTTTCAGGAAGTATGCAGACATTTTTTCTTTGGAGTTGGATGTCTTATGTAGTAAATGGTAGCGGGGAAACAGTTATCAAAACTATGTATCTGTAAAATGTGATAAAGCTTTTTGTAAAGAATTTCCTTTGACAGAGTTGCGCATACACAGAATTAAAACTTTAATTTTACTATGACACTTCTCAGAGTTTGTTTCAGGTTTGTAGTATCTGTAATCGTATGGTACTGATGTGATGCTGACAATTGAAATCATAAAATCTTATCAGTTTAAAACAAAATCAATTATTTCCTGGGGTGATCACCAGTCTGTTGTACTATTAGTCCCCCTTACTGGGTGAAGCAGCGTGTACTGGATATATGTTCACGTAACAGGGCAAAAACTTTGTATATGCTCAAAGTACTCTTCTGTTGCACGTACTCAGAAAAAGGGAGCTACGCTTGCAGTTTTAGCAGAGGGATCTGTGATTAGAGAACGTTACAAAATGGAAGACCGCAAGTGTGTTTTATCAAGGAAATCGGTGCGTGCTGTTGTTGACACTTGCACTTGGCAGCGTCAGACTGGTTTCAGCTCTTGCGTTTAACTTCGCTCTTGAGCCTGAACGGGAGAAGAGGCGCGGGAGCAGCGGGTCTCCCTGTGACACCGGAGGGGATTCGCCGTGCCCTGCTGTCCTCGTGGCTGCAGGGTGGGAGCCCTGTGGGTTTCAGGACGGGAGCCCTGTGGTCGCACGAGCAGCGAGGCCGCACGAACGAGGCGGAGGTTACGCGACCTTCCGCAGGCCCCCTTCGTTTCTAGGGGGAGGTCATTCGCGTGACAGCTCCCGGTGGCCGCCGCTGCTCTCCCTCAGGCCTGCCGGGCCCGGGGCGGGGCGAGGCGGGGGTCCGGGGGGCCCGTCCCTGCCTCGCTGCCTCCCTCCGGCATTATGCAAGCCGCTCGCCGGGAGGAAGCGCATTGCGAAGCGCTGAGCTCAGCCGCCTGGCCGCCCGCCAGCTCCCTCGCTTTCCTGGCTCACAGCTGAGGGCTTTCTAAGCTTCCCACCGGCGGCTCCGGCGGCACCGCCGAGGAATGCGGCCTCCCCCGCCAGCTGACGGCGGCGAGGGCGGTTCAGCCCGGGGACAGCCGCCATCATGGCGGCGGCGGCACCGCCCAGCGACCGCCCCCCGCCGCGGCCCCTCACGGGCGGCGGGGGCTCGGCCGGCACGGGGCCGCGCTCCGCCGCCCCGCCGGGTGCCCACGACCGGTGGGACCCGGCCGCGGTGCCCGGTTGTCCAGAGGAGAGGCTGACAGCGCCGCCGGGGGGCGCGGGGGCTGCCCCGGGTGGCAGGAGGCAAGCCTCGGTACGGCCCTGCTGGCAGCGTGCGTGGATGTAGGAAGCCGTGCTGCACGCGCGGTTCTCGGCTCCTCTTGGTTTTCATAAATATTTCAGGAGAAGTCTCGGTTCTAGAGGCTTCTGGGCTGCCTGGGCGCTTGCTAAGCAGGGCCACACACCTGCTGTGAAGCTGCTCCTTTTCTTTTTTAATTCAGTTTTATAACTCAGTTTTATCTTTCCGTGCTACCTTCCCTTCTTGTTGCTTCTAGTCTTCACTAACAGATCCACAAAACTGCTGTGTATCTTATCGCAGCCCAGCATACAGGTCTCCATAGGTCTTACGTAAAGCGAGCACACAGATCCTGTTATGAATGGGTCGTACAGGCTGCAGGACTCCCCGCAGTTTAACTGCATGCACATCGTGGAACTGATTCACTGAGCCTTACGAAGGAGGAGGGGAGACGGAAAGCAGCCCAAGAGAAGCTCTCTTCTCGTTGTTCTCCCACTTCCTCTCCTGTGAACGTGTTGCAGATGTAGGTGGCATCAGTAGAGAGTTGCGTGTTTGTATAAATAATGAGGATGAACGGGAGATCAGCAGAAGGGAGGTGAATTTTGAAACTGTTACAGAGGAAAACTAGTTTGTGCAAGGCAAGACTAGTTCATGAAATTCACTGGCAGAGGGTGTTGGGGCCAAGTCTTAGCAGAGCCAGAAAAGACCAGATGTACTAGTATGGAAAACACCTTTTAAAATTGACGTTTGAGAGGTAACCTAGTCAGTGGTTGGGGCTTTGGGAGTCAGAAGAGGTGAATTTCTTCTGTACCGCTGTGGTGCTGTATGCCTCTGGGTGAGTCACTCTGCTTGTGTGTTGCTTTCTCCACTGTCCTTTTCCTGTCTTGTCTGTTGGAGATTATTATTAAATTTCATGACTGCTACTGGGCAGTGCATACCACAGTGGTGCCTCAGCTTCTGTCTGGGGCATCCAGGCAGCAGTAATACAATAGCATGACTACGACGAAGCCTCTGGGTTGCCTCTATGAATCAGACTAGTTTTACACCTCATTCCAGTGAGCACAATCTGGGATTTCCTCTTGAGCTATAAAATGACGAAGTCTAGCTAAATGCGGCACAGACCATTTAAAAAAAACAACACAAAACGTGCAGGACGTTGGAGTGTTCAAGCTACCTAAATATTACTGTGTATTGTAGAGTAACTGGGTATGTTGGTTTTGGGTCATAAGACACTCACTGAAGTTCCATGTTCCTATGAAGAATAGGCACCATGTAAAACATAAAATCACAGAGGTCGGAAAAGACCTCCGAGATCATCTGGTCCAATCATCCCTGTACCACCAATATTATCCACGTAGAATCATTAACATATTGCCTGCTTCAGAAATTCACTGTTGGAGGTTTAATTTGTTTTTGTTGGGTAAAGATAGATTAAATTTGAAGGCTGTGGATTTTACTAAAATGACTGCATAAGCATGCATTTCTTTTGTTTGTTTTTGGTATTTTAATTGAAACTGAATTAAGGCAGAAGCAATCTTGGTTGCGTAGTTGGTTTTGGCTGTTATGGTAGATAGTGTTCCTCATATTTACTGTTTCGCTTCTCTTTTTCAGAGCCTGTTTTTTCAAGGTGCAGCACTCCTTTCTTTTGTACCTAGAAGTCCCTCATCATGGTGACTCACAGCGAAACAAGCCTAGAAGCAGTTCTCTGAGGGAGGCTCTTCCCTTGTAAACCAAAGGGAAATGTACCCAGTAATATATCCACTAAGAAATCTTGTGCAGTAGCATTTAACAACTAAAAGAGTAGAAGTATGGAGTGGTGCTGCAGTGCCGGTACCCAAATGGCACGTTGTTCTCCCTTTGTGCCCTACTAGCTGGTGGTCTTGTCTCGTAGAGATCTGGACCATCTGTAGTGATGTAGTACTGGCAGTGCAGTAGGATGTCAATGCAAGAATTCAGGAACAGAATGCCCAAACTCTTCTAAAACACTAAAACAATACAGTAGTAGCAACCCCTTTGCACATCACAGGTGTTGTGTCCCTCTTAACAGGCAGAGGGTAGTAGGCAAACAGATAAAACCTCTAATGAATGCAGGGTGTGTGTGTACTGTTGACTTCCTGTGGGTGATCTCCCTTTCCTGGCAGGCTATTAAGTACCATGTTAAGGTTTTTTGCCCTGTATTACCTTTGGGTAAAGGGATACTGGTGCTAAAGCTGCATCCTTGTCCATCCTTGTCTCTAGTTCGGGTAACTTCTTGCTTCTTTTCTGGAGATGTTGACAAGAAGGCAACTTCACATGCAGCTTGAACAGAAACTGCTTTAGCCAGGGCTCTGATTAAGATACCACTTTTTCTTCCCCTCCTTTTCCCCAGTAGGCCTTTCTTTGGAGACTGCCCATCTGCTGAACTCCTACAGCCAGAGAACTGAGAGCAGAGCTCTCACAGCTGGTGGATAAATTAGGAATAATAAATGAGGCAGCTATTCGATTAGGTAAGAAAATAACACTCAACAGAACTAGTTTCCTGTGTATTATGAATAGATTAAAAAATTGTTTTTGAGTGTGGCAAAAAGCATTTCTAATGATTCTGAGTAGATTTTTTTGGAGAAGAATATGAAAGTTTATCAAGTGTCTCCCCTACTTTTTTTTAATCTCCAGTGGCAAATAAATGGCTTTGTTTTGCATCTGTTTCTGATTTTCATGGAGTAGGGATAGAGATGCACCTCTAGCTATAAAAAAAAAAAAAAGGTTGGTCTGTTTTTTGCTTTCTCTCTCTCCCTTCTGGTTTGCTGAATCAGGATGAAAATCTCTCCTGTTTGTTGCTTGCCCTGTTGGGTTTTGAACACAGTGGGGGTGACAAATAAACAACATGTCTGTCCCATCCCATTTGCTACATACTGCTTCCTCTTCCATCTCTCCTTCCCTGACACTTGGCAGCTTTTGCTTCAAGTCTGTCTGCGTGGCGTATTCCATGTTGTCCCTTCCCCAGGATGTGAGGTGTGGTGGCATTGCGGTGGGTGCCCTTTGCCAGGAGGTCTTGCGGGACCGCAAGAAGAGCAGAGCAGCGACGAGGAGAAGTGAGTCCACATGCTATCCCTGGGAGCCCCGCACCAAACGCGGTCCGAGAGATCCTGCACAACACAGACTTGACTGTGGGTGTCTGGCTTTGCTGCCTGTAGCTATTTATGTTTTTCTTCTAATATCACTAAAATAACTATCGACAGGGGGCTGCAGCTAAATGAGTGAGGAGAGCATTTCTTAAACTTGTGTTAAAATCCCTTTTCAGTCCCTGTAGAAAGTATTTTTTTTTATTGCTAACTTTGAACTCTTGTGGTTTTTTGACTTGAACCTTTTCTGATGCTGTGTTCCATTCTCTAACCTTGTTCTTCCAAATGTATTCTGTGTTTTGTGAACTTTGGGATGTAAATGGCATAGTTCACCGAATGTTCTTCTGTCCTCATCCCCAAAGCGAGACACCAGTTGGCATGTTTTAGATGTCTCTGCAGGTGCTAGTAGGAGGTCCAGAGTTAAGGAAAAACTGAATCCTGCTTGGTTAGAATTTGGTTGAAGAGGTTTTGCGTTGCCTTTGTTGTTAACTGCTTCTGATGGCTCAGGTATGTGCGATTATGTTCTGTGAAACATGGTGTACCCTAGTTCTGTCCTTGAAATATATTACAGAGCTCTTTTGTGCTAGCTGACAAATCCTTGTATCACACTATGATACTTATGTCACAGAGATATTTTAATAGTACATGGAGATACAGAGTCATCTGCATTTGTCCAGCGCTTTGAGGTTTGTAATATCCATAGGAATCGTGTGGAAGAGTACAGGCTTGCTTTTGTCAGACTTCATCAAGTTTGGGGATTTTTTTTCTCAGGCTATTTGAAGTATGCTTTTTGAAGTGATGGTTGCTGCACAGATCCGTATAATCAACATGCTATTACAGTGCTATGTGAAACTAAAAATGATAAGGGAAAATGTTTCACAAGTTTAGGTTCACATAGTTGTGCCTGCCTGGTTGGAATAGTATGGCTCTTTAATTCGTTTATTACAAATGTATTAGTTGCAAAACTGACTGTGGAAGTACAGTATCTGGCTTTCATGCTGATAGCTGCACGCATTAAAAGAATAATTCCTTTGTGTTCGGGAGCAACTTCTGTGGGTAACTCTGTACTAATACTTTTTCTTTTCCGTACATTGATGTTTCAACAAATAACAATTACAGGAAAGTGACAAAGCAGCATTCTATAAGCATATTTATGCAGGTTGCTTTTTTTCCCCTTGCTTACTGCTCTTTTCCCTGTTTTAGCATAAAACAATGAGATACTTTTCACAGGTGGAAACATGAAGAAAACTGACTTCCCTTGCCTGTGTAAGGATCAGTTGTCTCAGTTTTTTGCTGTCTTCAAAATTACAGCTGTTTTTGTACTAGCAGTTTACAATTGTATTTACTATGAACTAGTGCCTAGCAACATGTAGGCTGTGTTTTTGCTGCTACAGATTACTCTGTCACAGAGCTTGTACTACTGAGTTGTATACTAAGGAGTTGATTTCTAGTTGAGTGGTGTCTGTTTGAGATAGCGTGGAGTGTTTGAGTTTCTGCGAGGCTTGCCCTGGCTGGAACTGGCTCGCTGGGTTTGGTTGGTGGTGCCTGGGCTCTGAAACACCCAGACTGTGAAAGAGCTCAGACGTGCTTCTCTTTGACTGAAAGGTTCGGGAAATTCTTTAAAGTTTTTACCGTGTGTGAGGCTTGTTCTCCATAAATAAAAAATTCCCCTTTGAATGGAGCATTAAGAAGCAATCCCCGGTGAATTCTGGGTGATTCTTTTTGGCAGGCGAGGACGTTTCCCAGGGAGGTTGCCAATACAAACACACTGTGCGAGCGCTACCTTGGGCTCCTCCTGCTGCCCCACCTCTTCGAAACAACTTTGTTGGCATTGGCTTTGCCAGCTGCTGTTGTGCAGGCTGCCAGAGTCGAGCTGGTGCTGCTATTGTTCGGGCCTTATTGCCTAAAATTAGAATCCCTTTAGCCAGCAAGAGCTGCCTGTGGCTGGGAGCTCTATCTGCAGTTTGTATTCCTGTCTCCATCTACTGGGAGGGGAAAATGAATGCAATGCAGCTGAACGGATTTTGGGGAGCTGGGGAAACCAAGTGACCAGGTATAAGCTTCTGCTGAAGGTGTACCTGTTTGTAATAACGTGAGTTCAGCGTCGTTTGGCTTTGAAGAAATATTTGTGGGTTTGTGGATGTTTTGTAGGCTAAGGTTTTCAGTGAAATGCAACTTTTATTGAGGTGTTGCTAGTTGGGAAGGTTTTCATTAAAAACCACAGGTGCTTTTAGAGGTGGGAGTGGAAGGCCTAATGTTTAGAAAAGTTGATCCCAAATGCTTTTGGCTATCTTGTTTAAAAGTGCATAGGCTTTTTTCTTAACGCAATGCTTATAAATAATTGTATTTGAGCTCTGAGTGGAGACTTGGTTTATTAAAACCAGGACTAGCAAGAAGAGCAGTAGTGTGCTAAAGACTCCAAGTCAGCATGAAGCATGCCTGGAAGTAGTTGTTGGTGGGGTTTTCATATTATGAGTATTGGGCTTACCTATGTGAAGGTGGGGGAGAAAGTTGTATGTGATATGCCAAAAAGTATTTCTTCAGTAATTAAACAGGGTTTTTATTTGACACCATTTCAACTACCTGCTTAATTTGTGAGGTTTAATTAAGATATAGTCAGCTTGTGCTGGCATGGACAGAAAATCAATGCCTAGTTTGCCTGAGGAAAAGGTTCTTTTTCCTTTTGGACTCTGGCTAGGTCTTTTTTTCTTTTTCTTTTTTTTAAAGCATTAGCAATTTGGAGAGCAGAAGCAAATAGCCATTTTTAAAATTCATGTCCTCAAATGTTAATTTGATGCTTTGAGGCATAAATGACCTTTCTAACCAGCCCAAACTTGTCAAACAAAGGAACGATAGAAACAAGCTGCTTTGTTCTAATACAACAGGCTGCTTTTCAGGGGAGAATTTCAAAACAATTCTGCCTCCCTCTTCTCAACAACATTAAATTAAACTTTGGCCTATGCTACATTTGAATTTAGATGTGTATGCATCATTGGAGAGATGGTGATGGAATCTAGACAACCTGTGCAAATTGAACCATAGACTTGAGATTCTGAAGCCCAGGGCAAGTGAATAATGCTTTCATCCGTAGCTGCCCCAGCTGGTATTACTTAGCAGTGGAAAAGCAGTTAGGTGTGGGTCAGAAGCAGAGAGGAGCATTACAAGAGGATTTCTTGTTTTCACAAAACTGAAAGGGGGGAGGGAGGAGAGAAACAAAACCATTGCTGCTGCTTGAAACCTTTCATTTAAGTGTTTAGGTTGCAGTATAGGCCTTGGAGGTCAGATTTAAAGACTAAGTATACATTATGTAGCTCACAGGAGTTTAATTGAGACTAGACTTGTGTAAGTATGTTATACGAATGGGAAAAACACTTCATGCATCAGTGCCAGCTCTGTCATTATAAGATTTAACATAAGTGCATAAAAGGTCAGGATTGAAGGTATAAGGCAATACGAAAAAACAAGTATGTCTTCATACTAGGTAATGCATTCTTTTCTCTACGTTTTTCCATAAAAAACCTGAACTACGCTCGGTATTAGAATACTATTCCTCTCTGCTAGATGTGCTTGTGGAGTCTGAAAATAATCTCCTGAAAGAATTACATGTTTCTGTAGCAAGCACCACAGTAGTAAACTTCTCCAGGAGATGAGTAGAGTTTAAGGAGTAGTAATCTGGTGCTGCAGTTGTTTTATCTTGTCTGCTTTTTCTAAATTATATTTTCTGTTTTGCTCATTGCTTACACCCACATCCAAAGAAGGAATATCCAACTCTAAAATTTGTTCCAGCTTTCAGAAATACACAGCAGCTGAGCAGTGTTATAAAGTCTGAGGATTGTGTTACTACTGTTCATTAATATTTGATTACTTGAATCTTTCATATTAGGGCTTATTTTATTAATGGGATGAAATAAGTGGTATGTTACCAAAATATTTGAGGAAATGTAATGTGGCCTCTTCAGCTTTTCTTTTTAGATGACCTCCTTAACGTCTGTTTCCTATAAAATGGGAAGAAGAAAAAAAAATACTTCTTGGTTTATCTTTTTGGCCTACAAGCTCATATATACTTTCTAATGGTTATTCTTCTGATGTGTCAGAATCCGTTCATGATGGTATTTTACATTGATAGACTTGCAGATTTCCGTTCGTATTGCATGATTTTCCCACAATTAGGTGATTTTCTTTCTGATTGGTTATGAATCAAATGTATGTTTTGTCTTCTAAAGCCTTCTGTTTTGTTTTAATCACACTTTTTATTTGGTCAAGTCAAAACTGATACTATTCCCTAGCAAGGGAAAACTGCTCAGGTGGCTTGAAAGCTTGTATAAAGCACTCAAATCTGCTCAGAATAAAATTCGGTGAGATGCTGTGCCTGTGTCAGTCGTGGTGGACCAGAGCATAACCCCAGTCACTGTGAGAAGTGATATCTCTTTCCTTGCAGAAGTAAATGCTTAATTATCGCTTCCCAAAACACTGAATTCTTTATAAAACATCATCTTGTGAACAAACTGTAGCACACACTGTTCTGCTCTCCGGATGAGAACAGAGACCCCTTCTTTTCTACTCTACTGCCTGCAAAATGGGACTGCAGAGCACTTTATCAGCCTGCAGCCTTCGTTCAGACGTATGAACTAACAGTGACTGCCGTGAGGAACGCATATTCATGCACCAAACTCATAGTGAGTTGCTGGTGCAAAACCTGGGCCAACGGCATGTAGCTCAACATATTCACATAAGTACGAACCGCGCTTGTTAATTATCCCATAGCTTATTAAGTTTGCAGTTGATTCTGGTAGTTGATCCAAATTGCTGTCAGACTGTATTTTCTTGCACACAAACACATGTGCTTTTGCTTTAAATTGGTTACAACTATTTCAAATCTAGTTGTGCATATTTTAAGCAACTGTTAGACTCTCTTATGTTTGGTTATTTGAGTATTGAAATGAATAGGTATCTGGATGGAGCTTTAGACGAGGCTTTAAGCAGCGCATAACTTAAAAAAGAAACTCTACTTTAGTTACATCATCACTGGCTTTTATCCAGTCAAGGATATTGGCTCTCTGAAGCCACAGCTTTTTTTAAAGATTGGAATTCCTCTGTGCTGTATACCTATAGGATATCCCCGTAGTAAGCCTCTAAAATGCATCTTCACCTGTTTGGCCTTGAGAGTGTTTTGTGCTGCTATGACAACTTGGTCACAAAGAGCCTTGGGTGTGTGGTTTCCAGGCCTGATTAATACAATGTACTGTAATTAGGAATAGGAAAAAACCCCACAGGCTCTTCTCCAATTTAAATATTCCCACTGCTCCCAAGACTTCCCCAGCTTTCATTGTGCATTGTTTCAGATTAGTCATAATTGAAATATTTATTTTGTTCAGTGTGGCCTAGACACCGGAAAGAGTTGCTGGAATTTATCCGAACTTTCAGCCTGTGAACCACGTGGTATTGGGGTATCACTGAGAACATCCTGCGACTTGAGATGTATCCCAAGAATGACCCAGCGGTACCAGTACAACAGCATTTCAGCATCCTAGTTACATAGCGCCAGTGCTTATCTACAGGGAAATCGCAGATAATAAGCGAGGCTACCTATTTAGTTCTTGTTAAATTCTTCAGTTGCTGTTAATTCTTTCCTATGTCAGTGTGGTTGGGAAATAAGTTGAAGAAGCTTAGAGCACTGAAGTGGGAAAGAAATCAAAACATAAAGCCACGTGTATTTATTTTTTCTAGTTACAACGGTAACTCATTTGATAGAATTGTTTGAGTTTTTTGTGTTTTTTTAGTATGAATTGTAACTTAACCGAATAGTATTACTTAAATTTTTTGACTACAGCTGCTGTAACAATGTGTGCACAGCTACTGTTTTGGTAAACAAAGCCTAGTAGCCAGATGGCAGTAATATTTAAAAAGTTGAGCGATATGGCTTGGGAAGCATCCAACTGGAATATGCTGTGCTTTGCCTAGGTACCTTAGATTTAGTACATAGTGGAAGACTTTAAATGTGTTATCACTGCAATGGCTTGAAGGAACAAATAGACTATTATGTAGAATGCAAATAATGCTTATTAAATTTGCAGTTGATTCTTTCTGATAGATGATCCAAATTGCTGTCAGACTGTATTTACTTACACACAAACAGATGTGCTCCTGCTCTAAATAAGGATAACCATTCCAAACCTACTTATGCATATTTTAAACAACTGTTAAATACTATGTTTCAAATAATTTCTGGTTTCTTGAAGACTTAATTTTTCTAGTAGGTCTTTTCCTCACCCTTATTCCATGCTCTTAATTCAAAGGGTAAAACTTGGTATACTTGGTTAGCTGCCTTATGACTGAAGAGCTGCTCCTGAATGAAGAAAGAAAACTTTTTTTTTCTCCCAGGGTTTCGGCATCCAGAGTACTCTGCTTTCTTTGTCTATTTTCAGTCTGTTGGTAATGGTTTCTAAAATAGTCAGCTTACTGTTTTTTTCCCTAGCTTCTAAAAGGCTGTGGACTAGGTTGAATGATTCTTAGCATAGACTTAGCAAACATGAGATTTTTGGGGAGATAGTGAATAAGATTCAAATATTGGTGGTACAGCCACAGGAAAACATCCTTGAGGTATTAAGTGGCAAAATAATCTTCTCTAGGACTTTCTTTCTAACCTTTGCTATGACTAAGTATAATCAATAAATGGCCGCAGACTTCCATTATTAAAAAACGGGGTAGGTCTTCCCGCAAGGCTGCATTGCCCCCTGCTTCCTAGTCTTTTGATGTGGGAAACTTCTTCACTGTGAAGGAGTGGAAGCAAACAAGCCGGACCCCCCTCCACCCCATCCTGTTTAGACTGCCTGTTTCTCTCTCGTGCACTGGTCTTCCTTGGGGCAGGCGTAACCCACGTGTTCTGCAGCTCACTACTCCAGGAGCAGCAGCTTGGGTACTTCTCCTGTCTTCCTTGCGAGCTCCCCTTCTGCTGGACTTAAGCAGCCTTCACGTCTGACCTCCCTGGGTTACCCATTTGACTGCAGAAGCTTTGCATACGAACTTATGTTTTTCATCCTGCTGTAAATATGTTGCAGGTGTGTAGTGTGCGTTCCTCAGAGTTCCTCTGGCTTAGCCCGCTCTGACCTCCCGGTGTAGACACCTTTCCTCTACACAGCAGTGCTCAGTCCATAATAAAGAGGGGAAATATGCACCCCCTAACCCCCTCTGTGCGCGTACAGAGCAGTGCCAATGATTTTTGTGGCTTAGGCATGTAAATAATATTCTGTAGTGCTCGAAATGCCTCTGGTGTTTTGGAGGCTTTTTCTCTGTCCTTTGAAGTGGTTATGGAATGGGTCAATGGTGTATAACTACCCAAGTGGTGGAGTGAGTTACTTCCTTACAGCACGGCCTTTGGAGTCCTCAGGAAAACAAAGCAAACTTCATTAGATGGTTGGAGGCACAGGTACCTGGTGATATTTTAGGCATTTTCTCCCTGCTCGTTACCCTGAAAGAACAGTAAGAAGAGAGGTTTCCTCAGTTTTTAAGAAAGGACTTTTCTTACTGGAGAACTCCAGGCCAGGAGCTCTGAATCAAAATAAATTTTGAAAATAAACTTTCTTCTTATTAAGGCTTTTTTCTTGTTTAACAGGCAATTAAGGGAAAAAAAGAGTTCAGCAGTTCCTTTTAGTAAGTTTTACCACTGATTTCAATATTAACTCTGAAAGAATAACTACAGGTAATATTTGTTTTTGAGCTGGTTAGATCATAGAACAGCTTTAAGGTGATTACTTCTTTTACTAAACCACCATTTTGTTACAGCAGTAGAGCCTACCAGTGTTCTCAGAAAAACTTTGGTAATAAAAATTAGTTCATATAAAAATTCCATGTCTAGATGCGGTAAACAATAAGGTTTCTGGGACAGCTAGATTGAAAACAAAGTCCCTGAAACTCACCTGATAAAAATGATGATTGTGGCTACTCTAGTGCTTATTTGTTTGGAAGGCAGACTGAAGAGAAGATATGAAGGGAAGTAACAACTTTTTTATTTTGGTTTAGCTTTTTCCAGAAATGAAGAATTAGCCTGTTTTTAAAAGGTGGTTTCTTCAATCCTCTATTGGTTTTCATGGTCTAGAAGGCTTGAAATTTGCATTGCCCTCTCACACAAAAAGCAAATATCACCTTTCAAAACGTGTGAACTTGCAACATCCTTACTCTAAAAAAGAACGTACTTTTTATCTAGACCAGTCTTATCTCAGGCAGAAATATTTTAAAAGCATATTAAGTTTGCAAATCCAGAATGTAACAGTTCTATTTTCTACTTCATGAGTTTTCTGTAGATAATAGATAAAAAAAAAAAACAACCTTTTTTAGAGGAGCCTTGCTTCTGCTTCATGGTTTTGGTATTACAGGTTTTCCTTTCGTAGGGAGTAACAGGGCATCTATTTGTTAAATATGCTGGTTGTGGAAGAAATATATATCTTTTTCCTCCAGAATCAAGCACGGTTCATTCAAGGAATGGTTTCGTTCACCCTTACATGCACCATAGTAATTGTGACTGGCTTTCCTCACAGATTGGGTTACCATTGGTCTTGCTTTTTGTCTAGGCCTCGTCCATCCTCATCGTCTGGAGAGCGCTGAAGGGAGCGTTTGGCTTACCGCTTTTAGAAGAGAGACTTTGTATGTCCCATAACAGCACAAAATACATACATATGCTTCATGTTTCTTAGCACTGTCTTCAGCGGACGCAGAATGGAAAGGATTAACTGGTGTTTTTCCACTTCTGGCTGCGTGCGAGCTGCGTGTATCCGCAGGGACATGTAGCAGGGATGTAGGTCTTCCTTTCTGGCCCTCCCTGGCACAGCCTTCTCAGCATCCGCAGTCCTGGCCGCGGTGCTGAGCAGCGCGGAGCGGAGGGCAGCCTGCTTCATTCACCCCGCTGCTCGCTCCAAGCTGTGCGGCGGCCGTGCCTCATGCTCCCCTTCCCACGGCTCTTAGGGCAGCGGATGGGTCGCATGCCACAGCGTTCGCTGAGCAGCAGCCTCAGTCCGCTGCAGTCTCTCCTTCCTCAGGAATGAGGCTGGCCTGCTGTGTAAATAGAAATGGGGGGGAAAGGGCGGAATAGGGAAGCCTTGGATGTGGTTTCACATCAAAACAAAGGTCCATTTGACTGTCACATGCTAACAGCAGATAAGAGCAGATAGGTTGAGGTTCTGTCTGGCCAACAAGGGGTGTCTCTGCTTTTTTTCTCATGTTCAGATTTATTTGCAGCTTTGAAGGAGGAGAATGTACCAGCTAGAGTTTTGTTCTTAACATCCTCAAGCAGCCTGTGGGGATACTTTCATGTTGTCATAGCCCCCAAATCTAACATCAAAAAGATCTGAAAACTAACACTAGAGCAAATGTCTGAATGGGTAATCCTGAGCGTCTAGTTGAGATAAAGCTCGTTTTAGCTAAGCATATTGGAATGCCCTTTGCCTTGCCTTATGTTCACCCTCCAACAGAGAGCAGATTATCTTCTCTTGCTCCAAAGCAAATTTGAAGTACTGTTTCCCAGAGGGCATCACTTAAATGTAGCAGAGTAGTTTCTTACCAGCCTTTGCTTGGGCTGTTTTGGAAGCAATGTAATTAAAAGTCAAAAGCTGAGCTGCAAACCATGTACATGCTAGTGCTACCTGGAACAACCATATTCATACCCTTGTTCTCTCTGAGTTAGGTGCAGGGAAAGGTGATGACACTGCCTTAAAGAAGACACTTGGCATTGGACCATATTGAAGCCTTTACTGAAAGACATGGACCATCTTGCATGCACTGGTCCAATACCTGACCCCAAAAGCCTCACTTCTCTAGTTTAAAACTTCTTTTTTCTGTTGGAGTCATTTGCTATTGTGAACAAAGCTGTTAATAACTGTATGCAACAGAACTTACTACTTGGAGCATTCTCTAGTAGAAAGAACAAAATCTTTTGAATGTCCACTGCTCTAATACAAGTATTCATATTTCCAATGGCAAGGATAACCTGGAGCAGGTTTCCCACCAGTTTTTGAGATGATTTCCTTTCTACTTCCCTTCATATCAAAATGATATAAGACTATACACCAGGGAGTGAGACCCAAGAAATAAACTGTTATATTAGTAGTTGCTTGTCACAATTAGTTGCCTCACCCTGAGTCATGGGGTTTTTAGATCTAGAATAGCCCATGAGCTGCTCATTTGGGACTCTCTTACAAAGCACACCAGGGAGAAGGCCTAATAAGAAGTACAATGTTTTTTGAAAGGGAATAATGCTGCTTAAGAGTACATAATATCTGAACAAACAGGCAATGAACAGCATATAATTCTGCACATTGTGCAGCAGCATTAAATATACATATTAGTAAGGTAGCAGATGCTGCAGTTCTGAAATTGCCTTGTAAAGTAGCAGTCTTTCGCAGCAGGGTGCTGCTCTATGTGAGACTCCTTCACACGTAATGAATAGCTAATTTCGGCTCTATAGTCCGTGAGAGACTGGAGGGGATCGGGGAGGGGGGGAGTATTCCAGCAACCACAGCCAGCAGGATGTGCTGCAATGTGCTTTTAATGGAGCAACATTTCAGAGCTCTTGGGGGTAGATCCATAAAGAGGGATGCTCATCTGTTACTTCGTAGCCAAACCGAGGATGTATTGCTGCAAACAGGCGGGCTGGCCTGCGAAGTGCCTGCTGCCGGGAGGAAAAGGTGGTAGGTTTCGGTGCCTCTTCTGAGGCATTGGATGTCTTGTCTCTGTGTGTTTTTTCATGCAACCAAAAGATGAAATAAACAGAAGCAAACACGTCCCCGAGACGTCCCCGAGAATTGGTACTGAAAAGGTGAGCGGTGTTTTCCCTCATCCCTCTTGCAGAGCATGGGAGGACGCTTGTTGATCCAACTGACGTATGTCACGGGTTGGAAGATTCAGCCAGCAACTGAATCCAATGCCCCCTTGGCATTGTCCTGCAAGAGGTGAGAAATAGGGGGTTTCTTGCTCAGTAAGCGGGGGTCAACAAGCGTTGGGTATTCCAGCTTAATTAACCAGGCTTATTACTGATACATGCTGTGCTTTTAAAGTATTTTGAAAATACTTGGTGTAGTGGTCAGATATTCATGTAGGAAGGTGACTTTTAGCCTTAAACTATCGTTGTTGCCTGTTAGGAGCATGCTTAGGTCTATGAATTTGAACATCTAAGACTTACTTCGAGAGTAAAAGAAGGGAGGCAGGCACTGTCTGGACATCTGTTGCAACTCTGTTCCAGAGACTTGGACTGCAGAAAGGAAAGGCAGTCCAAATCTCCATTTTTAAGGAAATGGCCGATAGTGTTTGCATCTCCTGATGTCTCTCAGTCCTCATCAGAGGAAGAAGCCTTCTGTTTGGATAAGTAAACAGGAAAAAACGGGTGTAGGGAGCAGTAATCCTTGCTTAGTCTAATCCACCTTGATATAGAGAATGATATACTTAAACGCCCTTCCAGTAAATAAAAGTAAGCTAAATCATGGAGTGGTCAGCCTTCTAGAAGCCTGATGCTAGCTAAACAGTTCTTTTCCTTCCCATTTAACTGATAAGGGCCAGGATGTATTGCTGGGGGGGGAAGGGGTATTTTGATTTTAAAAACTGAATAACTTTGGTATAGTACTCAGCTATTTCCTCTGAATTACTCTGCCAAGTGAGAAGGTAGGGGAGATTTACAGGAGAAATGGGCACGTTCTTGAAGAGAACAAGACTGAAGGTATTCTTTGTATGAACTTTAATTTTCTTCTGAACCATTTAAAGTATAAAGGAAACAAATCAATAGCCTTTTATGTAAGGGGCCTGACTTTGAATTATTTCAGTTTGTTTTGATGAGAGCTGGGATATTGACAGTAGTAAAAGTTAAAAGCCCAAGTTTACAGATTTTCATCATCCTAACAGAGGCTGTATATAGAATTGAACCCTGTCCTATTTCTGCCTTTAAATACTTCAAATACAGTGGTGTCTTGGACACTGCTCTAAAGTAATTTATATGTTACCTTGTCTCAATCTTGTTATGAAAGTATACTGTGATAACAACATTAGGCAGGTGACAATGGTATAAAATAATAGTGCAGTTTACTGCTGAATTTCATCTGAATTTAACCCAAAAACAGTTTTTAAACCATTAGTACTAAGAGTACCAACAGCTGTTCAGCTTTTCTACAAGTGAAGGGCACTCTTTTCGGTGTTTACTTGCCACTCTATCAGAGTTCATACAAACATCTTTTTCTTCAAGAGCTTGGAATGGTTGTCTTCTCTTTCCTGGTTATTTTAAATGTAGGTTATGATGAAAGCTTAAAAAATAAATACAAACATAGGAAACATGAGAGAACCTTTTCCTATTGCAAAAGATAAACCTTGTAGGCATGAGACCTGTATCAGAAAATAAATTTAATACCACTGCAAGGCCAATGTGTAGTTTGAGATAAGTAAAATAGACAAAACAACCTTGAGACACAAAACTGGGGCAATTAACAATGTGCATGGTCTTGTGGGTTGGGTTTCATGTTCATCAGCAAGCCTAACCTTTGACTATTTTAGTAGACAACTAAAGCTAATAAAATGAAGCATTAACCCCACTTCCACCCCCTAACAGCTTATCACACATGCTAGTAGTTGTACTATAGATAACTTATCAGAAGCTGAAGTCCAAAAACAAATGGCAAGGGAACCCAGGGGTCTGGGAAGGAGAGAGAAAATTTACCAGCACAAAGAGGATTTACTTCTTCATTGCATGTAAGCAGCTTGTTGGTTGTCTCACTGGCAGCTGGAGAGACTTGCTGTCCTTGAGGTTTTGGTCGTCTGTCTCCTTGTTTTTGTCTCTACAATGCGCTGTAAAAATGAAATAAATGATGGTGGTTTTGTGATTGTTTCCTTTTCCTTTGTTAAAGATAGTTGTAAGGTGTTTCTTGGCTTCTCAGTGAAAGTTATAAATAAAAATCTTACCAGAAGTGCTTTGTGTTGGGGTACTCATTCTAATACCTTTCATACTGTAAAACCCAGTCTGGAGGTCAAACCACAATTCCAGTAACTCGGTAATAAATCTGAAAGATAAATTAGAGTGCTTAGCTGTATTTGTCCTCTTTCCTTTCATTGTTTTGTTCTTCACTTTATCATGGATTTTTTTTGCTTTCTTGATTGTGCAGTTTTTTCCTGCTTTCCCTTGCCTTTCCTAACTTTTTAGTATTTCTATCTGTGGTGTTGGCTGGAAAGTTTTGATTTTCTGGGTGTGAGGTACGAATTAAATATGTATACGTTACATATTTAATTTATTGTTCAACCCTATGCGTGTTAGTAGAGGCTTGGATAACATGGTACGTGCAAAAGTACTATCTAGAATCTTATAGTCAGGATAACTATAGCTTGTTAAACCTGTGGGTGCTGCAGGTTAGAGGTAAATATTCCTGAGTATTTCTTGGCACTGGCAAGGAAGAATGGTATGCCTTGCTCATTCAAGGGGAATTAGTGTGTGGCTATAGAGGAAGGGGTGGGCTCCTAAATTACCTGTTAAAGAAAATTGCACATTAATCTTATCTGCATTGTTTGAGGAGCAGCTTTGTGCTCTGAATGTGCTAATGTGGTGGAAAGGTTTCATTTAGTCAGTAAAAAAAAAAATTCACCGGGCCCGCACCCTGCACACACCTGCCCCTTACCTGTTTCAAGTGCTTGCTGTGCATGTGGCTCCCAGAGATCAGAGATGCCAAGAAACTGCTGCGTGGGAAT
Organism: Cygnus olor; assembly: GCF_009769625.2. Lineage (NCBI taxonomy): Eukaryota > Metazoa > Chordata > Aves > Anseriformes > Anatidae > Cygnus > Cygnus olor. The sequence goes on from NC_049198.1 coordinate 20,750,446, forward strand.
GCACATAGTTTTTGATTGACTGACAGATACTTATATTTTATAAAAACAAAAAGATAGGTAATCAACTTCTACTCAGAGTTTTTGATGCGTTTAAAATTCTTGTGTTCCTGCATGAAGAAAGATCCTTCTCCATTCTCTCTTTGGAGAGAGATGGTGCACGTCTATGTGGAGCAGTAGCATGGCCAGTTATGCCAGCCAGTTTTGACGATGGGGTGTGCTAGCCAGGACTTCTGTATTTGCATTTGTTTTCCTAGAGTAATAATTTGAACAGTGTGAAGTGAATTAGGATTTAGCCTAGCAACAGAATGGAAAAACTGTGAATCACAAGAACCTGTTTTCATGCACTGTGTCCACCTGTTGTGTGGGCTTAGGCCGGGTGACAGTGTTATCAAGGATACTCTGATTTATGGTATAGGTGACCTTCTCATGTTCCTTTATTTTTGTAAATTTTACTTTTATTTTTATTACAGCAGTGCCCCAGGATTCAATCTGTTTTTGGGGCTCCACTGCAGTTGGCCTGGATGGCTAGAAAAAAGAAGTCATGCTGGACCCCTCAGGCTGGCTTCAGACATGCAGGGGTGACTCATCTGTGATGTTGGTGTTGTTTTAGACTCACCCTGGAACTCTTTCAACACTATGGATTTAGTGGCCCTTTCTCTGCTGCTTTGTCAGGAAATACTACGTTGCACTTCATTATTTTTGCTGGAGTCCTTCGTAATGCTCTGCTGACCAGAGGATGTTGCTGAAAACATTGATCTTGTAAAATTTACAGTCCAAAATGAGCTGAGCCCCTCTTGAAGTCCTATATAACAACTGTTGTTCCTGCAGTTGAAAACCTCTTTTTCTCCTCCCATTTTGATTATGAATAAACAGGATTTCAGTGAACGTCCTGACTCTTGCAGTAATATGTAAACACTTTTTGTAAATAAAGTTAAAACAATAAAAAACTGTAAATGCTAAGAATAAAGTTTTTGACTATTTAATATACAAATGAGAGAATAAACAGAGGCTTTAGGGACTCTCTTAATTTCTGGAAGTTTGAATGCTATTTTTTGTTTGGCAGAAGTGCACCACTGACTTTTCCTTTTTTTGTGCATTTTAAACAAAAGAATTTATTCCACAACTAGTTATGGAAATGGGAGTGGTAATTTCCTCTTTTAGTCCAAGTATACCATTTCCTGATGGAAGGTTTGCAGTTTCAGAAATATACAGGCTTGTGCTTTGGCATAGCTTAAACTTGAACTGTTTCAGTACAGCCTAAAGTTGCTTTGTCAGATAAATGTTTTATGCTGTTGGGATGACCTAAATGCTTTTTATTGCAGGATGCCTGTGTATCAGACATCCTGTGCTGGGTTTTCCCAAACTTTAAGCACCTTTATGGAAATCCAGACTTCCTCTTTTCAGGAAGTAGTCATTTTCTAATCTTGTTAAAAATGTCTTCCCGGGTTTCTATTAGTGATCGGTGTCGTCCTCCTTTTAGGGTTTTACCTACTTCCCATTAAATGCAGTGGCAGTTTGATCAAGCCTTTGTCAAGAGGATGAGAAATAAGTTTTTCCTGATGATAAAGCAGTGTTATGAGTCAAGTAGGATGTGGTTTTTAAAGGCCCTTCTTTCTTGCATTCACCCATCTTTTCTGATGAAACTGTGCTGTTTTGTGGCATGCATGAGTTCAACTCAGTTTGCCTTTGAAAAGCAGTGTAGACAATTGCTCTTCAGTTTAGATTTTGGGCCTTCTTTAGCCTGGGCTCAGCCACTCGATCTTATCCACTGTGGGACTTAGCGCTGTTAATCATGCTTATTTTGTTAAAGCCATGCAGGGGCACTTTTTGAGTAAGAGATGATGTGGAGCCTGATAAAGAGTGGGGAAGAGTATGAAAAGTCCATCCATTGAGCCCATTCAACATGAGGAGAGCAGAGATGATGTTGGACTGCCAGAGGGAATTTTCAAAACAAAAATTTCATTTTGAGCTGGGTGCTTCCCTTCTTTCCCTTGCCTTCAAATCAAGCAGATCTCGCTGGATGTTTTCTTCAGTTTGAGATGATTTAATTTCTCTTATTTCCTTTTGGTGGAGACAGAAGATTTTTAGTTGAGAGTAAGCCTTAAACTGTAGGCATGTTATGTGGAAAATTTCTCCTCTTAGCAAAAATAATGTAAATAGCAACTTTAAAAAATGTCCGTATTGTATCTGTTTGACAAGCAAGTCATCTTCTGCGTTGCTTAACACAACTGATACTCTCTAAATATTTACTTTCATGAATGTAAAAGCAGCCTATTCCTTGCTGTGTTGCTGTAAGGATATTTTAATGAAAGCAAGAGGTTTAATCTCAACTTTGTTTGGTTTTGTTACTTTTCCTCATTTGCAGTCACTTTCCCATTTGCCATATTTATACTTGTGCTGTAGCAAATAAGCATAATTTCTCCCCATGAACGCTGTGATGTAAAAACCAAGCAGCAGCAAGCGCTGAAGCAGTATCACCTCGGGTGATAGCCAGGGCTGGGAGATGAATCTCAGCTGCCTGCTTCCTGCAGGAGGGATGCCAGCTTCTGCCTGCCGCAGTGGAGCGAATTCCTCCCCAAAAGCTAGCAACACATGTCTTCCCGCTGATTCTCTGAAGACTGGTAGTAATCAGTCCTTGTTCTTGGGTTCCCAAAGCATGTTCCCGGGATGCGGATCCTTCCAGACTGTTTGCACATCCTGCTGTCTCAATCTGTTCCCTTTGCAAAAAAAAAAAAAAAAAGGCAAACAAAAAAGGGCCTGAGATGTTCACCTGCATTGTCCTGGTTTCCTTTGTTTCCCCCATATTAGATATCTTTGTAGTGAAACAGAGTGAAGGTTTGTTTCTCAAAATGTAACTGCAGATAATTAGTCTATCTTAACCTTTTGTTTCTAGCTTTTGTTATGGCTGAATGTAAACCTGAGCCTGCTGTTTGCCTACATTTATATTCCATGACAACCTATAAACATCGTAGTGTACACTAGCAGGAGTATCTGGACAGCATGATGAGCTAAAAGCATAATTATGTTAGTGTAGCTCCATCTCTAGCAACATTCTTGCACTTTAATTACTCTTTTTCCCCTTACCCTTCATTTTGAATTTACTTCCAGTTTTTCTTTAGTGCCAGTCTAGTTTGATGACTCCCACTTCACATTTTCACTGCAACAAGCTATTGTATTATGGTTCTAGCCAGTTTCCCTCAGCTCAGATAAACTATTACTTCTCCCTCAGAAGTTTGAGGCTTACCATATTCCATGCATCATAAATTGTAAAATGTTAATTTACACACATTCTATGAAGCTTTTGATTTCTTTGGCATTCTTAATTTGTTAATAACCATCACATGATCTCTGTGGGATATAATATCAGGAAGAATTTTCAGATATATAAATTAATCTCCTGTCTGCTGGTGTCTCACAGCAAACAGTACTTTTCTACCCATCAGCTGCAGCAAGATACAGTGTACTGGGAGAGGATCTGTTAAACTCTTAGCAAAGAGGAGCGAAGTTTGTTTTAAACTGATACCCCTTTTTAAAAAAAAAAAAAAACAAACAAGCAACCACAAAACACACAACTTGTGTTATATACCTGCTGGAGTGGCCTGCAGCCATTGACTGCCTTCTTTACCTAAGAGGCATCTGTCAGCGTTCACAGTTCTAGAGGTTGCTCTGTGCTATATTCAACCTTTAATTGAAGAGACTTGATTGCTTCTGCTCTGCTGCTGCTCTGTGGGCAATAAGCATTGTTTGCTGTATCGTCCTAGATGATAATCTGAGCATCACTGTGCTAGAGGCAGACTTCTGTGTTATCGCTGTCCAGAAGGAGAATTTTTATTGTTGTTGTTAGGTTTGGTGCGTGCTTTTTTTAAAGGTATTTCTTATTTACACCAAGACTTCGCTGCTTTTCCTTTGGCTGCAAAGGTATTGCTGCAAACTGGGGCTGATCATGTACGTATTAGATGGGTTGGGGTGCAGATGGTTGTCTGCATTTGCAGAGGTGTGACCTGAGGCTGTGGGCAGAGCTGTTGAGAGCATGGTCGTGTGGTTCGTGTGGGATTGGATGAAAGTTATAAGCCATGGGAATTTGGTGGTGGAACTTCAGGGGACCCTCGAGGCTGTGCTTATGGGGAGCACGCTTGGTTTGGTTCTTTGGCTCTAACTCCAGGCAGCAGGAGCTGCTGTAGCCAGTGTTGGTCTTAAAACAGGGCTGATAAGGCCGCTGGGCTGGGGAGGGCTTTTTGCTGCGTGACTTGCTGTGTGAACAGCCTTTCCCTTCCCTTAGGTAAGAGTGGTCTAGGTGGACGCATCCCATCCCAGCCCGTCCACACCCACCCGTCACCCCTCTCGGACCACAGCGTCGAGCGGTGGCGTTTGAGCAGCGGAGATGTGTGACTCTCAGGCTTGAGCTCCTGAAGGAAGTCCCGGAGGAAGGCTGCCTTTAAATAAGACTGTTGCGTTCGCAGCCTCAGGAGGAATAAATCAGGTGGCGCGGGCTGCTGGCAGTGGCACAGTGCACGCGGCCTTGGCGGCGCGCCAGCAGTCGCGGATGCTGGGGCTGTCAGCGGGGCGGGTGCGTGGGGCTGTGCGCCGCGACCTCCACTCTCCCTTGCACGCAAAAGCCCCGGAATATCAAATCCTGGCTGATGTCTTCATCGACACGAGTCACCGAGTCCGGGCAGGTGTTTGTGGCTGGTCATCTCTTAGTGCTTGAGTGCGACGGTAAAGCCAAATTTGTCCTAGCAGCACTCCCCAAACGTAAGTTACTCTATACCCTGTGCATTCATTACGTACCTAGATCATTTTAGGCACTGCCCGTGTTAATTAATCCTTTTTTTTTTTGCGCTCCTCATTACTTTTGCACCCACATATTTAAGGTGTTATTATGGGAAGGCATTTTCATTTGAAATTGGTGTTTCTCTGGTTTGTAAGTGGGATGCTAACGCTACCTCTGGGCTGAGTGTTGGCACGTGAAGTTTTACTTCAAAATAATTTCAAAGCGTGCTGTTGTTCTGTTTTTAGAGTAGTGCAAAGTTCATACAGAACTTTGTACTTTGTAGGGTGCTACTTTGCCATCTTAGAGGAATACCACTTCTTAAAGGCAAAATCTGAATGAGGTAAACATAGTTTAGACTTTTGGTTGTCTTGGGAAAAAAATTGCAACCACCGATCTAAGTTGTGAAAAAAATAGCTAATGGGCACAGCTGGAAACTACTTTCCATAAGCATTTCACAGAATCACAGAATTGTAGGGGTTGGAAGGGACCTCGAAAGATCGTCGGGTCCAACCCCCCTGCCAAAGCAGGTTCCTTAGAGCAGGCTGCCCAGGTAGGCGTCCATACGGGCCTTGGATATCTCCAGAGGAGACTCCACAACCTCCCTGAGCAGCCCGTGCCAGTGCTCCGTCACCCTCACTGTGAAGAAGTTCTCTCACATGTTGGTGCGGACCTTCCTGTGATCCATTTTGTGGCCATTGCCCCTTGTCCTGTCCCCACAAACCCCAGAAAAGAAGTTGGCCAAATCCCTCTCCCACACCTCAGGTATTTATAAACATTGATAAAATCCCCCCTCAGTCTTCTTTTCTCCAGGCTGAACAGACCCAGGTCTCTCAGCCTTTCTTCATAGGGAAGATGCTTCAGGCCCCGTATCATCTTTGTGGCCCTCCGCTGGGCTCTTTCCAGGAGATCCGTGTCTTTTTTGTACCGGGGAGCCCAGAACTGGACACAGTACTCCAGGTGAGGCCTGACCAGGGCAGAATAGAGGGGGAGGATCACCTCCCTTGACCTGCTGGCCACGCTCCTTTTAATGCACGCCAGGATCCCATTGGCCCTCTTGGCCACCAGGGCACACTGCTGGCTCATGGTCAACCTGTCGTCTACCAGGACCCCCAGGTCCTTCTCTTCAGAGCTCCTCTCCAGCAGGTCACTCCCCAGCCTGTACTGATACGTGCGGTTGTTCCTTCCCAGGTGCAGGACTCTACACTTGCTCTTATTAAACCTCATTTGGTTTCTTCCTGCTCGTTTCTTACTGTTCTTTTGTAGGCATGATGAAGTAGAAGTGTCTTTCACTGTACATGGTGATTATGTATGCCAGGTAGTATAGTAGTCTAAATAAGTCCTATCTGGCAGGCCTGCAGGTTCATTTAAATGGCTGTTAGAGACAAAGGGCATGATTCTGGTTACCAGAAGTCGCCTGTGGAGGTCTGGCTTGTTGAAAGACCCCCGAGCTCTCTGAACAAAGTCTTCCTTTCCTTTGCTCTGTAAGCAGCCTCATCTCTTTGTCTGTTCTTCTCTGAGCTTGAAACAGCTCCTGGGTTTTACTGAGTAGGTGTATGTAGATGGTACTTGTAAACTGCTTGAAAATAGGGTTCATGGTACAACATTAAGGAATGCTTCCAGTTTCCAAATACAGTTAGTAGAGTGTTTCCTAATTTTAAGGTACTGTATGAACGCTGGATGAGGTGTATATGGTATTATCAAAAAGTATGTGACAGTGAGCTACTCAAAATCACTTTTTCAAGATTTGGGAAATTTTCCTGTTCTGATGTTTTGCTATTTTCTGTAAAGGACAAATAGTACTACTGGTGATGCATGTTTGCATTTCAATCTAAGTTTTCTATTGAGTGTGAAATTAGTGTTGTCTTTTTTTTTAATTGATAGAATTCTTGATAGTGATGATATATTTTTAATACAGGTGATGCAGATTTCATTTTTTTCTTAGAAATTTTGTTAAGAACTATTAGTGTACATTCATAAGAACAGCCTGTATTTAAATCTGTCAGTGTGCTTGTTTTGATTTCATGTTATTAGCATTTATGAATTGTCAGCCAAAAAGTTCTTTGAGTTTTATTCAAAATATTTTTTCAAATAAAGTTGGCTTTATAATGGTTTGTTGTATTGTTGACAGAATCACAAATGGATCCAGGTTCTCTTGCATAAGAGGCTTTTTTCTTAACTTTTGTTTCTGTCTACACCAGCATTTTAGAATTATGAACTCAAAATTACTGAGAGAAATATCCAACAGTTCTAAGATTTTAGATTGAATTATTATTTACAGTTACTTTAAAACATGTTTTACTCTTATTTTATTTCCTTAAGCCACAATGTCTTGAAATCTCAGCATAAAGTTCCTATTATTTTTCAGTATTTTACGTAGCTTGTTGTTCTTGGTAGTTTTTGCTTGTCTTGTTATCTTTAAAACACATCTTTGGAGTTTGATATGTTGTAGAAGAGATTTTGTAACCTACAGCGACAGTAGAAAACAATTAATTTTGTGAGACCTCATTGATGTTGCTTATTTAGTGCCGTAAATTTGCTGCTTATCCTGTTAGAATAGTGGAACTTGCTGTTTCAAAATTTGCTTTTGACTTGAGAAACTGAAAGGCAACCTGCTGCTGTGTCTATGCATCCCATTTCTCCTCTCTATTTTCTTACTTTTTGAAGTTTCCTTTGTTTTGTTCTAAAGTATTTATTTTCCATGACAAACCTCAGAAAGACATCTGGAGAGTTTGTACGTATGGTCTTACTACTGCGTAGTAGTAATGTGAATTTTCATTTATCAGACAGTTCCACAGTCCCAGACTGTTTTTAGTTAATAGATAGGACACTGTCAAATAGATTTTGGCAAAAATTACTTTGTAAAATTCAGCAACTTCTTAATGTTTTCATCCTGATGGCACTTTGGCACCGTCCCCTTCCAAAAGTACGGCAGCTGAAAGCATTATTTTTTTGGCTGCTAAATCGTCTTTGTGGTGAGCTTTCAACAGAAGCAAAATTCCTTTGTGAAAGAGCTTCTTTTGATACATTGTCTTAATGCTCTCATCGGCTTTCTAAACGCATTTTTTTCCGAAATGCAAAGCCGCTGCATATTGAAAATATCAGTAGAGCTTGAATTACAGGTCACGTGCTGTTTTGAAAACATTAAAACATATCGAAGTGCAGCTGCTGAAGGGAAAAGGTGAAACATGCGTGCTCTATAAATAGCTTCTGTAGTGAGCACACCCTCTTCTGCCTGCAACTCTTTTGTTGTCTCTAGATAATAATGAATGAGCTATCTATTTTCAAGGTGAAACACGGGGGCTCTTGGCGCTTTTTTCCCCCCCTGTGGAATGGGTAAATATTTCCAGCGAAGGTTTGTAAATTTGATTAAGAGAGGAATTTTCTCTTTGTAGAGGAATGCCTATTGGAGCGAGGGGTTGCAGCTTTTAGCAGAAGAGACTGTCTGCTGCTTTGGATCTGTCAGTGAAATGTTAGTACCTTCCAGTCCCAGCACAGGCGATTCCCTCTGCCTTCCTCAAGGAGCACCTTACATCTCTCTTCCTGGCAGCCTGGAAATCGCTGCTGACAAAAGCTTTTTAGCAGAGCACCATGAGTCAATTTTCTACCTGCTACAAACTTTTGATACTTTGTCTGGAGATTGTTAGATGGTTATGTTAAAAAAAGATTAAGGCTATGTCTGCAGGAGGGGAACAGCCCTCCCTGTTCAATTACAGCAGCCCTACCAGGGCTTTAGGGGTGAAATTTCCTGAACTGTCTTTTCTGGCACATTGAAACCCTTTTAAAGGTCATATTTACTAACAACAATTTTTCGGAGTATTTAAAGAAAAGAAAAATTGTGCTTCGTAATTGCCAGGCATAGTACATCGTTGCAACATGGTTCATGCAGGGCTGCTGCATTTTGGGCTGCAAGGGCAGTTTGATCTTTCTGGTTAAATCCTGGTAACATAAGAAGGGAAGGTTAGGTAACTCAGCTGTGTCAGTGCCATCATTGTTTAGACCAGGATCTCTGTTTATAAATGTTGCTGCTTGTAAAGTGAATTCTCAAAATACCTGTGTGGAGGGAGAGCAGGGAGCAGTGTGTGTCTGCTCATGAGTAGGGACTTGGAGGCAGCTCTGCTGTTGACTCTACGTCTGGACATCCCAGGGGAATTTTAACCTTTTCAGTGCTTTAATTACAGGGTGAAAAATTAAAAGTGGTAATATTACTGGAGTAGCTGGTTGGGCGTGTCTTCTGTTTGTTTTCATAGAAAAAGAACCAACAAAAATTTTTCCATAGGAGTTAATAGTTCAGCTGCTTATTGAAGAGTAGGAAGGAGGGGGATTGAGCCTCTTCTGTGTTCAAGTGTTAGTCTTTTTCTCAGCTCATAGATGAGAAATAGTTTTATGTATGTGTCATAGGAAACTGATATTCAAAAGAAAATTCACCCATTCAATTTCTTTGAGACCACTAATCTATCTTTCATATACTGGGAATTAATCTGAAATATAAACAGAGCTGGCTAAGTTTTAAGTCTTTTTTTTTTTTTTTTTTTTTCCTGAGGGGGTGCACTTACAGGAGCAAGTCACGACTACTTAAAAACAAAAGGGAAGAGGGCAACTCCACTCCCCTTCTCTGTGCAAGTGTTGAGGGGAGCCAAGAGCAACACGACAAAATGCTCAGGCTTGTTCAGCCTCCCTCCCCTTCCCCTCTGTATTTACAGTATACCGCCTCTTCAGTTTCAACTCTAACCACTTAAACCAGTAAACATCCTAGCACAAAGTCTAGGTTAGTGTGTGCAGATGACCTCCTTCAGGGTAGGGTATGAGTGCTGCAGCCAAATGTAATCCAAACAGTGATGCTGACTGCAGAACCTGCTCTGAAATATACAGCATAAACAAATGGAAAAAATGATTTTCCTCTTCATTTCCTGTAACTTGAAGAGTTTTCTTTTTTTTTTTTTTAAAAACAGTTGGAGATTTGGACTAGAGCAATGTATATGTTTCTTTTTTCCACATAATTTTTATGTCATACTGCTTCCTACAACTCTCTTGTTTCACAATCCTAAATCAATTTTGGACTTCAAGTGGTGTGGTTTTATATTAATTCAATTATAAATAGTTAATGTATAACACCTCAGTTACAGTGCTTGTTCCAGATTTTATGTGCACTCTGTTCAAGTTTAATACTGATCCAGCATATGAGATGTGGTTGTATTTCTGTGCATCCATGCCTCTGAGTTAATGCTTGAGACAGGATCAACGTCGTGCTTATCTAAAATCAAGAAGAAACACCCCAATTCTGTTGTTCAGTGAGACAGTATTAAGAGCAAGGCCTAAGTCTTTTTGGAAAAATAGCGGTGGATTTGTGTCTGATCTCTAGAGGACAGTGTTTGAGATATTGGTTCAGATGTGTTCTTTGTCAAGCAGCGGCATCTTTATTGTCACAGACCATGACTTAGTATATAAGAAAGCCTTGCTCTTTTGCATTGTGCTTTATCATGCTGACTGGAAAACAGACTAATAATGCAGACTCCTGTTGTGGTGCTTGTGCATCTCATTCAGTGCTGTAACTCTGGTTTCCTGTGTATTGGTAACTGCAGCAATTTCCATCTACGAGGAGCTGCGCAACCGTAGCTGCCTTACTGCATCGTTTGTATGTAAGTGAGCTTCAGCATCACCTTAGTGGTGGGAGAGTTGAAAGCAAAGAGGTTAAGTGACTTGTGTAAATGAAACGGTGGCAGAACGGAGATTAGGACTAGGGTTCGTGCCACTAGAGTGCACTACTTCCCTCTTGCTTATTGAGGGAATGGTTAAATTTGCTGGTAGGTGCAATCTCCCTGGTGTAGGGTTTGGAAAATTGCTGCCAACTTGCTGAGCTACTGGGAGTTTCACAGCTATCAGTTACCGAATAAATGTTTTTCTTACTGTCAAGCTTTTATGAACGTTGTGATAGAGCGGCAAAGAGGGCTTGTAAACTGGGTTTTTACCTCCCTTAGATTTTGTTGGAAATGGAAAGGGTATGTACAAATGAAAGAGTTCATCATATTTGTAATTAAAGTCAGGTACTTTAAGATGCATAATTTCTAAGAAATAGATAATGACTGTGCTGACTTTTATAATGAAAAGTAACTGATAATGAGATTATAGTATTTTTCTCAATAACTTAAGCTCTTTCTCTTTTCCCGCCCAGGTTTCCACTTGAGTGGCACAGTGACAGAGCCTGCAATGCAATCGGAGCCAGAAACTGTTTGCAATGTAGCTATCAGCTTTGATCGTTGCAAGATTACCTCAGTGACCTGCAGCTGTGGAAACAAGGACATCTTTTACTGTGCCCACGTTGTGGCACTCTCTTTATACCGGATCCGCAAGCCAGATCAGGTCAAACTGCATCTTCCCATTTCAGAGACACTCTTTCAAATGAACAGAGACCAACTACAAAAATTTGTACAGTATTTGATCACAGTGCACCATACAGAAGTTTTGCCAACTGCTCAAAAATTAGCAGATGAAATTCTTTCTCAGAATTCAGAAATCAATCAAGTCCATGGTAAGTTTTGATGCTTGTTCTTCCTTTTGTCTCATTTCCTCCTTGGTTTTGAACATTTCTGTGCCATTCAGGAATATGACCTCCTGAGGTTCTTTCCAGCCTGAGTTCTTCTGCAATTCTATTATGTTTACGAAAGAGAGTTCTGTTATTGAAGCTCAATTGTTATTCAAGATGTTTAGAAAGTAAAACTTTTTGGAAAAAGAGAAGAATTCATAAGCAGTGAGCTTGATGTCTCCAATGCTGTTAATAACATGGCCTGATCTACTTCATGCTTGTATTTTTCTGCTATGAAAAATGTCAGCGCTCTTCCTTGTATAGCCACATTGCTCAAAGAACCAATTTACTGACTGCATCTTTTTGTTACTCTTTTCTTCTTAAACTAATCTTACTAGGTTTTTGTTGTGTAATTTTGTTTTAATGGCAAGGTATGCAAGCAAGTAGGTGTTGCTGGTCTGTTTCGAACATGAAATATGCTTTTATTATCCTTTAGGAATCTGTTTTTATATGAAGTTAGGAGAAATACAAATCTTGTATTTCAGTGCACTTTTCTGGTTACTGTTGCAGCAGCCCACAGAATCAGCAAAGGTCTATCTTTTCTGCTCTTCCTGTCACACACATTTTTAATGGCTTTCAGTTTCTTGTGCTGAACATCTTACCTTTTTTAAAGGGTGTTGGGTGTGACTTGGGGCTTCTGAGGTGATCCTTGTATGGACCCCAGTAAAGTAAAAGCGAGTGATTGTGGGTTTGAGTTGACCCAGCTAGTTTACAGTCCGGTGTTCCTGTAAGGTCACCTGATAAAAGGCTCCAACATGACCAGTGCTGTAAGCCTAAGTGCAATTTGGAGGGGAAGAATAAGTTATCTAAATACATCTTTTTTTTTGTTTGTTCATTGACAGGAACAGTTCTTGTGTGTTGGATATTTAAGAGGAAACAGTGCTGTTGCAAAGAATTTGCAATACAAACACAGCCAAGCTGCCTTAACGTTAGAGAAGAAAACCCACGCATTTGCTATATCCACTGTAGGTAGAACAAAAGAAATGAGTCTTTCTGACAACAGGGTTCACCTACAGTCTAGCCCTTTTCCTTAGGGTCCAGCGACCCTCACAAGCCCAAGCAGGCAGTGCTGCAAGAAGATGAGTTTCAGGAGCAGTGTTCTTTTTTGGATATGGGGTACTTGGATGTGGCCAGAGGCCAGACTATGCTTCTAGCTGTTGTGGAACAGAATGAGAATCTGGCTGGCAGAGCTGCCTGGTGCCAGTGGAAAGAAAGGGAAGCTAAAGCAAATGCAGGGCATTAGCAATAGAGGAGGATTCTCCGATGTTGTAAGCTGAAGGCATGTATAGCATGAGAGCTGGTAATAGCCTGAACGTAAGGAATTAAAGGAAAGGAAGGAAGAATTATGGTGTGTATGTGAGTGATGTGGGGAAGACTGAAACAGTCGAGGGTGATTAGAAAAAGGGGAAGGGAGGGGTGGGAAAGGAAGGGCAAATGACGGCTATATATGGCTATATTAGCTATGCAATGACTAATGTAAGATGAGAAACAACAGAAAGGATGTTGCAGGGAGTGCTTAAGCTTGATCAACTTTGTCTGTAATTATTCTAATCACAGGCATGCTGATCTTTGTCACCTATTTCCTTATTGTCAGAATATCTCTTTACTCATTAGTATTTATTTTTAGAGAAATATTTAATGTTTGTCACAGCCCAACTAGCAAAAAGAATTAAAAAAAAATCACTATAAGTTTGAGTAGGGTACTTTAAAAATGCCCACTGAACTAAAATGTTTGTCTTGTATGTGTTGCTGTCTTCCTAGCAAATGAGATTGCAGTTTGTCTTTATTGACTATTGGGGTTTCTTAACAAAATACTAAAACTGAAGTAGAAAATCCAGATAGCAAAAGAAAGTAAACTGCCATTACCAAAGAAAGCTGGGTTACAAAAGAGGATCTATAGCCTCCTGCTCTTCCTCCTAAACTCCCATAAAACGGTAGTCTGATTTGTTGTTGGGTGTTGGTTGGTTGGTTGGTTTTTGTTTATGATGTTAAAAAATACAGGATTCTTTTAAGGAAAAAGTAACTTCCAGTGATTATATAGCAAGTGAGGATTCTTCTTGGATACATAACTATAATTCTGTTATTTTGATCTTTAAATCCTAAAAACAAAAAAAAGGTGTCAAAAGAAATGGGCTAGTTTTAATAACATAGGTCGAGGAACGTAAGATCACCATTCACTGTCAGATCTCCTGTGCTGCAGATGTTCAATTTGTAATACAAAACTGTCTTGTAGACCTCGCTTGCTTTGAACAGTTTAAACTCACTAAAATATTGTTTGAGGCAGAATTACATTGAACACTGCTTGGAGGCACAGGTAAGTTGGAGGAAAAAATTACAAAAACTTGCTTATGAAATTTCTAAGAAGAGACCTGACACACAGAGAAATACCAGAAACAGCTTTAAAAAGAATAACATCCTGATTCTGTAGTTGTGTGATGAGGTATTCTTCAGTGTTACATAGAGGAATTCTTATTTCAGGGTTCCTTTATCCAATTTTTTTTTCTCTCATGGTGGCCTCACTAGTTCTGTTTTTCGTATTTCCAGTAATAGGCAAAAGAAATCAGCTCTGTTGAATACCATTTATTGTTTTATAAGAAAGATCCATGGCTTTGAAGAGTTCTGTCCACAGCATTGTCTTTGACTTGCTTATGAGCTGGCTGGGGAGATGGAATAAACTGTGCAGTACTTTCCTTGCACAAAAGGTGAATTGGGTATTTGTTCGTTTGCTCAAAATTTTGTCTTGTGCAGCATTTAATGACTGCTTTCAGCCACTTTCTGGGGTTAACTACTGAAGTGAATTACATTGATGATACGAGTTGTGAAATGAGAAAACCCTCTGAGATCTGATACAAGTGATTGAGATAGATATCCCTTCTTGCTTTCTGACTGAGCCTCACCCCAGGAAGAAATCAGGGAATGCTCCTGGAAGCATGGGAGTATGTGGTCTATTCACTAAATTCAGGAAAGCTGAATGAATTATTGGGAATCATATTCTCTGTTTGCTATGCTAATTTTCACTTACTAGTAGTTATGCTACAAGAGTGTTTTGCATCTTTTTAGGCCACAAAAGCACCTCTTACAATTGAGAAGATCTATTGTATCTGATTTTCACTTGTGATACTGCTACAGCTGTACAGGTTCCTGATCCCAAACCTGGAGATGTGCAGAGTCTTAATCATCTGTACCGAGGACAACTGTAGGTGTTTATACCAATACCCGAAAGTCTGTGCTTCTTCATAATGGCTAGCTGCACATTACATCCAGCTGGGGATGCTGACTCAGCAAGTTGGGTGTAGATTTCCACCCCACTTAGCTGAGGCTTTTCCTCTTTCTTGTTTTTTTGTGCTTCATAGCAGAGGAGGCTGGCAGGTGTGTAAGGCTGTACAAATAGTCAGGAGGATGGATTATCAACCAGGTTAGTTAACTTGTAGCAGGCTTTTCCTAGGTATGAAACTTTCACTTAAAGTTTGATCTTGCAACCAATTTATATGTTCCTGAGATTTTGAGTGGAAATAGGAAAGTAACTAAGTAACTGCAGGATTTTGGGGGGGGGGGAATCAGTTTTCATATTAATATCACATTAGAATTGATTTGTCATTATGTGCATAGTGGAAAAAAGTTTTTCACTGGTATAAGGACAGCCTAACAAAACAATTTCATTTTTTCATTTAAGTTATATTGTACCTTTCGTGTTTAGTCTCTTTTCTTAAAGGACCTGTATGTATTTCTCCAGACTTTCTCCCATTCTCTAATTAGATACAAAGCACAAGTCACTTGTTTATGTAAAGCTACATGCAGATGAACTCAAATTTAATGTCGAGGAACTGGGAGCAGCAGTCCCTGGGTACTTACTTCTGTATTTGTCCAGGGAGATCTATGTATACACCCTCTGCAAAGATTAATCTGTAACATTTACTAGGAGATGCAGTGGAGGCATTCGGGAAGGAAGCATCTATCAAAAAAAGATTTGATTTAAAAAGAAAAAAAAATCACATTGCCTGAAAATTTCAGAATATCTAGTGCTGTTCCTGTATTGTAAGTGTCAACAGGCAATCTAGAGATACAACGGAATGCGTTAATCTAAATGTTGTGTATTTAATTGATGCTTGTTTTTAGTGGAGAATAGTAGGGTAGGGCTGAATAATAGAATACAGTGTATTGCCAATCCACTAGAGTTCTTTAAAGTGAAAAGGGAACTGATTAACATTTAAAGAAGATAAATTATATCTTTAAAAGAGGAAATCTTTCATATGGTCCTGCTTAAACTAGCAAAATTGAGAACCTAAATGTAAGAGAGGAATGTAGGAAATAGCTGGCAGTTTTCTTTTCAAGAAGGATAAATGTAAAGTGCCCCAGTGCTTAGCGTTAGAGTTGCCTGTGATCCAGATTTGGGAAGGAAGTAACAAGACTAGTGAAAACTAAACAAATCTCAGAAACTCAAGCGGATGTGAATAGGCAGTACAAGGTAAAATGAAATGAAGGATTGATAGCCGCAAAAAAAGTGAAAACATACCTTATGGAATTTGTATGTTTAGGAAAGGTTTTTGCACATCCATTAAGCATTAAAATAGAACATGTTGTTTAGAAAATAAATCATGAGCTTTTGTTTTTGAGATGTGGAATGTAAAACTAAGGGGACGCAGTGAAAACACTGCATGCCAGTCTAGACTGGTAGGGAAGTTTTTATCTGTCATGTGCACATAGGCTTTGAAAGTTACTGCTGTATAATGTTTGTGAGACCAGGATTTTAGCAGGAGAGGTTGGATATTGTCAGTAGATAAGTTAATAGATTTTGCTATGCAGGTGGAAGGGGAAATAATTGTTTGGAAGTTAAATTTGTTGGGGAGAGGGGACGTTGTTAAATTTCCTCACCAGCTTACTGTAGCATGTCCTGTTTTTACCTTTTTTGTTATTAGCACTGGCTACTTCACAGCAGTTCCTGTTCTCCTTTGATGCTGTGCGCTGCTTGGCAGGTGTTATAATTCCACCCAAGAATTCTGAAATTAAGGACCAGATGAAGTGACTTATGTATAAACTTTGAATCATTTGGGAAAATCAAAGGCCTACTAATATCTTTTAATCATTAATTTTATGATCTTTGGTTTTATATAATTATTGTTTAGAATAGTCCTGAGTATACTAAGTTTATAAAAATCAATTACTGTTCTGTTGTGAATCAGCATACAGCAAGCTTGCTCTCTAGCTGGGACCATTCAGTCTTGGTGTAGTACTCAGTAAGCCATGCTTTTTATTTGTAATTGTTTTTCTTATCTTCTGAATGCTGCCATGGGATGACATTTAATAAAATGTTACTGATCTACAGTTCATTTGTATACTTAAATTCATAAGACTTTTATAAAGTGAAGTTCAAAAAATTCAGTATGGCTACGAGTGAGTAATTCAGCATGGTGTCAGTTGAAGATTAAAAAAGTTCATGCCTTAAAGACTGAATTCTGTTATTCTAATGAAATTTCACTGTTGATCTGCTCCTGAGTAGCCTGCAATATAAACTATTCCTAATTATTCTTAACCTATTTTAGTTAATGTCCCTTGCTTTGCTTCTGCTTACTTTTGTTTCTGTTGCTGTTTTCCACATACAACACAAATTCTTGAATGTGGTTGCTCACTTTGAAAGCAGCTGCACTTAAAATCGCTATGTAGATGATCAGTGTTTAAATTTTTGAAATGTTTCTATTTCTTAGAACTTGAAAGATGATTATGCTTAACATGTAGCCTGTTGTGACCATAAATATGATAGGTTTGTACCCCATTTTCAATCTTATTTGGGTGTTCAGTGTTAAAAACAATCGAGCACAGTATTCCTGCTTTGGTTGCTGAGATCATATGATTGTTTTAATTTTAGTAGAAGAACATGAGTAAATGTCTGGCTGTATCTGTATACTGAGTATAAATACTCTATTTGTTGTATTTAACTGTCAGTAAGAACAGGACACAAAACCTATTTCAAAGACCAGTCATGACAGAAGTTAACAAAGCCAGAGGTTGGAGGGAGGGAGATTAATATGCGAGTGTCTATAAACTGACACAGTTTAATTACAGGTTTTAATTTTTAGTATAATTATACGGTGCTTTTCACTTTCATAGTTCAAATGTGAACTAATTTATTCTCATGACACCCTTCTAAAGCATGTAAGTAATATTTATCCCCAGTTTACAAGTGGGGAAAGGGATTTGCTCTTGGTACCAAGCCGTGTTGCAGAGATGATGTTCAGGACCGCCTGGCTCCAGGCTGCCCTTTGATGGAGGCCTCGTGGTGCCCACCCAGGGCCATGCTGCACCTGGGGCGAAGCCACCGGCCTTGAACTGAACCGTCAGAGCCTGAGCCTTCCTGCTGGTTGCTCTTAGGACTTCATTTCTCAGCTCCTAGGGCAGTGCCCTCCTGCAGTCCTGCTGCTGGTTTAAATAGCTTCTCCTCTACTAGTCTGGTCCCATGCCTTCCGAAGGAAAGTTGCAGTGCAGAAAGTCCTGTCCACTCAGGAGCGATGCATGTGTGAGCAGGAGAAGAAGGCGGCTTGGTCAATGAGCGTTCACCTTCTTGTAAGTGAACGCAATGATCCTGAGAAGTGCCTGGTGGAGAGGCATGGAGATGGTGGTGTGCACCTCAAAACAAGAGCAACACGGGCAGGGGAGCTGAGGCTTCTCCGCCAGCACCAGCAGGACGCCCGGCTGCTGCCCAGGCCAGGCCAGGGCCTGGGCCTCGCGCCCAGCCAGACGCGCCGTCTCCACGCCTGCTTAGTCCGTGGCTACTGCAGAATGCTGCTCCAGTGGTGTTGAAGGATCAGTGAATTACAGCCCTGGCCAGTGCCAGTTAAATGTACACTCCAATTTCATTATACGCCCTGACAAAAAAATCTCGATCGTACTGAGTGTAGCCTGTCTTGTCAGGAAAATAGCTTTGAATCCGAAGCATCCGTAGAGCTGTACTGAATACCGTCTTAAAGCTCAGACCCGTGGCTTGGCATCTTCAGCTATTGCAATCTTTTAGCCCACTGGCATGAAAATAATGCTAGTGTAAGTATAGTGGTGCTGAGCCCCTGGGGAAAATATATTTGGGATCCTGCTGGCAGAAGGGGCCTTGGCAGAGGCACTGCCACTGGCCCAGGGCAGCAGGCGCCCTTGTTCCTATGAAGGAACCCTGTTGTTAAAGAATCTGCGGTAGCTGAGCTGAAATTTAACCTTCCAGCACAAGCTGACCGACCGGCTTTTGATAAAATGTAAACAGTTATGGAAGGAATTTTTTTTTTTCCCTAAATAGGGAAGCTTAGCTGAGGAATCTTGAGCTATTTTTAATATAATTTAAAAGTAGCCATACCAAGCTTATTTAAAGATAAAATTCCAGTGAAGTGAGGGATAAATATATTTTGTATATCTGTGCTCTCATATAATTCATTTTTATGAGTCTTTTTCTCCATGTTTTAGAACAGTGAAATATTTAAGCTATGTGCAAGGTGATACTACAAACCTGGGTCTGTGCAACAGCTGCACTGCTCATTCTCATGTGGCTTGATTTCCCTTTTTATCTTGTTCTTTGCAACTGAGGACTTACTAGCAAGTGTTTTATGTAGCTGGCTGAATTGAAAGCTCCTTAAAACTAACACAGTAAAGATGGAAGAACTCAAGAGGAAGTTTTTAATGCCTTGTTTTTTTGTATTATCTTGGGCTTGATTCCTGTCTTTGGAGACACTCTTGTGGTTCCTGTGGAGGCAGGAGAGTTCTTTCACATCTTCAAAGACACCATTTTTTATTAATCTGAGTGTATGTGTGTAAGGACAGCAGTGCTGCATTCCCAGTTGTAGGTTCTGAAGTTGGAGGCAGTTTAGGAAGTTACTGAGCTGGAAGATTTTTTTTGACGCTCTCAGCAACTAGTAGACAAGGCATCCCTTTGACCTTTTAAATCTTCTGGTTGTGTTTTCATCGAATAAAGATTCCACCATTTGCGGCAACTGCTGAAAAGCTTCACCTACATGGCACAGCTACAAATGTGAAATGAAGGCTTAAATCAATAGGATCAATGCTTAATTCCTGTACATTTGAAGATCTGTAGATGTCTACTTTTCAAGTTCTTGGGACTTCTTTGAAACCAAGCTTTTACAATTCTGACCATGTAATTTTCCTTTCCTCCAGTATTCTTCTTTTAGTATTGGCTACAGGGGTAACATGGGCTGGGATTTAAAGGTGATAGATTGTGTAATGAAATTCAATTTCTAACATCTTCTTGAAAGCTAACAGAGATGGAGATTCCACAGTAGTGACAAGCCCAAAAGCAAAACGTCGAGTTAAGTTGAATCTTGGGTGTGCTTAAAATACTTTACATCTGGTATTGTGATGCATTACCTTGAGTTGTTTCTCTGACAGTCTAGATAAGTGTTTTTCAGCCATTTCAGTTTGAATCCTTTTTAAAAAAAATACCCAGCGAAGCAGTAGACTTCTTCAGAAATATGCTAGATGGTGGAAGAACTTGGTTTGGTTAATTCTGTCAGCCTTCAGATGAGGCCACCAGATGAGTGGAAAATCGCTTATCTCAACTGTAAAATTTGATTTAGAGCAACCTGTGCTTCCTTCTGTAAATCGAGTCACTTCAGTTTGCACTAGGCTAATTCAGATAGAGTTACTCTGAACTGATTCTGTACTGATGACATTGCCTATGTAAAATTGCTCCTCTAGAAGCGTCAGTCTTACTCAGCTCTAACTCTTGCTTATGATGGAAATGCCTCTAGTACTTTAAGACTTTGGATTTGTTTGGGGATTTTTTTACTCTTTGTTTAGCTTTGCAGAGCCATCACAGTTCAGAGGCACCGAGGTGATGATTTTCCTCATGTTCATCAGTAGCAGCGCTCACTAGCAGTCACTTAAACCTGAGCAAGATTGCAGAAGGTACAGGAATTACACAGGTGTTTTGGGGAGAGTGGTTTTAACATCACAGTTGTAGAAGTACTATGCAAAGTATAATTTTCTTTGTAAAAGCATTCAAGTATACCTGCTGAGATGGGAGGAAAAAGCTCATCTTTGTTTTAATGTTATAATATAAAATATTATTTACCTAAATAGCATTTTGTAGGCTGTCATTTCTTTTCCACTAAGTGCTTAAGACTACTGAGAAGAAATTTAAGTCTGTTTTAAAAAGAATGCTTAGATTAAAGCCAAGACATTCAAAACAGGACAAAACACAAATCCATAAACCTCTTCAATACTCCTCTCCCTTGGACCCATGAACCTTTCATCTTCATGTAGAACATAATTTCTTTTCTTGCTGTTTACAGGTGCTCCTGACCCAACAGCAGGTGCTAGCATAGATGATGAAAACTGCTGGCATTTGGATGAGGAACAGGTCCAAGAACAAGTTAAAATCTTCCTCTCCCAGGGTGGATACCATGGATCGGGGAAGCAGCTCAATTTGCTTTTTGCAAAGGTGTGTTGAGTATTTTAAACCTTCCCCTTTTTCTCTCCCCCCCATTTCTCCAGCCAGTTTGTACTTGTTAGTGTCTCACTCCAAGTTCTGTTGTTCTAAAACAATACAAAGCCTTGGGAATGTGGTAGCAAGTTAATAATGGACTGTTGTACAGAAGCAGACCACAATCTCCTGTGTCTTTGAGATTGGATTAGGTTATGAAGTAACATTTCAGGCATCTGCACCTTCAGTGTTCTTTTCCTTCCCACCCCCAGAATGCTGGAGAAACCTGTAGAAATGATAGTCTTGTAGTAGCTTGCATAATACACCTGTGGATTACTTGTGGAAGTGTTTGAAAAATTGCAATGGAATCCTAAAATCAAAGTCATAGTTAAAATTGGGAAGGTAGACTATTTTTTCTACTTAAAATATGTTGCTTCAAATATATTAATGGTATTTCTTATTCAACAGAGTTGGAAAGTTTAACACTGAAAAGTATTGTTTGTCCCGTGGTGTATTTTTTTTCAAGTTTGTATTAAAAGCCTCATTTTCTAGGTGCGAGAGATGCTAAAGATGAGAGATTCAAATGGAGCTCGCATGTTGACGTTGATAACAGAACAGTTCATGGCTGACCCTCGTCTGGCACTTTGGAGACAACAAGGAACTGCAATGACTGACAAGTATAGGCAGCTCTGGGATGAACTGGGTAAATGCACAGACTTCAGAATCATCTAGGTGTTCATGTGTGTAATGAAGAAACAATTACATGTTTGGGGGTGGAGGGAAACTTTATTGTGGTACTAGGTAAAACAGGTTAGAGTTTTCTGCAGCTTTGCTTTTTCAGTTTAAGGTTGGGTGAAATTGAATTTCTGATCTACTGCATGAGACAATGCAGTTGAAGGATAGGAGGCATGGTATGAAACAAGTACAGTTGCAACAGGTTGTAGGTAACCTGAGGATCTAAAAAGAATAAAGCAAAAAGTGGAAGTGTACACAGCTGAGGGTAGGTCTATAAACCAGTAGTGCTGAAATGGGAAGTTTAAGAAATAAATCATTTCACAAGCAGAGAGAAATAGAAGGCCAAAAAAAAAAAAAGGGAGATTCATTAAGAGTATTAGAAGACTGCAACAAAGGAAAGCAGAAGTCCATTACATAGCAGGAAAGGAGATCAAATAACAGAGGGCTGAAACAATTAACACTTCTCTACAGGAAAGGTCAGTTGTGACCAGATACCTGACTTGGACAACAAAAAGAGGAATGTGAGCTGAAATGGGCAAGGAATGCTTAAACTGGTCTGAGGCCACTTGCTCTAAAGTGTTCCAGAAACTCGCTGACACAACTTTGAACTATTTGTAGCTGCTTCAGAAGTTCTCAAAATGTATATGAATTTGTAGTAGGGTGAGGAAATTCAAAATAACTTGAAGGTAAATGTCACCAAGATTTTAAAGGAGTGAAAAATATTAAGTAGCCACCAACATTGCTTTCATAGAGTGTAAGGTACTGGAATGAACTACTAACCAGTTAGTATTGTAAGCGTGTAGTGATAAAAGACAACATGAATTATTTAAAATACAGTGGTAAATCTGTTTCTCTAAAAGAGTGTGTGAGCGAAAGGATTAATGTGGTATACTTTAGATACATAAGGTTTTGGGTGCTGTCTTGGAGGCTTTCTGAAAGCAAGTTGAAGATACACAGCCTAGATGAAATTGCCTTGTGGTTCATGGAACTCATAGTAGTTACCTGTGCTTTCACACAATCTGCAAAGACTCTTTAAGTCTAGACTTACAGGAGCCTGTCTTGAGATGTGTTCTGGCCAATATGGCTATTCCTGACTTACGTGGCATGGAAGATGCATATATATAACTTACAGATGACGCCCCATGGGATTATATGTAAACACTGTGGAGAACAGAGCCAAAACTCATAATGGCCTTGGTAGATTTTAAAGGTGCAAAATAAAGCTAAATGAAAATAAAGCCAGAATAATTTCTTCATTTAGAAAAGAAAAGTCAAAAGCAAAATTTGAGTTTTCCCACTTGCAAAGGTTAAAGATGACCATGATCGATTGCACATTGTCTGGGGAGTTTAAGACTAGATATAATGTTAGCATAAATTATGTTCACTCTAAATGAAGCATTAGGTTAATAAAGCACTGGCTGTCTAGTTGACATTATATATTTAAGTGGTAGAAAGCCTTAATATCAGAGCAGGCAAAACTCTGTTACAGAGAGTTACAGAGAGTGTAGATATAACTACTTTGCCTTAAGTGTAACAACCCTTTAGTATGTCATTTTTATGATGCTTTGGCTTGGGGAGTAGCACCTTTTGCCAGGCAGGACATGTGTTTAGCTGGACATGCAAGCAGGAAAATGCTGTATCCCACCATACTGAAAACCGGAGGGTGTCGTGCTTCATTGCTTATGTGGGTTGAGCTGGTAGGTGATGGGAGAGGCACAAGTGTGTTCTCCATCTGTTACCTGTAACAGTCTTAACCACATGCTGCCAATAAACCTAAAAGTTTCCTTAAATTTTCTTAGCAGCTCCTCTTCTTGTTTCATCAGCTACACACTAACATCATCTTCTTGACAGCACCTTGTCTGAAGGTGGAGGAAATGGAATCTGCCTGCAGCATCAAATAAGCAATATCTTAGATTAATTGAATTGATTGATTTACCTCTGTTTAATCAGAATTATACTTGCCACTCCTAGAAAGCCACAGTGCAACCTCCAGCTTCACCACTGCTACACTTGTCATCTGAGGCAGACCCTGCTGTTACAGTCCTGCACTGCTCTGCTTCCCCTAACAGTATCAAAGTAGTTTGATCGAGTAACAGTTTCCAGTGCAAGTGCATTTCAACCAGGTCAGGCATGTAGTAGGCTAAAAGCAGAACATAGCTTGGTTCTTCCACCTCTATCCTGTGTTCATGTTGCTAAACTGTCCAGTTTGTTCCCACGCTGGTAGGATTCCTCCCACTGGTGCACTGCAAGTTCCATGAAAATTGCTCTTAACTGGGTGATTCTCTCCAGCTTGCCTCCTAGCTTATGTGAAAAGTACAAGCTGCTGCCACGTTTTAGCTAGGGTCTCACCCAGAGTTTCATTCAAGTTGAACACATCTCTTTTTCTGGGTGAAACATACATATCTAAAGACATCTGAAAGTTTAAAAGTCAAAGGAGGTTTTAAGACAGACCATATTTACAATAGCAAACTACAGAAGAATGAGCAGGATGTCCCTGGAGACCCACGATCTGTGGTGTTACTGGCAGGGAGAACTTGGACGTGGGTTTTGAGAGGTGATGGTATCATTATGCTCTGAAGTAACATTGGTTTCCTTTCTTGTTGTCATCCTCTAGGCTGTCAGGGAACTGAAATATCAATAAAGGAAGTGGGACAGACCGTTCTCATACTTTACTTTTTTTGGGTATCAGCTCAGAGTAATCTGGGAGTAGCATATATGTATTTTGTTTTGTTTTGTTTTTTTAATTGCTTTATTTATGATCTCATTTATTTCCCAGGTGAGTAGCAATTTGATGTTGTAGTTATGGAAGATTTTAGGACATGTAAAGTACGTAAATATAGACTCTGCTTAATAAAGGCTTGCTTGCTTGCCCTGGTATGCTGTCTGCCAACCACTAGGCATATGGCCACTTTGTCAGCTCCATCTTGGCATAGGTTTTTAAGCATACTTAAATAACTTCAGCTTTGCTCCTTGACTGGGTCACATGAGCCTTTCATTAGAATTTAACTGATGCTTCCTGCCTGGCATTGAGCATTGGCAGAGGTACTGGAAGGACACACTAGTCTCTGATCAGAGTTTCTACTGAAGTGTATGGTAAATTGTGTTGACTTCAGTAGAAGTCAGATTGGGTTTGAGCGTTCAAAGGTGCTGATTTAAATAAATAAATTAATTAAGAATAAATACTTCACGTCTAAGTGAGAGCCTAGCAATTTTCTAATACAAAGTCCTAATTCAGTAAGCAATTTACAGTTCAAAGGCCTCAAGTTGACTACCTAGTTGTGTGTAAGGCTTTTTTGTTGTTTTTTAAAGTCTTTAGAACAAGAGGAAGAATATAATAGTTATGCTCAGCTGATTTCCCCTATTGTACGTCAAAGAATGGGCTGAGCTAAATACTACTTAATGAACTCCAAAAGCGCAGTATTGAAAAGATCAAGATTACAGGCTGAAGCTCATATGCTTTTCAGCCTTGCTCATATGCTTTTCATGCTAGAAGAATGTAGATGTGACTTCAGTGATGCACTGGTTAACACTTACAACTTGCCACAGTAATACGTGAACGCGCTTTCCAGAGTTTAGAGCTGAGTTGGAATTCTTTGTGTTGTTGCTGTTTAAATGGTGTCTCAGTAGGTAAATTCCACATGCTGATCTTTAGGTGTTTAACTCTCAGCAACTGTGGTTGAAGACTTCAGTCTGTTGGGATGATTTATTATCTGAAGCCCCTTAGTTTGCCATTTTAATTAAATTGCATTGATAAAATGGAGGAATATGGAAATGCACAGTAAATATCTGCTGATGCCTGTTGAACTGAGATCTCTGATTTCAAGGAAAGGTCAGTTAACCTTCTTTGTACTCTAGAGGGAAAAAAAATGGTCCATGCAATCATACGACAGAAGTAATTCTTTAATATTCATCCATCAAAATTAAGTTGAAGTTGCTTATGGTCTACAAAAGTGAAAAGATTTCCTTAATAAAAGGGGAAAAATTGACTTTGTGCCCCAGCACAGGGATTGTGAGGGCTGCAAGGTTCTGCTTTGGAATTAAATGTTGAGCACTGCCAGATGCCAGGCATCGAGAAGAGGCTGAGTTTTGTCGGCAAATGGGATCTGCAAGTTAATTGGTGTTTTCTGCAGGCTTCTGGCTGTGAAATGAAATTGGAAGCCCTTTAGCCACATGGATAATACAGGACCTGAATACAAATGTCACATGTCACCATCAGGGCTCACTGTGAAACAATAGTGTTCCCACTCGAATGCTGCGCCATTACAGATCATTTAAATATGGGGATTACATTTAAACTAAAAGCCCCATTTGCCTTTTACTGCAATTTAAATGTCCTCTTAGCAAAAGCTAAGTGACAAATTAAATGAAAAAAGTGCCCACATTTTTAAAGCTGTAATGCAAAACAACCTTTTATTGCTTCTCATGTGCCACGAATGAATCATTATACTTGTCAACCCTAAACCAAGCCATAATTGGAGCAGCTACTGTTATCAAAGCGGGGCCGCGCTTGTGACAGCTTAATAAAGCTGAAACTGTTAAATTAAATCCCAGATGCTTAATCTGATGAAAGCAGTCAAGTAGAAGAATCTAAGACAAGTATCTACTGCTTGGTGGAGTGATGGAGCCCAACAGCTTGTCAACACGTAGATTACAGGATCAGATATATTTTTTTTGTGAACTACCATTTTCAGTATCTTTATATCCTCTTGCTTGCCTTTGCTGTGAAGAAACTGCACGTAATTTGCATGTTTCAAAACAAACATTTCTAGCAGATTTACTTCATTTTGATATTTAGGAACAGTTTCAGGGGGAGGAGAGCTGGTTTTTTTTGAGCCAAGGATTATCTTTTTATGGAGCAAAAATATGATGGCTGTGTCATGGGGAATCTCCAGAGAGCTTGTGCAAGTCAGGGCTATGGATAATTGGCAAATGTGTTCTGGGTTTTCACCCTTCTTAACCTGATCTCTGTTGGTTCTTACATTTCACAAAATTAAGGAGAACTTAAAAGGCATTCTGTACATCCAGCTGGGTCTCTGGACTTTAATGCATAGGCTTTTACTGTCTACCACATGTTGGTATATAAAGTTTTTGAGTGTCGGAATCTCTTAAAATATTGCCATGAGCTTCGTCTGTGGCATAAAGCTTTCCTTGGTGACTTCTAACAATACTTCCTCTTATGCACACCGAGTGAGTTGTTCTCATAAAGGTATTTCCTGAGCAGAATAACGTGTCTTTGCCTTAGTAGTTCTAGTACTCTTAATCTTAGCAGTTTCTCACTGGCATTTAGACCTAACATGAGCTGCTTTTTAAGTGTTATAACATCCAGGTGGTCTACTTTGAGTTCATGTTTGCTGATACTTTGGCCATTTTCTGGGTTAGTGATGTATTTTCATGTTAAAATTTAAAACTAAAATATCATTTTACTGGGTAATGTCATGTAGAGAAATAATGGAACATACTTCCTGAAGAATCACGCCTAAAATTTTATTAGTAACACTTTGCTCCTCATCTAAGACTTAATTCTAAATGCTGAATATAGGCAAGGAATCATTATAGATTAATTAAGAGAGATTTAATTACCATTTTGCCATGAGCAAACTAATGATTGAGTGTTAAATAAAGCTTTTTTGATTTGAAAATAGCTCCAATTTTTTCTGTTACAAGTTTATATTCATCTCTGGAAAATACCAAGTTATGTTCTTTTAACCTTAACTAAATGAAGCTGTATTCTCCATCTATATTTCTATCTCAGGCATTCCTTCCCTTTGCAATTAGAGAGACAAACTTGTATGAATGGGACATGCCAGCTGTTCTAGACAGTTTATCTCAGCTTAGTATTTAAGGGAGGGAGAAAAAGGACAAAAGCAGCCAGGGTTGTTGCCAGTATGCCCCTGGAGAAATTCCTTCTTGATGCCAGATTTGGTGACTGCTTCAGGGCTGCCATGAGAAAGAATCACTGAAGTTAAGCATTCATTACAGTTTTTGTGCTCTAACACTGTTTTTCTAGGGCTTTGTCCAATGTCTGTGTAGGATCAGTATATGTCAGAAATATGGACTTTTCACCATGTTTAGTGGTATTTCTGAAATGGTATGGCAAGGCTGTAATTTTCAGATTTGAGTACTAGGCATATATCTGTATTTACATGATTCCTGCACCTTCATAAAATAAAGTAACCTTAAAATTTCTTAGCTTAGGTAAACATACAATTGCACATACCATATATTTGGCCTTGAAGTGAAAGCTGTAGGAATACTTGAGTTTCAAAGGACATGGGATGCACCATGCTTTACTCAGTTGTGAGAATTCTAGACGGAGTGATGCCTTAGATAGTTGTCTACAACTATATCGTATCCAATGGGCTGTTGTTGCTTAATTAACAATGCCTTTCTTACTGTTGGGTTGTTTTGTTTTAGCGGCCATTGTGTGGTTTCCATACAGTTACAAAACATATGCCTTCAGTTCATGCACTTGAGGTTGCATCTGCTCTTTCACAAGAATAAGCTGTTAATATATGTCAGTGTATTGGAATGATTTATACTATTGGAGGCAGTAAATTAACAGTACTTCTGAGTTAGCATCACAACACAGTTTTGCTGCTCTAAGGCCTGAGTTATGAGTGACAACTTAAAGCAATTGCTGTCATGGCCCTAGAGTGTCTCAATTGTTGCTGTCACCTTCATTTCCATGGTGAATGAAGCCAAGCTGCCATTCTGCAGAGATGGGTTCTGTCCATCTTTTCTGAGGGCAATTTCTTTCCTCCTTGATTACCAACAGTAGAAGTTTATTGGCATCTGTCATAGTGGTATTAGAAATGCTGGTATTTGAGGCTGTAGTATGACAATAGATGGGAGCTATTTTCAAGGAGGGTATTTTTTCATGTGGTAAAACTGCATTTATCAGATTTAAGGAATAATGGTAAAAGTAATTCCAGTGTGTAAGCATAGCTTGAAGGGTTTATTTTTAATGCTGTGCAAAACGTTTGGGTTTCCATTTAGTTGAGTTGGATGGAAAGTACTTTCATAGTAGGAGCCAAATTTTTTTTTAAGTACCCACATTAAAGCTGTTTTTTAAGTTTCTATTCCTAAGCTACTGAACTGATTTACTCACAAATGTTCTTAGATAACAATAAAAAATATGTTCTGTGTTGTAGCTGGTACAAACTCATTACTGCCCTAACTGTGGAACTGTGACTTCCATGATTAAGGTTAGAGTTTTACTATGAACCTAGACAGGTATTTAGCATTATTTTTTTCCTTCCTCTCATTCTTTTATTTTTCATACCTCTATAATGTTAATCTGTCATTTAATTTTCTGCTACCACTTCTAGTAAATACCAGAGCTAGAGAGAATTGATAAGCTTATGGAGTTACTGAATCACTAACTTCTCTGAGCTTTACTGCTGTCCAGCAATCTGACCATGTGATGTCCAGTTTTCTCTTGAATGGATACAGGGAAAATAACTGAAAAATTGGAATAGCCACTAAAAGTGAAAAATGCAAGAATCATAGTTGTCTTAGGCCTGTCAAAGCAAGACAAAAAAATGATCTTCCTCATGATTAGGGACCTACATAGATTAAAAACTTGATAGTGAAGACGCTCATCAAACAAAAGGAAGTTGAAAATATTAAGTAAAGCTGGATAAATTAAACTAAAAATAATATTAGAATTTTGAATCACAGTAACCAGGCATTGGAACAGCTAACCAAGAGCTGTGCTAGATTTTGGAACTGGAAAATTAAACCAAAAAGATAATTGTAATACTGTTTTTTGTAAAAACTCAACCATCAGTTTTGGAATTGAAGCTGAAAACAACCCAGGAAATCTTAGAGTATTAAGGAATTCAGACTAGACAATCAGAATGTGTTCTATCCATTTAGAATCATAGAATCACAGAATGCTTTGTGTTCAAAGGGACCTTAAAGACCATCTAGTTCCACCCACCCTGCCATCGGCAAGTACACCTGCCATTAGATGAGGTTGCCTAAAGCCCCATCCAACCTGGCTTTGAACACCTCCAGGGATGGGGCATCCACAGCTTCTCTGGGCAACCTGTTCCAGTGCCTCACTACCCCCTGAGTAAAGAACTTCTTCCTGATATCTAATCTAAATCTACCCTCTTTTAGTTTAAAGCCATTACTCCTTGTCCTGTCACTCCACTCCCTGACAAAGAGTCCCTCCCCAGCTTTCCTGTAGGCCCCCTTTAGCTGCTGGAGGGCCTCTGTAAGGTCTCCCTGGAGCCTTCTCTTCTCCAGGCTGAACCACCCCAACTCCCTCAGCCTGTCTCCATAGCAGAAGTTCTTCAGCCCTCTGATCACTCTCATGGCCCTCCTCTGGACTTGTTCTAATCCTTTCATGTCCTTCTTGTGATGGGGGCCCCAGAAGTTGAATTCAGGACTCTAGGTGGTGTCTCACGAGAGCAGAGCAGAGGGGCAGAATCACCTCCCTTGCCCTGCTGGTCATGCTTCTTTTGATGCAGCCTAGGATACAGTTGGCTTTCTGGGCTGCAAGTACGCATTGCCAGCTCATGTTGAGCTTCTTGTCGACCAACACACCCAGGTTCTTCTCCTCAGGGCTGCTCTCAATCCCTTCTCCGCCCAGCCTGTGTTGGTGTTTGGGATAGCCCCAGCCCAGGTGCAGGACCTTGCACTTGGCCTTGTTGATCCTCATGAGGTACACACAGGCCCACCTTTCAGGCCTGTCCAGGTCCCTCAGGATGGCATCCCTGCCCTCCAGCGTGTCGACCACACCACACAGCTTGGTGTCGTAGGCAAACTTGCTGAGGGTGCACTCAATCCCACTGTCCATGTTGCTGACAAAGATGTTAAGCAGTGCTGGTCCCAATACTGACCCCTGAGAAACACTACTCGTCACTGATCTCCACCTGGACACGGAGCCGCTGACCGCAACTCTTTGATGTGACCATCCAGCCAATTCCTTACCGCACGAGTGGTCCATCCACCAAATCCATGTCTCTGCCACTTAGAGACAAGGATATCATGTGGGACAGTGTGAGATGCTTTGCACAAGTCCAGGTAGACGACATCAGTTGCTCTTCCCTTGTCTACTAACGCTGTAAACCCATCTGGAAGGTCGGGGTGTTGGGCTGGTTAGCTTCTATTTATTTGTAGAAGGCTGTTTGGGTTCTATGAGCATTGTAGCGGTAATCATATTTATTCTTTTCTGACCTTTCCCACTATGCAATGGAGTATTTGCACTTGCTACACTTTTTTGAAGAATGAGAGGTATTTCCCTCCCTTTCTTTTATGGGTATCTTGTTTTATTCTTCTTAAACTTTACAAGTGTGTACCTTCCTCAGAAAAGAAGTGAGAGGAATTCATTCACCAGTTTAACTAGAAGTAGGATACTTTATTTATAGTTAGCAGAAACGTCTACTTTTCTCCTGAAAATTGTCAAAGTCTCTGAAAGTAGACTACTGAGAGTGGATTTCTGGGCAAAATATTTGATAAAATAGCTAATGTCTGCTTTGGGCAAGAGCACTGTTTGTGTTTACCACCTGGTTGTAAATATTGGAATCTAATTGAAAAAAATGCAAAGAAACACACAAAGATGATCATAAAAGAATATTTTTGTACTATTTGTACTAGTATTAGCAATGCTTTTACCTTAAATTGATCGCTTGTGAGCAAATGAATTAATTGTTTTGTGAATAATAGAGAACTTAATTAAAGCAGGATACTAGAAGTGCGTAGAGGGGTGTTTAATCGACATGTGACAGATACCCAAATGCTCTCGCAGGGTGACTGTAGTGTCAGTGCCAAGCAAGTTTCCGTTCTTTTATGAAACCTTTTGGTCAAATGTTATGGCATACTGTTAGTGCAGTTTGTGTAACAAACTAAAGACAGCATAACCCAGAACAATGGGCTCATGCAAAATGACTGAAGTGTTTGGCTAGTTCCTGTTTCCATTGTGCTAGAAGTTGAAGGAAGGAAGGAAGTTGTAGGAAGACCAGAGCAAGAGTTTTCATTACCTGACACGCACAGATCAGAGCATGTAGTTGATGATAGCTTAGAATAAAATTTCAGCCAAATTCATGTATGGCTTTACCCTTGGAGCAGAGGTATGCAGTCAGAGGGAAAGGAGACCTTAAGGAACTAGATGGTGTTTTTTTGTTGTTATTTTTCGTCCCAGTATTACACCTGCACTCTCTCTATCCAACACATTTGGAGTTTAGTGTGCAGAAGGGCAATGATTCTCTCTTACCATCAGTGCTGCAGGTAATCTATTGCGTTAATCAGCCAGCTAGTGTGAAATGCATGGGGAGTGATTATACTATCATACACAATACAATCAGCATGAAGCACTTGTCAAGACCAATACATCAAAGTTTAATTCAGTAATAGAATGAATTAGAGCAAAATGAAACATTCTGTTCTCCAAGAAACACAGCACCCATAGCAAGCTTTTTTTTTCTTTTTTTTTTTTTTTTTCTCTGAAAGCTGCAGTGAGAAATCAGAGTGCATTAAGGAATTGTTTTTATGAATAAAATTGCAGCTTGGACCAATGTGAATACTGTGAATACTTTTCCTTGGGGTTCTTATCGAGGAGAGCGCAGTGTTGAAGTGCTCTGCCTATCTTCACTGTTCCATAAAAGCAACTGTTTAATTGGAACGTTCTCCAGTGGGACTCCTGATTATGCTTTGTTCTAGTGGAGATCTCTCCATGCTTGCAAGGAGGGAGTTGGCTTTGCCAGTCATTCTGAAGCCACTTGTCCTTCTCATTGAGAAGCAATAAATAGCGAACACTACCTTCTTTGAGGTTTCCAAGTGGCTGTCCCAGTGAAAGTGCATATGTGTTTAAAAACCAGATGTAAACCACTTTAAAATCCTTTGCTGACGCTTCTATTTTAAAGGGGTCATAGGTTCCATCTCCTATTATTGTTTCTATTCTGACACTCCCAATGCTGGAAAATGATGCTTTTGTAACTGAATTGATGAGGCTCAAATGAGGCACAGTAGCAAGTGTGCAGCAAGTGCTGAAGTTGAGCAGTCTGTTGCACAAAGGGAATGATGATGATTACCTGGCTCCATTTTCTTTGAAACGATAAAATGATACTAACCTGCTATCTTAGGGGATTTTATTTTTAAAGAAACATATATGCATCAATGGGAAAAACAAAGAGATGTTAAGGTAGATGTGCATCTGTTTCTTGCATATTTTGATTTTACAAATGAATGTGTTGATCTTAAGTATATTAAATGTAAAATTTTAGGGCAAGGTCCAAGTTTCAGACACTGGTAATACATGGTATTGTAAATGAGGAAATACTGACCCAAGCATAATTGCACAGCGAGGTAGCATAATACTTCTAGGAAAAGCAGATTTCCTGGGAGGACTGCAATCAGTTGCACGTAATCATGCACTGGATCTTCAGTCATGCCCCCTGCCCTAGCCCCCAGTAAAATTGTTTCCACCGTCACCCTCCCATTCACTGGGGTAAGAGTAAAACATAATGGGAGTTCTGAAAAAACGAGCAGTGCTGAATCACTAAGGAGAGTCTATATACATTCCTTGCACTTCTTTAGCTTCACGAATACATGTATACACAGTATATGTAATGATTACAACACCTGCTTTTACAATGACTGGATACTTCTTAGCATTTTTCAATTTGCATGTTGAAATCTGGATCACTGTGAAGGTATGCTGACCCTTTCTCCCCCATGAATTCAGAAATATGGATGTTTACTGAGAAATACAAATGTACCGATGTTTGCCTGTGTGTAAAGGAAGGCACGCACTGTGTAAAGCAATAATGTAACTTTTTTTGTGATATGAAGCATGCTAAAGATGAATGACAGCTACATTTTTCCAGAAAGAGGGCTGATTGAACCAAAGCTTGGTTTGGCAAATCTGGCTTTTTCCAGGTCAAGAGAATTATTGTCGGACCAAAATAGACAATTCCTCCCCACAATGTGACGGTTTTAGTATTCGTTCCCTTGTGAAATTAGTACTAAATTGCAGTTGCACCATGACTTATCCTCCAATTACCTTCCAGGGGAAAATATATATTGTATATTGCTTTGTCTTATTTTGCCATTGTGCTGTGAGGAGTTTCATGTTAGAAAGACGTGGGTTACAGTCAAGGAATCCAAACCCAAACTTTAGTTCTGGTTTAGTAATCTGTACTTCTGAGGGGGTAATGCTTTATCCTCTGGAGTTCTTGTGTGAAAAGATAGCTGGTGTCTGGGGAAAGGGAGACAGAGAAAAAGAAAGCTATATTAGAAAGACAGAATATGTAGGTACAAACACATTCTCACTCTATTTTTTCAATTAATGAGACTTTTGTGCATACTGCAGGTGGCATTGGTGACATCTAGTTGAACAGGAGAACTTGAGAATGCCAGGAATGGATTTTTGGGGAATCAGCAGTTTCCCAGCATAGGATCCATTAGGCCAAGATGAGAAAATCTCTTGTTTGAGGCCAGCGTAAGCCTTCAGGTTGGTGGTGACATTTAAGGGCCAGCTCAGGGGGACTGGAATAAGCAGCATCAGAGTTAAATGGGAATAATATCCTCCAGGCTCCTTCCAGTTGGCATGTGGTAAAATCTGGGCACAAGTGAATGTTTTCCCTGGACTTTTCAGTGATAGAAACAGGACAGGAACCAGTGAATGGAAGGAGACAGAATGGAGCAGATGTCAGGGGAAAGGGAGAGGTGCTCAGGGAGAAGGAGGAGGAAGAATTGTGAATACAGGCAAGTGCACACACGCTAAGGGGAAGAAAAAAATAGAAGAGAGAAAGAAAGAAAAAGAAAAACACCAAACAACCAAAAAAAACAACCCCAGAAACCCAAATAGGCTGAAGAGTGTGGGGTCATTGGCATTGTGCTTCATTCTCCCAGATGGTGGCCTTTGTAGCACCACAGGAGTTGAGCCCGAGGCTCTGTTCCCTTCCCTCCTGCTCTTCTCGGGGGGAGCTCTGTCTCGCACCCCTCATCCTGCAGGCAATGGGGCAGCGCTGAAAGCTGCTCCAGGGCCTGAGCGAGCTCAGATGTGTGCACAGCTCACGCTCAACTCACTGGGAGCAGCGTGCAGTTGGGCTCTATTGAAATGTGAAGGGTTTGTGTGGGGTTTATTATAAATACGCTTCTCCTTGTGCTTCATTTGCATAAAAATAGCCTGGGTTTCTGAGACGAGCTGCTGACAATGTAGTTATGCTTAACATCACTTCCCTCCTGTAGTGAAATAAGTTTTTGAAGGGTTTTGATACTTTTGGTTCTCTCTTCCCTTTCCTACCTGCTAGATGCACTGTATGCATAGCGGAGCTTCTGAGGAAGGCAAGTGAATTCATTTGCCTCTAGTGGTGTTTGAGACACAATGAAATAAAAGGCTACTCATTTTGTAGGGGCACTGTGTAATCAGTAGTATGTGTTCTGCCTGGTCAAATGGTTGAAATGCTTCCCAAATGCAGTTAAGATACTCCACTTTTCTTTTGCTTCAGTCTGAAAACACTGGGAATCTGGCTGCAAAGTACTAAATTGGCTTTCTTTTTTTTAAGATGCTGAGAGGTGCACTGTTTCCTCAGTGCCCTCAAGTAATACTTGATTATGAAAATAAGTAAATAAATCCAAGCTAACTGTTCTCCGCGGCTTTCCAATACACCCCATTTTCCGTTTTGTTTTGCAGATTGCAAGAAATATATGCCTTCTGTCTTGGGCAGTGCTGAATGCATTGATGCTTAATAAGAAGAAACATTTGTAGTTTGACTGTGTTTTCAGAGTGAAGTTTGTTCAAGAGGGTGTCTAAACTGAAGTCTTATGATTTGATTTTAAAAGAAGTTTTTACAAACAATATTGGCTTTACTCATTCCCATGACAAGCTTCAGATCCTTAAAAAACAAACAAAAAAACTTGCCGTATTGTATTTAACCAGTGTGCAGCAATAATCTTTATTCGTGTAGTATCTCTCTTTGATGTTCTGCACTGTACCATATCTTATTTTGTTGAGGTGTTCAGATTTCTTTGCTATTACTTCCCCATTCCATGGTGGTCAGAATATCTGGGGACTTGCAACCTTAAGATCAGGCTCTGTTTCCACTGGCTCCCATGTTGTGGCATACCAACATGCCAAGCTACTCTAGGAATGACTGTAACGTGATGGCTTGTGCTCTGGATGTCCGTTTTGCATTCTTAGTCAGCAAAAGAATACTTGAATGTTAAAATTTTATTGTCCTTGAAGAATCAGCTGCATTTTTTTTCCCAGCCTGTCATGAAGACTGTTGAATAGCTTAGGCATATTCCCTAAATCTCTTGCGGTGTATAAAGCAAGTTCTTAATGAGCAAATGAACTGTCGCTAAACAGCACTTTCAGATGTCTTCATGCTTCTGCCAAAGTTCACGCTGATGAAGAGACAGCTGATTTAGAGAAAAATCTTTCCGTTTGAAAATTGGTGCTAGATATCCTGATGTATTTATGCCTGCCCTGTTATATAGTGTCAGGGAGCAGATTCTAAAGTGATGGTATGTGTGAAATGTCAGCACAAATTAGCTTTCCCTTAGAGCTCCATAAAGAGAAAATGTAAAACATTTTTTCTAGTGTAACCAAATTACTGAAGTAATTGCAGTAAAAATATCTTCTGCCTATTAGACTGCACAAAACCAGTGTTTACTGGATCTTTGCGATCCAGATGTGTTTGGAAAATGAATTATATGATCAGCAGTTCTTCTGCTGGGTTTTCAGTGCGGAAGTATGTGTTTACAAAATATGTGTCTTACTCGTGCACTTGCTTGGTTGCTGTAATGTGAAGCTGGAAGATGCATAGCTCGTGTTTGTAGAAAACAACATTGACTCCTGATAAAAAAAATTACGAGAAAAACTTGGGTAATTTCCTGCTATAACTTCATGCGAATTCTTGTTTGCTTTTGAGTGATACTCCTGTCTGATGACCCATGCGTTGTGAACTCGGGATTTTCTAATACAAAAGACCCACTTAATGCCTTTTAATTGAGAAGGTTGGCTTGGTACAGTCTTTCAGCTGTTCAGATGGGCCAGGTTCTGAGTCAGGAATTCAGTCTGCCTGGTGCTAGGTGTAGCTGGGAAGTAAGCAGTGTAGCCTTTGAGGGGAGAGTAAAAATATTACAGTATAGAAGTTTGCAATTAGTCATTGGCTGCTTCATTTTTAATAGAAAACATAATTTAGCAATTTTTTTAAAATCAGGTGCTCTGTGGATGTGTATAGTCTTAAATCCCCACTGCAAGTTGGAGCAGAAGGCCAGTTGGCTAAAACAGCTGAAAAAATGGAACAGTGTCGATGTTTGTCCCTGGGAAGATGGAAACCATGGAAACGAGCTGCCCAATTTAACCAATGCTTTGCCTCAGGGTGCAAATGCTAACCAAGGTGAGCCTAAACATATGCACTGACTGCAACATATAATATAACCTCTATCTTATGTACTCTAGCCTTGCAGAATTCAGCACTCTTTCCTGGGACAAGTAACTTTCTTGTTGAGGATTGACCAGCCAAATTTATTTTCACTAATACTATCCTTGCAGAAAGAATAAGTAGGTTTTTTTTTCATGCTGGGGCTGCAATATTTTCAAAGCAAGTATTTGTGTTTAGTTAGGTCTTCTAACTTTTCACTTGGTCCTTCTAAATACTTGTTGCATGAAAATTGGATGTCCTTGAAGTATGTCATGTAAAAGCTTGTTGTTTCTTTGCTTGACTACAATCTTGTATCCCTTACGGTGTTGGGGTTTTTATTTTGTTTGCAGTTACAAAGCCTTTGATACCTAGTCAAAGAGAGATCTGTTGCAACTGCATTAAACTGAGAGCGTGAGAAAGTAAAGCAGCTATTTGTGGGATGTGCTCTGTGTTGTGCAGTCAGCATTGCTAGGTGTGGGGTGGGGGTGTAGAGGCAGCATTCTGACTTCTCAGAGGAGGTGTCTCTTCTTACTTAATGTCATGCTTTCTAACTGAAAACGTGATTATTAAATCTGACAGAAGCCTTGTCCAGTCCTCTTCAAGCAAGATTTCTACTTTGCTAATCAGTGGGGAAAATGCAAGATATTTCCCTGATGGGGGAGAACCTCATAATCCTCAAAACCCTTAGTATTTAGATAGATATTTCATATAATTATGATAAAGTTAAAACTAAATGCTTATGGGGAGTGGCAGATTTGGGTTTAGTTGGGTTTTTCCTTGTTTATTTTTCTTGGAAGGAAAACTTCTTCTGAAGGAAATAGTTAGACTTAGTTTTTTTTTATTATTAATAAATGTCACATTCTGGGGCCAGAAGTTTATTCAGCATATAACTCCCTACACAGGTGGGTTTTGCTCTGTGAATCTCTTGATGTTCAGCCCAAGCTGGACAGGCTAGTGACAACTTGGACACGGCATCTCAGCATACATAGACAGTGCTGTGTCAACAGAAAGCTTTTGCCATGGGAAGATGGCCAGTAAGGGTTATGTCAGTCCCATGGCTTCCGTACCTTTTTTTATCTACACTATTTGTATATATTTATGACAAGAAATTAAAGTTAATGTCACTTTTCAAAGAGAAAAATTGAAAGTCCTTCATGTGCTTTTCATTCATCCCTGAGTCTGAGAAGGGGAGAGTTGGGCAGGTTTGAGTAGCTGTGCCATATACTTCCTAGTTTGTTTTCAGGAGAGCTGTCAAACGTCCTTCATCTTTAGCCATTCCCTTTGCGAAGCCCTGTTTAGCATTACCCTTGCTGTTCTGCAGATCTCCGTTTCTGAATGCAGAAGGAGAGGCGCACACTTGGTCTGGCCTGTTGGGTTATAGGTTGTGTAATGTCATCTGCAGCCCGCTCCTTGCAGAGTGGGGCAAGACAGGCCGCCATCGGCTTGGGGGTGGTGAATAGGCAGAAGACAAGAGTACTGTGAATGACTTATTCACATATGAATGAGTAAAAGCTGATGCAGCTTTCTGAACTTGTGAAAATGACAGATTCATCGAACAGGCCCCATCGGACGGTGTTCACTCGAGCCATTGAGGCGTGCGATCTTCACTGGCAGGACAGCCACTTACAGCACATTATCAGCAGTGACCTATACACCAACTACTGTTACCATGACGACACTGAAAACTCGCTCTTTGACTCTCACGGGTGGCCCCTCTGGCATGGTAAGTGGCTAAACCGGAAAGATGTTTCCATGACTTGCTGCTTTGTTCAGTTTCTATGGCATTATTTTGGGGGGGATGGTGGGGAGATGAATGAAAAGCCTGGCAAAAAGAACAGAGGCTCCCTTGAAACACTGGTTTCAGAAGTAGTCCTTTAAGTTTCTTTTGCATAGTTTTAAAAACAAAACAAAAAAAAGGCAAACAAAAAAGCCCTTCGGAGTTAACCTAGCAAAACAGGCCACTGCGGACATGGAAGTGTTGCTATTCCTCAATTATTTTCTCCATTTTAGAACATGTTCCTACAGCCTGCGCGAGGGTGGATGCATTGCGATCTCATGGATACCCAAGAGAAGCACTGAGGCTAGCGATAGCTATTGTTAACACACTAAGAAGGCAGCAGCAGAAACAGCTGGAAATGTTCCGGGCTCAGAAGAAAGGTAAATGTGGGGAAGAGAGAAGGGCAAAGGATGTGACAAGGTGACAATAACACCAGAATAGAACTTTGCATGAGAAAACTGTGTTTGAAGCTGTAAAACTGAAGAGGTGCCTTTAACTCTCCATTAGAAATGGTCGTAGTGGTAATGTAATGTTCTGGATATTGGAAGCTTTCTTTGTGAGCTCAGGAGGGCAAGGTCTTGATTCTGCCTTCTGCAGTATGTCTGACATGACTGGGCCTTTATCCAAAGCAAGGTTTTTGGTTACGCGATGTAAATATTAATTTGTATAATTTATAGGCTTTTAAACAGAGCTTTGTATTTGGCATGTCAGGTATTTTAAATTATTTCATCCTCTGACATATAATTTAGCAGATCTATATATTTCTGAGGCGGAAGCCTAAGTTTACATTGAGGGTAACACTGAGGCAAAGTCTGCACTACAGAAATTCATCAGATTTGTCAGTTTCTTTCCAAAGTCTCATACAATGCCCAAAATTTTATTGTTTCCAAATGGAGTTGGATTGACTTAAATGGAAATGAGTTTTTGAAATGCTGTTTTTTATAAGATGCTCTGTTATTATTCTTCTGATGAGCAATACCTTCCCCCTCCCCCCCCCCCCTTTTTTTTTTTGGAATGAACATTGTTTAGATACAATGTGTATGCCACCTGATGCTTGCTACCCAAAGGAATCCTGCACTGAACTCTTCTTGGCTACTACAAGAACATCTTAATTCAACCTTTTAGATCTTCATTGCTACTTCATTAACTATTTGTATCTTCATGCATTGTAAGAAAAAATACTACTGTGAAGTCATATGTAAATATTTCAAGTGTATGTGCAGGTGTTCTTCCGTAAATGAGCACTTAGTAGTTTAAATGATGACAATGTATACACCTGATTAAAAAAATCAGCTGGCAGTTTTTATGTGCCTCCCTTTCTGTTTCACAGTACCCAAGCTAGAAGTTTTGTATACTTATTTGGATCCTAGATTTGAACAAAACATAAAAGCATTTTATGTTGTTACAGGAATTTTTCGAAGTGATTTCTATCATGTAATGCACCTTTCTTTAAAATGCATCCTCATAAAAGGTTTGCAACTTTTCCAGCCTCTCAGGTCAGGGAGAGAAGCAAGGAGGGGTGGTGTATGCATTTACATACCACTGACGTGATGAGTCCGCTGCAAGTGTGCTGGTCATAGTACAGCCCCTTTTCGTTCCCAGTTGCTAATGGAGTATCTAGACATTTAATACTCCTGTTCAGTTCCTGTTGCATGTGAGCAGTGTCTGTAGCTGTCAGCTAGTATTATGCTATTATAAATAAAAGATGGAGTGTGTGAAATGTGGTCCATCCTATCCTGAAACAAAGAAGTTTGTCATTTCTGTAGTCACTCACTGCTTTTATATTCTTTCTTTGTATGTTCAAAATTTACATGTTTTTTAATACTGCAAAATGTTCTGATCAACCCTATAAGCAGATGAATTCTGCAACTCCAGCCCAGCTTTAGGTTTCAGTTCAGCAAACACCACATGCTTCTCCTTAGCTTTTATTCATGTGACTGATCTGATGTACATGGAACCACTTGTGTGGTTTAAAGTTAAATGCCTATATGACTGCAGGACTGAAGCCTTTGTTTGGTGTGACAGAAGTGAACCACGTAAGTAGACACAATGGATGAAACAGAATTATGAGTGAGTCAGTAAGAAGTCAATGTGATCAATCTTTTTTGGGTAATATTACTTGCTTCTGCATGTCATGTATTGCACATGCTATTTGTTGCTAAGACAATGATTTACATGTTAGTTTTTGTATTGCATATCATTTGATTATTAAACAACAACAATAAAAACTAAAACAACCTCATTCTCCTGAGCAATCAGTTCAACTGTGTGGCTGCATTTTGTTTTGTAGCTTCACACATTTAAATAGGTAAGAAGTAGGCTTTTTAGCATTTTAAAGCTTTGCAATAATACGTGTGGATTCTAAGGAAAGTGTCACTCCATGAATGAGAGTAACCAAAGGCAGCTACAAGGTAGTGTAGAGTGGGTAGAGAAGCAGAGCATCCATAGTAGCTTGTATACAATTTTTAAATGGTCCTAATGAGTCTGATCTCCCATACC
Source organism: Cygnus olor (assembly GCF_009769625.2). Taxonomy (NCBI): domain Eukaryota; kingdom Metazoa; phylum Chordata; class Aves; order Anseriformes; family Anatidae; genus Cygnus; species Cygnus olor. Next base: position 20,791,600 of record NC_049198.1, read on the forward strand.
TCAGTAGTATGTATGTGTCTAAGAGAAAAAAAGCTGGTTGGAGTGAAAGGGGAGGTTTAGTGGAGGACTTGTTAGTGTTAGGTCAGAGGTTGGACTAGGTGATCTTGGAGGTCTCTTTCAACCTAAGTGATTCTGTGGGAGCTAGTGCCAGAAGACCCTTAGTAAAAAGGAGATGCGGAGAATCTATACTTTTGTTAACCACAGCCATGCATTCTTCAGGTCATTGTGCTAAAGGATTTTGTCCTGTTTCAACTGATTTTGTGGGTTACAGTTACAAAGCGAAGTATCCAAAAAAGTATGTTGCTGACTGAAATTTTAGGATGCCAAAATTCACTTGATTCAATTAAAGGACATTTTTTTCTTACATACCTCATTTAACCTTTTTATTCCTTTTTAAAGGAGCTGTCATCCTGAGCTTATTACTTTAATAAATATTAAGATACATGATAAGCTCACATTTTATTTATTAAAATAGAGCATATTTTAGAGTATTGCCATTTATTTTAGCACTATCATTTACATTAAAAAATAAAAAATGGTACTACATCTTTTGAATCAGGAAAAAGTGGATATTTTGCAAAAAAAGAAGTCACCAGGTCTTTGCTATAATTTTTTCAGCAGGTGTTTTCAGAAGACTTTCTGATATTGAGTAAGATTTCAAAAAACACTGCAGTCGAAATAGTTGACCCATAATACACTTGCAAGGGCTTGAATGGTGTTTGTCCTTTGTTCTTTTTCTTTTTCCTCTTCACATATGCATAGAGGGCAGTGGATACGTCCTGAAAGATGCTGTTTTCTCCTTCTAAGCAGGAGTTACTGTTAATACTTTGAACTCTGTACTGAGAGCATTTTAATCACTTTTAGTTCTATAATTGTTGTAAGTGGCTAACATGCACTCTTTCTCTCCCTCCTCCCTCCATCTTTTCTAACACAGAACTCCTCCACAAAGGAGTAACCTCGATAACAAATCTTGAAGGTTGGGTGGGACACCCTTTGGATCCAGTCGGCACGCTCTTCAGTAGCTTGATGGAAGCCTGCAGGGTGGACGATGAAAGCTTCCACGGATTCTCAGACTTCATGGGTAAGGCTGTGCAAAGGGAGCTATCTTTTATACGTCTTCATTAACCAGAAGCATTTTTCTATTTTTCCATTCCAAATTAACTTTGGAGCCAGTGTTCTTATAAAAACTCATTCTTGAAAAAAATCTGTATTTCATGCCTGAAATAAAAGCAAATAAGCTTTTATAGCAGCAACCCTTTCCACATACCTTCCTCTGTCCTTTTTTCTGAGACATTACAGAAGATCATAAAATAGTTAAGGTTGGAAAGCTCCATAGATCTGCTTAGAGCAGTGTCAACTACAGCAGGTTGCCCAGGGCTGTGTCCAGATGGGTTTTGAATAACTCCAAGAATGAAGACTTTATAACCTCTCTGGGCAACCTCTTCCAGTGCTCAACAGCCTTCACAGTAAAAAAAATCTTTTCTCATGCTCAAATGGAACCTTGCATTTCAATTCGTGCCCATTGCCTCTTGTCCTGTCACAGGCTACCACTGAGGAGAGTCTGGCTCTGTCTTCTTTACATTCTCCTATCATATATTTATACACATTGGTAAGATCCTCCTGAGCCTTCTCTTTTCCAGGTCAAACAGCCCCAGCTGTTTCAGTCTCTGATTGTATGAGAGATGCCCCACTCCCTTAATCATCTTTGTAGCCCCTCACTATATTTGCTCCAGTATGTCTGTGTATGGGGGGGCCCTGAACTGGGCACAGCACTCTATATGCCTCTCACCAGTGCTATAGAGGGGAGGGATCAACTCCTTGACCTGCTGGCAACCCTTTTCCTAATACAGCACAGGGTGTTACTGGACTTCTTACACATGCACATAATACTTCAAATGAATGACAAAACACTTAAAAATGGTAACGTACACAGTCTACAAAGAGTATTAATTGGAAAGTAGTGTTGCAGAATTAATGCATGTTTTCAGTCAGGTTGTGTATGCCCAATTTCAGTATTTGCTTCCCAGGAGCTTAAGTGATGCATTCTTCATTCTCAGTCTGTTTCCATCTCTGCAGTAGTTTGTGTGGACCCCATCCCTCTACAGCTTTTTTACATGCACATTCCCAATTTCCAATCTTTTTGGATCTTTGCCTCTAAACTTATTGTATTCATTTAGATTTTCTTCAGTAAACTTCTAAACCCATAAACACCTATTGTGGAAGAACTTTTAATTAAAAGAAATCAGAAATCAGATTATTTGCAATTACCAAACCAAACCAAAACGCCACCACAAAACAAAACCCTGCCAACAAAACAAAAACCCACAACAACCCACAAAATAAAAGTATTATGTGTTGAAAAGTAACTTCCCCGTACACATGCATATGTGTTCTGCCTTCTCGTATTCTGCACTTGCCCATCTCCTTACATCTCTCCATTGTAATATTTTGTTCCCTAATAGGACTGTTAACTGCTAGAGATTGGAATAGCATTTTGTCTATGGTAAATCTGTGAAGTGCCAAATGAATTGTTAGTACTCTTTAAAGCAATTTATGGTTTGGTCTGTATGAAATTTACAGGTAATCTTTACTAAAAGTAAGAATTGTAGTGTCATTAAAATTTAGAAACACTACATATGTTTATCACAAATACAACTGTTACATATAATACAAAATCCTGAAGAGAGCTCCAGCAAACAGTGAATGCTTAAAAAGTTGTGAAGTTATCAGGCCTACTGCCCTTGCACAATCCTAATAACTTCATCTGAAATCTATGCAGAGGTATAAATGCCTTCCCTTTCCACTTACACAACATTGAGGCTTTAAGGAGATACAGAAATGGATGGGGAAAAAAAAAAAAATTGAAATGCATCTTCCGATTTTGGCCATGTTAACACAAAGCCGTAAAAAAACTGCCTTTCTCCAAGTCATACAGTTTAAAGACAAATGCTTATTTTCACTTGAGTGGTTATTTTTTGAAACCCAATTGTTTTGTGTATTTCTCCCTTGTGAAATTGGATCAGGTAGTTTACATTGGATCTTTGGATCTTGAAATCAAGCTAAGTAATTTAAATCATTTAAAGAAATGAGTGCTGACAGAGGTAGCATTTGTAAATGTGGCAATGTAAGCAGATTATGGATTAGAATGGCTTACTGATGTGCTGTTCTTTGTTTCACCCTTTACAGAGAACATGGGGCAGTGCAAATCTCTGGAGTACCAGCACCTGCCTGCACACAAGTTCTTAGAAGAAGGGGAATCTTATTTAACGCTGGCCGTGGAAGTAGCATTGATAGGGCTGGGACAGCAACGAATAATGCCAGATGGCTTGTATGCACAAGAGAAGGTTTGTCGAAATGAGGAGCAGCTCATTTCTAAGCTACAGGAAATTGAATTGGACGATACTCTGGTGAAGATTTTTCGAAAACAAGCAGTCTTCCTATTAGAAGGTAGCTCAATATAGATGCTAACTGCTTCTTTAAACTGTCTTCACGTATAGAAGCCCACAGAACTAGTATTCCTGTGGAAACTGACCTTACATACTTAAGACGTTTTTTGACGTAGAACTCCAGCAAAATTTTGTTTTCAATCTCATATGAAAATCAAGCATATGCGTAATAATACCATGACTGTAGAGATAAGATATCTGCTGACTTATGAGCCTTTAATTTTAATTTTTATTGCATTTTGTTCTTTAGATCTGTTACTTGTCATAATCTCCATATCCTAATTATACAGCCCAGGCTCACAATTTAGTCTTATAGACATCAGTTATCAGCAGTTCTCAGGTAGCAGAATTCTAAAGGTCGCTTGTATCCTGGACTGTCAGCTTTGTAAATGCATGACGATTTTTACTTCTTTTCCCAAGTGAAGAGCTTAGAAAATTCACTTAAAATTGTTGGGACAGAAGTGTAACATTTTATTTATAGCAACTAGGAAATGAATCCTCTCTGGAATTTCAGTCATACATGAAAATTAGAATATGTGTTCAAATATTGAGGCTTAAGGCCTGATCATGTGACTAAACTGCGACTAATGCAATTTTCTATTTGGGAATTGTGGTGGATTGCAATAAAATCTTCAGGGAAAAAATTGCATGCCTTTGCATGCCTTTTTAAAAAGGCTTAACATATCACTTAGCCTCATGTTTAGAAAGTAGCCTCATGGGTTTTGACGTTGTCTTTCTTGCTTTTTTTTTTAATGGAAGAAAAAACTTTAAAGGAACTAGTTAGCTGAAGGTAAGGTCCAAGTGTTGAGTGCCCGCTCAAGGGATGGCAGTAATATTGCTCTAGGTGTGTTGTGAAGACTGTTACACAGCAGTCAGGTTTTGCTTTCTTTCTGTGAGACATTCGTCTTTTAAAACTTCTCCTTTAATGGAAAAGACACAGTATGCCCAGATCCTTAAAGACTTTGGTACCTGCTGATGATGCCATTTGAAACTGCAGAGAAGCTGCACCATAGAGAGAGTTTCCATTATGGTTTGGCTATACTGCTGCTTTATGGTCTTTGGACAAGAACAGCTGCTCACTGGATCCAGCTATTAACAACCGCAAGACAGGGATCCTATGGATTATAAAATCAATTTGCTGCATCTCCATACTGTTAAAGACGCTTCATGAGGAAAAGGCAGCATTTGTCTCAAATGTCCTCTGATAATTCTGGTTTACTACTTTGATCACTGATACATCGTTGTCTTAGAGTAGGAAATAAGTGATCATAGCAAAAAATCTGCTAAAATAGCTACCAATGAAATTGTGGTGAGCAGTGTGCAAAGAGGGTCTTGCATTACTGTTTGCTGAGAAATTCAGCTTTCCTGCAATAGCTTCAGCTTACGCCACGTTAGGCAGAAACTGTCACCTCACGTGGAGGAAATACTGTGCTGTGACTGAAGATCGTAATCATATCAATTGTGTTTTTATAGTTAAAGTCTTGTAGACATAACAAAGAAAGCTTAATCCAATATTAAGCTGATTTCTATGTTGTTAATGCAGATTAATGCCTCCTGTATGTAGCTAACATTTGGTGTGTGGGAAAGCAGAATGTTAAGACTGTGTTGCAAGAACTGTTTTATTTTTTTGTGTGTTAAGTTAATGTTAAGTTTGTGTTTGCAAAGTCAGTGGCAGAATATATTTTCAAATAAATGCTTTGTCATGTACTTCTCATGTCCTAACTGAGTTTCTGACTGACCACCAATTGGCAAATGTACATGAAATGGTTTCTTTTGTTGAAGCAATGCTATCTAGTTTTCAATGGCTTTCAACTTAACTTAAAATGATTATATGAGGCACACTGTGTCACCTACTAAATCTTCACATTTCCTTTGTAATCAGTCCCAGTCTTCACAAATGCCGACCTATGGAGCTCAGATTTTTTTCCATGCCTAGTGATTTTTATCTTTGCGTGTTGTGCTAAGGCGCCAGTCAGAAAAACATTGCTGAAACAGCTGTGCTGCTCTTAGTTGTTACCACTTCCATCTCGTGGAGTTCATCCTCCTCTGCAGCAGAAGTGGCTGCTGCGTAAATTGTGCACATCCTCATCTGCTTCAATGTAGGGCCAGTCATGTTAGTTTGAATTGCTGCTGGATGCTGTTTAAAGGACGTGTGACTCTGCAGTGAAGTGTGCTCACCCAGTCATTGTCCATCCAGGTGTGGTGGGCTGAAATCTCTACTACAGGAGGAAGTAAAATCCTCTTCTCCCACAGTAACTTCTAGGACTGCTGGCTGGTATCTGTGCTGTAATTGCCCAGTAATACTTAATGTATGATTCTTATTCTATATCTTACAGCATTTTATTCTAGCTGCTGAAGTCAAAAGCTGCTTAACACAGTGTTCCTGTTAACAGGAATAACAGCCTCAGGGTTGCAGGAAAAATGTAATAATGGGATTCATAGTCACTGTGAACATTCAGAACTCAGCAAGGAAATAGTTGAATTTCAATTTTCTTCTAAATCGTCATTTCTGCTGTCAATCGACACCACTGTTACGAATTTTAAATACTGCAATGACTGCACTGAACATGTACGAAATCCATTCTCCTAGCAATTGGGATAGTTTCCCAAAGCAAATATAATTTTTAAGATCATGGGGGTGTAACAGACTAGCAAAATGACCTTTGGTACAAGGTCTGACCTAGTCTTCTCTGGAGACAAAGTCCATATCCAAGGGATATTTAAATACTTAATGTCACGTGAGACATTAATAGGGATCAAGTACTGCTATAGTGATTGGTCATGAAACTTCAGTCAAAGATAAGCGCTTTTCCACTGTAACCACACTTTTTTTTTCCCCCCAGTGAATTTTGAGAAAGAAATTATGCACCAACAGTGGGTGCATAGGGATTTGTGTGCATAACAAAACTGTATGGAGGCAAAACTGGTTTTAACACCTTCGACTTTTGTATACCATAAACTTGTTGAATGAGCTCCATAATGTGCTGGGACCATTCTGTCATTTGTATGTGCATTGGTAGCATGCTTAATACTATGCAATTTGCAGTCTGTCTCATTTTCTCAAAGAATATATAGTATATAATACATTTGTAATATATCGTTTATATATGGTACATGTAGAGTATGATTCACAAAAAAAATCGATGCAGTTTTTAACTTTTGTACAGCAAACTCTGTCTCTGAATTCCAGTTCTAACTCAAGATATAGGTAGTAGTTTTGAAGGTGCAGAATTTGTGTTTTAACAATCTGTAAAGATGGATGTTCTCTTTCTCTTTCCCACAGCTGGACCATATAGTGGTTTAGGTGAAGTCATCCATCGAGAGAGTGTTCCAATGCACACATTTGCCAAGTATCTTTTCACCTCTCTCCTACCTCATGATGCTGAATTGGCATACAAAACTGCACTGAGAGCCATGCGGTATGTATTCACGAGTCATCTAGAAACACCACAAGTAGCAGTTGAGAAAAAGGGGGGAAAGCTTGATAAAGCTTATTCCCTTTAAGGAGAAATTACTTTGGTTTTGTCATGTGTAAAAGCAAGTGATGTTTGTAATAACTACAGTATAATCATCTATAAATGTACAATTAGTGTTTACCTGCAACTGTAAAACAGCATTCTGTTACAATCTTTTGTTCTAGAATACCCCTCTGGGGACATGTGGTTTTGTGTTCAGCAATGGCAGCTCTAGCACCCATGTGTTTGTGTGCACGTGATGGCAGTGGTGAGGAAATAAGGAAAGAGACATCCTACCAGCAGTCTCAGTGTCTAAGTCTGCTGCTTAGCCTGTTCTATAGGACTATTTGTTCCACCAATCGTCTTTATAAATTAGCTCTCAATGGTAGATTTGAAACCATATGGTGTGGTCTGAGCCTGTGTTTTTTTCTTGTACTTCACAACTAAGCAGTCTTGCACGCTTCTGGGTGAACATTAGGATTTAAATGGAGTATGTCATATGACAACAAAATGTGTGACTTGCATCTCATTTGTCTTCAGTAATTGGGAGAAAGATGTTTCTTGGGGAGTGCTCAGTGTGTGTTGGCTTAAACTCAGGGCAAGCCAGATTGCTAATGGTGGCTAAGAAGAGTCCTGTGAAGGAAGTTTCAATGGCCTAAATGATCAGTGAAAAATCTTTGTTGTCCTCCTACAGTGCAGGGAAGAAACTGGCCTCGTCTGGATTGTTTGGTTGCTATCAAGAACTTGTAGTAAATTATGGTTGACGAAGAATAGGAGCAATCAGGTATCCAACTAGAGACATATATGTTGGGTTTTCATGGTCATTATTATCAAGAATGATTGCACAGTGATTGAAAGACGCTATCAACATAAGTAGTATACAGCTTCATCAGACAGGTTATGTTCTAGTGGCCTGAAGATTTTTTGTAGTGTTTTTGCAGAATGCTAAACAGGGAAAAACCAATTGTATGTACAAAGGACTAAACGTGAGAAATTTAGGAGCTAGATTAAGAAGACAAAAATGATTTACAAACTGTTGAGAACATTCAAACATTATGTTCAGAGCTGTCTGGGTCAGCTAGGTATACCCCTTTTCTATCATTGCAAGTTAAGTGCATCAATATCCCTGGTTATATCAGATCAGCAAGTTAGCATAAAATGTGTATTACAAAGAGAAAAGTTGGTCTTTTTTTTTTTGTAAAATAGACTTCTGTCTTTATATTTGTTTCCAGTCACTATCTTAAAATGTTTCTCATATATTTGTTTGTGTGGGGTTTTCTTCTTTAATCTAAGCTACATTGAAAGGTTGGAATAGAAGTGCTTTGCACACCACACTGTATGCTTCAGTGAACATGACAGCAACATGCCATTCCTCTTGAACAAGGACTTGGGCTTTCCTCAGAAACAAATCATAATTGAAAACTTCCCTGGAAGCTTCCTTTCTCAACTGGGAAAACTAGCAAGATGCTGAAATATGATGAAATCTCTACTTAGTCTTTGGGAGCTCCAGCCTTTTTTTGGCATGAAGTTATCAGCTCAGCTGAAGTTGTTTCTCCGTATCGGAAAGATCTGTCTGTTTGTTTCAATCTGGTGAAATCACAGGAGACATCAGCATAATGGGGCCTGTTCTCCATATCCTTTCTGCTATCACCTTATAAGGCTGATGAGAATTCAGCCCTAGAAGATAGTCAATCTTTCTGCATTTTATTATTTGGCAGTCTTCAGAAATGTAGACTCCCATCTTGAACGGTGCCAATGGCAGATACAGACACTTTCTATTCCATGTCTGTCTGCATTCTTCAGTACTTCTCAAAAACCTTTAAGAAGGTTGGTTACTCTTCCCATTCACACCAAAGTGGTAGTTCATGTTACAGAGAACTCCTGATAAAAGCAAAGGAAAAAATAACTTAATGTTGCCTTGAGAGGGAGAAGAGACCAAACCTGTAGGCTGAATGTTTTGTCTTATAGTTGTGAGGTGGGATGGATCAAAAGAGAGAAATTTGAGCATCTTTTTCCTCCATGGCAAAGAGGAAATGGCAATGTCACTGACAAAAATCTCACCTGGAAATGGGTAAAGATGCTGCATAAGAATTTATACGGCTGCTTATGCTTTTCGAAGCAGAGCATATTTCTTTCTTCAACATTTTTTCAAAGAAGTTAACTTTCCAAAACCATAGCTAATTGCTTTCCACACATAAAAGTATTTAGTGTCAGTCTACACTCAAGTCTACATGAATCATTGACCCATGACAGTAGCTCTGGAGTTTTTGCCTGTCTGTATTCAGTGTCATCTGTTTGTGCTTCTTTTTTTTTTTTTATCCTCTTTTAGTGTGTGGAACACACAGTATGAAACTAATAGAAGCTGAGACTGTAATGCCTACGATGCACCTCAGATTTGCAAGGACTGGGTGTGCTGTCCTTGATGGTCACTTCTGTCTGCAGTTATCTTCTTGCAGCACCATAACATATAGAGCAGAACCTTGAAAAATGTGGGTCTGCAGTGACCTAGTTGACTGCTCACTTGGAATCTGAACATTTGGCTTAGTTTGACTGATCCCTTGTTAAGCCTTAAATTCACCCAGGCTTTGGGATCCAGGCTTTAATGGTGATGTTTAATCACAAGGTAGCCTAGCTAAGACCCAGCAAAATAATTGATGTTTGAAAGGGGAGAAAAAAAAAAAAAAGTGAAGCATGCTAAATCTGCTGTGGCTTGTGCTTGTTCTGATGTTCCCTAATCTTGCCAAACTTGCATGAAAGCCACCGATTCACAACAGCATTTCCTTTTCACAGCAAAGGAACATAGAAACTGGCAATGAAATTCAGAGTGACAAAAGATTTCCCCAAACAGCCTCTTCCTTTCATGTTCTTTGTCTATTTACTGTTACTCATAACCTAATAATCCCTTTTGCATTTTGTAATTGGAATTTTTCCTGTTTATTGAAACCATTTAATAATACATCTTTTTTTCCCCCCCCCTCTGTGCATGGAAGAAATCAGCTAAAGAATTTATACATATTTTATTTTTACACACGCAGAGCTATGTAAAAAGATGCCTCAGTGGTACTAGGGAAGAGATTTGACTTGATAAAAATCAAAGGGACAGTTGGTTAATCTGTATTTTTTCATATTAGCATGCACATACATGTGTCTGAAAATCTTAGTGTAACTCACTGATGGTTATTTATGTGATGTGCTGTATTTATATGTGCCTGCTAAATACCCTGACATATATTCAAAATGACCTTTCTTAGTGAGTTCTTAAAGATACTCTCGTATGCCTCAGGAACCTACAGAAAAAGGCGGAACTGTTGCAGATACCTTGATACTTTTATCTTAAGGTCCCTGTTCGTACTACGAAAGAAAAGCGTCATACACTCCAGTTTCAGAAAGAAATTAGGTATTTATTTGAGTGCAGAAAATTGTAATATGTTTATTTCATAAGAAATATTTCTGTCACAGAAAATCACAATGCATTGGATTTTTAATATTATTCAGTATTTATCAAATTCCATTTGTCTTCCCAGATGACTTCCTGCTAGAAAATCTCTTGCATGTGAAAGAGGGTGGAAACAGAAGCATGGGTTAGTGACACAAGGCAAATAAATTTTTGAAGTCCTACACCAGTACATCCATCATATCATGGAACTGAATAGTTTGCTCAAGTGGAAGTTTGGAGTAAGGTGTATGTGTGTCCCAAGAGAACATTAGATGACTGTATAGGATATGTATAAATGAAAGAGAATAGCTTAAAAATATATCTGTTCTGCAGAAATACCTTAGCCTACAGCTCCTGTAGAAGTAAACTAGCCGAGCTGCTGGTCATGTTAGAGTTGACTCTGCTGAGAGGATCAAAATGGCCTTCAGAAAACTTCGCAGAGAAGTCAGACACTGTGGTTCATTTGTACCAGCATTTGAGGTAGTTAATTTAGACCTAGCCTGGCTATGTCCATATGAACTGTTGTATATCCTTAAGTAGGATTTCATAACTCTTGCTATTCCGCATCTTACTCCGTTTGTCTGTAAAATTCTTCACAGTAGAGATGGATGTTCCAAAATTGAGTTATCTGATAGTTGTTATGAAGTAGTTCGGAATGTCAAGAAATTGTCTGCAGAGGATGCTGCACTGAGGCTCAAATATGTTCAGACACACAAAGACATTCCTGCTTGCTTTATTGGATAACAAGAAATAGGACAATCTTAGACAAGGAACGGTTGGCATGTTACAGGTGTGAATCATTAGGAAGCCTTTAGTATAGGAGCACACTAACAGATAAGTCTTCACTTTTTTGAACTATAACTTGCTATAGTGTTGTAAGTGCCAGAAAGGCAAATCTTAATCCTGATCAAAAAACTAATGGTTGGAAAGGTTTTACTTCTGGATATTGTCTGTTACTGTCATTTGATGTCTCAATAACCTTTTGCGTCCTGAAACTGTGCTTAACTGTTTTGAATATGTGTCCATTTTAATTCAAGCACTTCTGTTTTTTCTGTTGGCATTTATGTTGTATCTACTATATTGATTTTGGGTGGAAGAAGGGCCATCAGTTGAGTCTCTGTTACTAACCATCACCTCTATCGTAGTAGTCAACAACAATAATTTGAATTTTCTAACTGCAAGTACTCTTTGGTGGATAAGACTGTAGATTGACACGTACTCAAATTCTTTCTTCAGTAGTAGAAAGTGGAGCCTGAAAAGTAACTTTAAAGGCAATTTTTCTCCATCACTGCTGTTCAGAACCCTAATATTAGGTTATGGAACGTTATTCAAGATTGATAGGCTAAAGTTTAAGGACTTTTAAAAAGGAGATCATAGTTGAACACTGAAATGCCCTTCTTGAATATCCATCTCCCTTACTTCGCTAATCATTTGCAAGTGAAGAAAGTTGCAGTTGTGCATGCAGTAATATAGGAAAATATTTATATATATTCTCAAGTATGATGGTGAACCATTTTCCTTCTTGACGTCTGTGTTTCAAAGACTGAAAAAAAATGCAAGGAAAATGTTTCAGCTCTGTGGATGGTGCAGAAAATCTCAGTTGTCTAGGCTAATGGGTGGCTTAATTGTCCTGTGAATTCCTGCAGATGCCTGCTGATAAAAGCAAATTTGGCAAATGGTCTTTTCAGATTTCCCCACGAAAAGTGACTTCTCAGTATCTTTTTATACCCAGAAAGGTACATTTCAGAAATAAGGTCAAGTGTTCTTGTGGCTTCAGTCTTGCTGATGAGCAACCTAATGTAATAATGATTTAATGAAAGAGAATTTCTTCCTTATTTCAGGTTGCTAGTATTGGAATCTACGGCTCCTTCAGGAGACATGTCCCGCCCACACCACATTGCGTCAGTTGTTCCAAACCGGTATCCCCGCTGGTTCACCCTAAGTCACATTGAATCCCAGCAGTGTGAGCTGGCATCGACCATGCTAACAGCAGCCAAAGGTACAGTACTGTCAGTTACATACTCAGCTAAATGTATGCTTTTAATATTACATGAAGTAAACAGATTTTAAAAGTTGTGTTTAGGAGTCCAAATTACACTCTGTCAGGAGCTCAAAATGGGAACAACAAGCTGAACTGACTTAAACTTGTCACTTAATCTTCTAGCAAAGTAGTTAAACTAGCTAGATGGTAGCCCAATGGGCTTGATTTAAGGCTGAGGAGACAGCTTCTTGTTCTTCTGACACATTATGTAGACTGTGAGACCCAGGAGTGGACAAGTCACTTCTAAATTCACAAATTGGGATGACTTTTTGGTATGTACTGCACTAACAACATCAGGCACTAAAAGAGTTTGTGCTACCTTGTATCTTTTGTTCATATGTGATGTAATTATGGAATGTTTATAAAAACAAAATACATACAACTGAATCATCATACTATTGCTGCAGCAATGGCAAGCTCAATTATAATACATCTCTGTATGTTCTGGGAACTTGTTCTGTTTTGTTGATTCTGTTTACATTTTGCAGGTGATGTTCGGAGGCTGGAAACAGTGTTAGAATCCATACAGAAAAATATTCACTCTTCATCACACATCTTCAAACTCGCCCAGGATGCATTTAAAATAGCAACACTCATGGACAGCTTGCCAGACATCACTCTTCTGAAAGTTTCACTGGAGTTGGGCCTTCAGGTATTTCTCTTGTTCATTATTACTATAGCAGAAGACAGGGATTTGACCCTGTGTTGGTGGTACAGCTCTCTGAGTCACTGAAAGCCATACGGTCTTGTGCTCTGCCTGGAGATTTTAGATATTGTTTGCTAATGTGAAGCACAGTTGACTGGCAAACACAGAGCAAAGGTCTGCTTAGCCCCTTTGTGCCATTTGAGTGGAAAGAGATGGAAGTGGCTGGCTGCAGGGCATTTTTCTGTTCAGGGGTGAGAGAAGACCCATGCAATGAGGTCAGGAGTTTATGCTGGGGTGGCCAGAGAGCAAAAGTATTCTGCTGTTTAAAAATGCACTAGATCTTTTGCATGGCCTCGAGGGGCTTCTTACCATTCCTCCCATTCTTCCCTCCCTTTTTTTCCCCAAACGAGATTTAGTAGGTGCTTTCTGAATTAGCACAGAAACCCAAGGTCAATCATAATGTCCAGATTCTAAGGCAGATTGTGCTAACAGTAGCCCTCGCACTTTCTTCATCAATATGCACTCCACTTACTTTGAGATGGCCATCCACATCAGACTCAGTCTGAGGTGTAAAAGAGCCTCAGTTCAATTTTAACGCTCTTAGGAGAGACCTTAAAAGCTAAAATGAGATGGCTAAGCTTTAGGTATCTGGGGTGGTATTGCCGTACACTGATGAATCTTGGAGTTTACACAGTTCATTTCAACAAAAATAAATCTCTTCATCACTCTTCAGGGAGTTCTTCAAAACAACATGCAAAGATCAGGAAACCACTTATTACTTTGCTTCAGTAAACAAAGCTCCAAAGAATTCTAGGGAAAGGAAATTGTATCCCAGTTGCTTTTCATGCCAAAGGAAGGTAGTATTTGCCTATTCTAGACTTTTAGAAGCTAAAGTTATTAATCAGAAGGCTGAGATACTGTATGCTTTCTTAGCCTTTCTTATTTTTAAGGTTGCTGTGGAAAACAGCTTCTTGTTTTGCATCTTGGTATGTTTTTACTTTCAATGTTTGTTTACTTGAAAGAGAAAGATCTTTGTTTGACCTGTGAGTTGCCTCAAGCTTTCATCAAGTATCATTCAGAGGTAGCAGTACACTTTGGATGTCACTTTATTTATGGATACCCCTGTGTGGTTGATTGTGTCATCAGAATGTCTTCAGTGAGATTTATTGAAAGAAATATCATAAACTTGCACTTCCTATGAAAAGATTCTTCACTGAGAGGGTGGTCGGGCACTGGAACAGGCTGCACAGGGAACAGGTCACGGCAGTGAGCTGCCAGAGTTCAAGAAGTGTTTGGACTGTGCTCTCAGACATCTGGTCTGATTTTGGGTGGTCTCTTCCAACTCAGGATATTGTATGATTCTGTGATTCTTCCTAAATCCAGATCTTGGGATAAACTGGTGTATAAATTGTTCACTGTTCTGTTCCAAGGTGATACCAGCAATTTCACAATTTTCACTGGGATTTCTATTACAGAAAAACCTCTTAGATTGTTCTAAACTGGGGAGTCATGTATGGATTACTGGGTTCTTTCTCCCTGTTTCCACTGTCAGCATGTGTTCTGTGACTCAGAGGGAAGACGTTTAAACTAGTTGTGGAAAGAGGTCATCAGCATGGCTAAATGGGCACGAAACTCCAAGTGTATTCTGTCCTACAGAACCTTACTGGCACAGATAGTGTAAGATCTGCAATTGCAGGAGAAACATATTCCTACACTTGCTTATTGTATGGTACTTCCATGCAAGTATTACTGCACACATGCAGACGTGCTGCTGGCAGAACTGCTGAGCAAATTAGTGCAGGTGATCATTCGATGCATATTTAGAAAGTGGTGTCCTTTCCTTTAAAGCCTATATATAAGTATATAAACCTTTCCATGTGTATGCTAAAGGGGTTTTGCCCTGCTGTGGAAGCTAATGGTTGACTGTTTCTTGCATCCCTTATGGGTAGTGAGATCTTCCATCCATAGTATGGATGCTCCATCCCTGGAGGTGTTCAAGACCAGATTAGATGAGGCCCTGAGCAATCTAGTGGGTGGTGTCTCTTCCCATGGCAGGGGGTTGGAATTAGATGATCTTTAAGGTCCCTTACAACCCAGGCCATTCTATGATTCTATGATCTTCCATTCTTCTAGAGTAATAAACTTAAAAAAAAATCTATCAGGACAAAGTCAGGGTTATTCCCAGTGGAGAGACATTAGCTTTCAGACAAGCTGTGTGATTCACAGGGGTCTCATGTCATTTCCAGATTTATTGACCTGTTGGGAAGCTCTCTTCAATTGATAGCATCAGTCTTGGACAAATCTGAAACTTTTTTTTTTTAAGAAGAGGTGTCTCAAGAAGAACATAAGTGAAATAGTTCTTTGGATACATGGATTATGGTATAAAGTAATTTTAGCTCCTCCTTGATCAAGACATCAATACATGCTTTATTTGAAATCCTCGTGGTTTTTTGTTTGTTTAAAATCATCAGTAAGGGGCCCATCTCTTACTGTTCTCATCTCGTCAGTTTAATCAAATGAAAAGGACCTGATTCCAGAACAGTTCAAGTCAAACTTTTCCGGGTCAAGGAACTAGATATAATACTGTGTTTTGCTCTCAAGTTAGGACTGTCTACACTGGAGTTGTTATTATGCCCACTTGTGCTTACTGAAGACTCTTGTGACTAATCTCTGTACAGACCACTGCAGAGAGGAAAGTCATCAGAGAAGGCTTTCAGAGAAGTCATCATACATACCCTTTTTAAACCTTTTTCCTTCATCCATCAATAGCAGAATTCAGTCCATAAACCTTTCTTTTCTCTTGGATTCACTCTAGTTGGGGGGAAGCTGAAAATTCATCTTGAATGTTGGAAGAGCATTACCCTTCAATTTTGTGCGCATCAGTAAAGGAAGTCACCTAGATTCATTCTCTTTGATAGAAAGAATAGGACGTAATGGCACTCCTGAGCCATTTGACTTGCAGATTCCTGTTTTTCTTCCAGAAATACTTTAATCAAATGGGTGTTTCCATGCTCTGCATTAGCTATGTTTTCATATTTAAAACCATGTTGAGTTGGTCCTTACAGATAAATTTGCTTTGTTTCAAAATGCTATTCTCTGCTCTAGCATTTAGATTACTGTTTAGTCAAACTGATACCGCAGAGTTTGAGGCCAACAAAGCCAACAAATTTCTTACCATATAACACCAGTTACTAAGCTCCCAAGCTAGGAATGCTTAGAGGCTAGTGTGGCATCACTGGTGGTTGCTTATAACCACACTTCTTAAAGATTTTCTGTTATTTCATGCTCCTCAGTAGTCTTTCTATATTCTTAATTATCCTCTCTACAGCTGAGGACTAAAAGAGGTGACATGACAGAGGGCTACATGCCACTTTGAAATCACTTTAGTATTGCGAGGGCACATGAATTGAGAACCCTCTTGCAAGTGCTGCTGACTCCAATCTGTTTAGTGAGTGTATTTTATGACTTTAATATGTATAGTTCGTTGCTGAGAGCTTTATGATTGACCTACTATGCTTTTTATTTCATTGCTACAAGTAGTAATGCCATGGTATCATTACTGATGTTGTAAGGGGAAAGCTACTAGCTTTCTTGACTGATGTCTATGGGGACTGTTCAATTAGCTGAAGCAAGCTTTTTCTCTGTGCAGTGTATTATTTTTTTTCTGAATAAAAGTATTTGCACACATTTTGATAAGCAACCTAGGCAGTAACTGCAAGTGATATAAAATACGGGCACTAGAGTCAAAGCTTTAAAAGCTCCTTTTTCCGTGTTTCTGATGGTTTTACGATGGGATTTCTTCACAGGGTATACATTCAGGTAGAGAAGTCATCAGTATGAGTGTTTTAATAATAACTAAATATATTTGGAAGAATACGTGTATCACTGTAGAAGTAGCAGGCAGTTGAATCTCAGTAGAGTCTTAGGTGCTGTCTGTATTGTTGAAGTCAATGAAAAGAGACACACGTAAGGGAAAATTGGATGGGTTAGTTTGTCCAACAAGAGTGGACATGTTTCCACTTTAAAGACTACCTTTCATAGAGGGAAGAGGCACAATAGAATTTAATTTGAATCATTAGTAATTGATTGGGCTTTGTTTTGTTTTTGTTCTTCCCTAGTATAACAGTCTCTCATTTAGACTTGAAAGACCTGCAGTTGGAATTACTCTCTGCATGCCCTTCTAAAGTAGCTGAGCAGTATTTTTCAAATCTTTTGACATATCAGTTGAAAAGAGGTAACAGAGTGAAAAGGGCCAGAGTCTGATGTTTTGAATCACAATGTATCTGAATAACTTAAATACCTATTTTTTGGTATATTCTCTTGGTTTTGCAATAGGATTAATTTGTGTTGTTTTAATAGGTGATGCGGATGACACTGTCAACACTGAATTGGCGACGGCGGGAAATGGTGAGGTGGTTGGTAACATGTGCAACAGAAGTAGGTAAGTTCTGAGATACTACTCAAGGGCTCCTGCCTTTTCATCAGTTAATCTTAGATGGATTGATCTTGCTTGTCAATGCTTAGGCTTTGCAAATGTCTCACACTTCTCTTGATCTATAAAATTCTTTCATGTAGAAGATGTTAATTGAGTGTTTTTCTATAGCACATGATAGAATAGGCACAGGCCAAGTTAGACAATAGTTGAGTAATGCAGTGTGACTTGTTTCCTCCACAAGGTAGAGGGGTGTATTACCTCCTGGGAGATATCCAAGATTTCCCCTTCTTCCTTCCATGCTCTCTCTGGGTTTGAGGTTGCAGCAGAGAAGAGGCTCATTGTTATGGGCTGCTGCACGGTGTTACAACTTTGCTTTCTCTGAAAGGCCAAGTTTTGGGTGCAGGTGAGATAGTTATCTGGTCAGCTGTGGGGAAGAGGAACCAAAAAACAGATGAATGAAATGCTGATAATGCTTCCCACTGTGTGAGAGGCAGGATCTCATGAAGAGGTCCTCATTTTTTTATTTTTATTTTTTTGGGACCCTGGATAAATCCAAGCTTGGAGTGTAATACAGCTTTGTTATGTGGTTATGACATTGTGCAACCCTTTGCTCTGCACTGGAAAGCAAACCAAATAGTAATGTACCTAATGTTTAAATGTGGAAGGAGAATCAGCCTCACATTTAGAGGACAGTAGTGGAATATTAGTACACTCAGCAGGATATTATGTTCATTTCTTTGTGTTGATGAGGCATCCCTTAGCTTCTGTATTCCAGATTACCATGTGTACAATGAGATTACAAAATCTGAAAGCGAATATGGGCATTAGAAACTAACTGTAAAAAATAAAAATAATAAAAAATCAGCAGCTGTGGTATTAGGGACAGCATAAATAATATGATAAGGGAACTGTTTTAATTGTCAGTAGAGGTATTTCTGGAAAGCATGCTTTCCTGCTGTATTTACTCATTTTTCGTTTGGGTTGGATTGTGTCTCATAGATGCTTCTTAGTTTCAGAACTTCATAAGATTACTGATGCTTATTCTCTGAATTAGTTTCTTTGCTTTATGCTTAACTGGGAAATTCGTGTTGCCAGTGTCTTAGGAAAATACAGTTTGCCTTTGTATGCCCTCAGCCAGAAAGTGTTTTGTGTCTGCAAATTTTCATGCAATTCTCGTTTTATTGTTTTTATATCTTTGCTATGATAATTATTACAGAAGTTATCTTACAGATATTAGTGTCTGGGTATTATTTTGTGCAGTTGCATATTGGCAAATAAAATGCTGGTTGTAATACTCCTTTAAATTAGTTTACATATTCTAATAGAGGTATCCCATAAAGAACCTATAATGTCATGCAAAGTACTCTTGAGACTTAATCAAGTTGGTAAAGCAAGGAATCTGTTTATAAATGAAGATCCGTTATTCTCTGGCTATGTTGAATTTTTGCACATGAGTTAAGGGGTGTGCAGGAAGCATCAGAGTCCTACAGAGAAAATGAGGACCTCTGGGTGTGGTTTAGGTGGGCTCACAGATGTGCATAAACTGCCTCTAGCAATAATAAAGCACTCTAGTTGGCTATAAGGTTCAATTTATGGAACCCATCAGTCACCATTTCCCCCTTCCTCCCCCTGCCAAACAAACAAACATGCACACACACCAGGAACAAAATGATTCTAAGGAAAATACCTATTTCAGATAATAGCCAGTAGTACATATTGTTCAGAGTATTTCCCTAATAAGGAGCTTGATATTCAAGTGCATATGAATATGATACAAGATATATCCAAAAACCTGTTGGGAGGGGATGGGGGCATTAGGATTTTCATTACTTTTTTTTTTTTAAGGGCATACTTAGTAATAGATGCCATGGTGTAGATGCTTAATGGAGCCATTTAGCATGTTTTCATGTTCTTTTGTGCGTGCACTGTACCTTGAGATGAACATTGAGAAAAGAAGTTAAAATTGCCATTTAAAAATGTTTAATGTAGTAAGGGCTGCTTTTGAGTGATGTGAGGAGACCAAATGAGCCAGAACTTGTTACCCAAATGGTCTTAAATACAAGTAAAACATCTCAGTTGTCACACCAGGAAATTAAGGCTTATCTTGCAGGCTTTTTTGTTGTTCTCTGCATTTCACTGATTGCTACGGAGTTTGCACAGTAGCCTTTGTTTTAATGTCCTTTTCCAGCCATGTTACATGGGTTGGCCTTTCTTGCTGAGGTTCATCCCCTTGGATGTACCAGTAACCTCATAGACTTTGATGAAAACATAATTTCTTGTTGAACATCCGTATTGCTAAGTTTTGTCAGTTGTGGCTAATCCTTTCTTTCTCTTCCAGGTGTTTATGCACTGGATAGCATCATGCAAAACTGGTTTACACTTTTCACTCCAACTGAAGCCACTAGTATTGTTGCTACAACAGTGATGTCCAACAGCACCATTGTCCGTCTGCATTTGGACTGCCATCAGCAGGAGAAGCTGGCCGGCAGTGCTAGGACGCTTGCCCTACAGTGTGCCATGAAGGATCCTCAAAACTGTGCCCTCTCTGCACTGACATTATGTGAAAAGGATCACATAGCTTTTGAGACCGCTTACCAAATTGTTCTAGATGCTGCTACAACCGGCATGAGCTACTCGCAGCTTTTTACTATAGCACGATACATGGAGCACCGTGGTTACCCCATGCGGGCCTACAAGCTGGCCACTTTGGCCATGACGCATCTCAACCTGAGTTACAATCAGGACACACACCCTGCCATTAATGACGTTCTGTGGGCATGTGCGCTCAGCCACTCCCTTGGGAAAAATGAGCTAGCAGCTATAATACCTCTGGTGGTCAAAAGTGTCAAATGTGCAACAGTACTGTCAGACATTTTGCGTAGGTGTACTTTGACCACTCCTGGCATGGTGGGACTTCATGGAAGGAGGAACTCTGGTAAGCTCATGTCACTGGACAAAGCCCCTTTAAGGCAACTCTTGGATGCTACAATCGGAGCCTACATTAATACGACTCATTCACGTCTCACTCACATCAGCCCTCGACACTATAGTGAGTTTATAGAGTTCCTCAGCAAGGCCCGAGAGACCTTCTTAATGGCTCATGATGGACACATCCAGTTTACACAGTTTATTGACAACCTAAAACAAATCTACAAAGGCAAAAAGAAACTGATGATGTTGGTTCGTGAGCGGTTTGGTTGACGAAAATGTGTGAATGGGGGGGGAGGGAGGGGGAGGGAAGGGGTGGTTTGTTTTTACTTGAGCCTGCCTTTGTATCCTTTTTAACTTAAAGAAACAGAGCCACACCGGTATTATATGTGTATAGTTATATTGAGTTTGCAAACTAAACTGTCATGTTGTGAAAGTTTGTGTGTTTATTTTTTTTCCCTTTTTTTTCTGTTTTGTATGAGAGAGAGGTTAAAAAAGGTTTGGTTTACACTGAGTATATGTTGTCAAGTGGCAAAAGCCCACATCACTCTCCTGTTCTTTCTGTATACGTTCACAGCCTCAAAAACAAACATATATTGCAATGGCTTTAAAAACCAAACAAAACACCTCCATCCTGTGATAAGTACCTCGAATGGATTCAGCTTTACTCCTTTGTAACTCATCCTTACATTTCAGCGTATTTAAACAAACCAACAAATGAAATACTAATAGTTAAAAGGCTGACCACGTGGCTTTGCAGTGCTGTTCATCCAGAAGCATGGCACACAATGCTTGTGCATGTGGAAACTTAGCGACTGTCAACATACATTCTCAGGGATTTATCAAAAAAATTAAAAAAAAGAATGAGAGCATTTATTGTACTGTATATATATTATAGTATATGTCTGAATATTGAAAAATATAACATTAACTAATTTATAAAAAAAAATCTATGTAATGCAAAATACTTGAAGCTGCAGTAGCTTGGTTTTAAACAAAAAAGAAAACCTATCAGAAGGACTAAAGTGCGCCTTGCTTCAGGGTTGGCTCAGGTGGTGAACTATATGCTGGGCATCTATGCAGAGCCACCTTTTGGATTGCATGGTTGGACTGATACCTATTGGGGAAAATTTTATATATATATATTTATACAACCCGTGTATACATATATATGTATACACACATACACACATGCTTGTAACAGGCACTATAGTAAAGACGGACAACAAAAAATACACAGCCAGAGCAGCAAGCCTTAGCATTAAGAATACAGTATGCCAGAATTGGGGTTTGTGCCTCCTAGCCTAGAAAACTTAAAGAAATATCCTTTTTGACACAAAACGCAAAATGTTTTCCAAAATGATTGACGTGATACATTACGCCTTTGCAGTGAGCTAATAATAAGCTAACCTTTGTGCACAAATAACATATATATATATTATATATATATATTCTGCATAGGTATTTTGACTTTGTGCAGGACAGAAAGTTGTGTAGGTATGACTGTTCTACTTTTCAGTTTGTTTTTTTAATATATTTTATTTTCTCTAGAATTACTCAAACAAAAGCAGCCTTCTATCTTGCCTTGTCTTAATGCTTTAAAATAACCAAACTGGAGATCTAACTACCAAACTGTTCATTATATTATTAAATACCAACTTTGGTTACAGTATAGTGTCTTTACTTTAGCTGATGGTTCTGTATCCTTGTGCTTTTTAAAGCAGTTTTTATGTTTTGGTGCAAAAGTTGTCCAGTGTCTCTTGTTCCCTTCATTAGAGAACATGCTAGAGGTATGTTTGTAGGTATTTTTGTTTAGAAAAACTATTTCATGCTCTCCATTTTATTTATTATAATAGGTAAAAAGGTTGTACTTCATCACCCATGTAAACATGCTCATGAAGTTGAAAGTAATTAAGATTTGATACACTGATATCAATTTATTTATGTAACTAAATCACTGTTTTATAAACTTGTTAATGATCAACAATTTTTTTGTTTTGATTAAAATTAGTTTTTTGAAAGTTGATTCTGCCTCCTTTATGGTGTCTGTTACTGGAGTTGAATTGTGAACGAATGGATGGTTCTTAAATGCCGAGCTTACAACTTTAGTGCATTTTGGTGGTAAGCAATATGATCACCAAGAACAGGACAAAAACGTTTTGTTCCTCAAAAATCTGCTGAGTAGTGGCAGTGCTCATAATTGCACCAAGTATTGTGCAGCTAAGGGAAGAAGACCTGGTGCATCAGAGGAGGCACCAAACTTTGTCTGCTATTGAAGGAAGATGTGTACTCTATACAATGAAACAGTTAAGACTTGACATACTGCCCTGGAGTGATGATAGAGTGGCACGTTCCCACTCAATGGATTACTTAGGTGGTCATGAGAGTTGAGAGGTGCTGCAAATAAACACAAGGACAGTTCTTGCTTCTCTTTGCTTGGCTTTCTAAAACGCTTTGTGTGGTATGAACTGTGCAGCTCACTCCACCTAGCATGGGGACCTTGCTCACACCTGACAGCCTACATTTCTGCTTTTTGGGAGTCCTTTCTCTAAGATTTATGTAAGTTTTCCAGCCCTCAATAGGATATGGCATGGTTGAAAATTGGAGAGGAGCTTTCTCCTTTACCAAGATTTTTATCATTGTAGGTATGTTTTATGATGTCATATTTGACTGTGCTATCTGAACACCTTCACTTTCTTTTTTAGTATCTCCATCTGAAAAGAGAATTAGCATGCAGAAAGCAGCTATCAGAGAGGCAAGTGCACCCTTGAATTCTGATTGTGAGACTTTGTGTCACCAGAAGATGAAGGAGGAAAAGGTCTGAAAAAAATTCTCACTTAAAATATGTCTACCAAATTTTCCTAACAACTATGTTGTTCTCAAATGATAGTGGTAATGTTCTGTAGTTTCTGCAACTTTTATCCCTTCCAGGTATTGGATCCTTATTACATTTGGAATTTTCTCATGAATTTTCTGTTGCAGAGAATAAGGAACAACAGGATACCCCATTTTATAATAGGATTGGCAAGGTTTTCTTTTGCCTCTTAAAAATAATTCAATATTGTGGACTGTGGAGATTGCAAAACAGAAGCCAGTTTGAAGACAAGGTTTTAGAATTAAATGTTGTCCTGATGATTGCAAACTGCTTTTGATGAGCAGAATGGCTTATTTTTCCATCAGAACTGATGGGAATTTATTTGGTGTTTTTTCACAATTAACGTCTCTTGTGCATCCTTATTGGTGCTGCACATTGCAGATGGCACCATGTTAAGAGCCCTCATGGACCAACAGAGGCTTGGCCAATATCTCTAGTTTATCTATGTACTGCTCTCATTTTGTCAGGTAGGAAGAGACCAAGAAAAAGATTCCAGGAAAAAAAAAATAATCTGAGGGCTCTTGGTGAAAATTGTCATCAACTATTTAAGGTAAATATTTCTAAAACTACGTATTGGAATTAATTTTGGAGCATAAGTAATGCTAGTCAAATGCAATGTCTGAATTTGTTTGTCTTCTCTTCAGAGCCATATCTCTGAGATATGCAACTGAACACTACTGCTATCATTGTCTTAAAATGCTACAGTGGTTTTCAATATTCCCTTAAATTAGAACTTTTTTTCTAATCCAGGATTGGTGTTTAGTAGTAGGGGGAACTGAACATCACTCTCCCGCATCATAGGCCACCATTGAATCTTCACTTTTTTGGTGAGTTGAGTGAAATCTTGAAAGATGTGATATTACTTCTGTTTTATGAGATTCTGTTTTGTGGCTCAAGAAACTGACTTTTGCTAATAACTTCATTTTCAAATTTCCTTTATAGTCTATTGATTCTGCCAGAACTGAAGCCAGGAGAGATTTTTCTTACCCAAATTATATTACTTTCATTTGGCTTGTTAGTGTTTTAACAGTTACTTCATTTCCATATCCACTTCTCCCTTTAGAGGATATTGCACAACTTTTCAGCATGAAAGAGAAGAAAAGGCACATATGGGAGACTGAGACCTGAGATACTAAGGTGCAACTGAAATCCAAGACAGCTTAGCTTCCCCGAGTATTTCACGTCTTATTCTCAAAATCTTTTGGGTTTAATACTGTGGCAATAGAGTTAAACCTGGATAGCATATACATGACAAGGAGTTTATTAGATTTTTTGAAATTTCAGGTAATCTGAAGCTGTAACCAGAAGACAAGGTCTGTAGATCACCATGGTTGTCTAGTAGAACAGATGGAGCTCTTTTGAAATGATGAATCTGCTAATATGTGCAATCAGTGCTTTGGATGACCGACCAACAGCTTTTGCAGTACAGATGAAATTCTGGAGGGCTTTTTCTTTCTTTTTATTTATTTTATTTTAATTTTCTCTCGTTTTTGAATTGTTTGAATTTCAGAAAGTAAAAATGGCACTGTATTATTTTTAAGTACAGAAGATATTCTGAGTGCTTTGCATGAGTAAGTTTATATTGTACAGAAAAAAAAAATCCATCATTTTCTTCGTATATGCATCCTAAGTTTCATGTTGTTAGCTTTCAAAAGTCTCTGTGAAAGTAACTTCTCAATAATGCCTTAGTGTACTGTCAATTTAGTTTGAGCTGCAATTTTCTTTCAGGTTTGTCTAGTGGCAATTAAGTTTTTATGTAAGTGGGTATAAGTAACAAGTGCATCAAAACAGGGTTGCCATTTATAGAGAGGGAAAGTTTTCTTTCTGAGTTGTACCAATTTAGATTTGTAGTTCCATAGAGTGGATTTGCACTAGAAGTAAATTTATTTCACTGAGACACTTTTGATTTGTTTTAAAATACAGATTTTTACTAAAAAGAATCAGCCAGCTTTCCTTTTTTTTTTTTTTTTTTTTTGTATTTGAAAAACAATAGTCCTCGTAATTTATCTTCTTTTAATGCAGGATATAACTTGCAAAAATACCAATATAGCTGGTACCTTTACAGGATTGCAAAATATGATACCCTCAAGTGTTCTCTTGCTCTGCAGCTCTGGCTACGAATAAAAAATGAAGTGTTTGTAGACAAAGATTTTCGCATCATCTTAAGTGCTCGTTCTCTCATCCTTTTTACAAAGATAAGTGGGGAAGGAAGGAGCACAAACCCCCAAGTGTTATGTCCAACAGTTGCCTCATGACAATGCAACAAGTAACAGAGATTTTTAAGGGATTTTGCAATGTTGCAGACAATACTGAATGTGAGATGAAAAGCTTCAGGATATTCCTAATTAGAGGAAACAACCAAGTTTCCAGGGTGACTTTACTGAGAGAAGAGGTTGCTTCCCTACAGAAGCGTATGCCGCATACTGCAGTTGGGAAGACAGGAGCATTGTCTCCATCAAACACTCTGGGATGTTGACAGCAAGTAGCAGCTAGCCCTCGTTTGAAATGTTTGCGTACCATCCTTACAGGTAGCATCAGAATCCCCAAAGACAGTAAAAGTAGAGCATCATATGGTCTGAGAAAAAGAACTGCCTTAAGAAGAAAGTGACATCAGCTGCTATATTTGCAGACATCTGCAAGGTCACAGGATCAAAAATGTCTATTAACATGTTCTGGCTGCAAAGCACAAGTTATTTCTAAAACCAACCTTGACGGATTTCTTTGTCTTCTAGTTGTAGAGAGTGTTTATGATTAGAAGCTTAGAAAGTATTATGATCACGAACTGACTTTTTTTAATAAAAGTGTAACCCTCTATTACCTATGTCATGTGAAGAGCTCACTTAGGTTGGTTTCTTTCCTTGATTATCTAATCCAAATATGTAATATTTTTATGCTTTCTTTGTTGTTTGCTGTTAAACCTCATATTTTGAAGACTGGAAAGCAAAACTTACCCAGCAATAGAAGAATCCATGATCCTGGTGTTCCACTAAAGGTGGGCTACAGTGTTTCTGAGTAGCAGAAAAGGTGCAGACGCCCCATCCAAATTTAGCTGTCTAAGCCACTATCTCTGAATTAGCCCAGGAGACAGCCAGTGAGTATATATAGTCTTACTGAGTTTTGTACCAACTACATTTCATTGTTAAAACTTCATTTTCTAGCCCTTGTCTTTTGTGTAGATGTAATTTCAAGAGCTTCATATTTGGAAAAATGCTCATCTGGAAGATGATGTGCATGATATTTCTTTCTTGGGGTCTGATGGTATAAAATGAGCAATGGAGTGGTAGTTTGGTAACCGTAGTCCATGGCCAAGCTCTGCTTGGGCTGTGTTGGAAGTATCCATAGAGCAGTGAATGAGAAAAGTGGACAGACCACTGGCACTTTAGAAACTGACGAGCTGAGACCTGAGGCAGCAGACACAGCTAGCATGTAGAATCAGCACTGCCTGCCAGATGACCACCCTGCCATTGGAATTGCACAGTGTCTGACCACAAACAGTCTTGATTTGGTGTCCCGTGAATCAAAGGCAAATCACTGTTCATAGAAGGATTTTGGAAAGTCAAAAGAAACTGGATTGGGGGTGATTCAGGACAGAGCTAAATATTCCTCTGTTGAAGTTGCTGGAATTACATCAAGGCTCATCTTGGCACACACTTTAGTGGAGCCTGTTAGTTATAAGAACAACAGTGGTGAGAGAAGTAGTGCCAAATTCTGCCCAGTCAGTGGGCAGGAAAAATCATTTGGGGTTTGTGGCCTCCAATTCCAGATGACCTGCAGCTCATTAAACAGCACAATGACTAACTATAACGCTTTCTTTATCGCCTCACTTTTCCTGCACGCAGGGAAATAAGTCAGGCAGACTGCAACTCATCTCTTATATGTGTTACCAATGAACAGCTGAAGTCTTCTCTCCCTTCTGAAAACATAGGGTCTGGGACAAACGTTGGCATTGGTTGGGCCAATTTGCCTACGTATTACGGAACCTTTAACAGCACAACCAAAGTGATTCAGGAGGCTAAGGCTGCAACAAGGAAAATTGCATGAAAGGTTCTCCCAGCAAGATACTATTTGTGTAATGCCAAACAGCAGTTGTTCACTTAAATGAGTGGAAATTGTGGTTTCTGAGGAAAACATGATTTCTTTTGTGCATCTAATTGACGTTTTGAACATATTTAATAGATTGGTATGGTGACTAAAAATATCCCAAACTAACCACCACAGTGGAAGTCGTGATTGTCCTTGTTGCTGAAAGGAACAAATGTATTTGAAGAAAAAAATTTTCACAATCATGGTATGCCTGCCTCACCGTGAAGAAGGTGAGACACCTATTGACAGTACAACAACAACCATCACCCCTCTCTGGCTGGTTGTGGTGGGGAGAGAAGGGAAGGAGGTATCTTTGGAAGGTGTTTTGTTTGATAGGTTTTTAAAAGCCTTTCGTCTCTAGCCACCTGATGGATGATTTGTATTGGTGTGTTACAGGGAATTAACCAGCTAATACAGTGTAGATGCAGCAGTAGCCATGGGAATGCTCTGCCTAGTTACTCAGTATGTCTTTGCTCCACCACCCCTCTGTGTGATACAAATGCCTGACACAATACATACTTCGTTGTTGAACTCTCCCGCACACTGACGTTTTTACATCCTTATGGAGGCTGTTTCCACTCCTGTTATACTGTGAGGTCTGGAGCCTCTTGGTTTTGAAAGCTGAGCTTCTCTGATCATTCTCAAGAATCCAGGATCTAAATTAAAAACACTAGGCACCGCAAGACTTTAGATAGTGTGTTGTAAGCAGTGTTGCTTGCTTGCTTGCTACCTGATCATCTGGGAGGTCTTTCATGTAATGATGTCTAAATCATACCGTGGCAACTAAGAAGCCTAATAGGCATGTTGGGAAGTTTAGTGTGAGATGATACCTAAATAATAAAAAAGAAACTTCATCATTGCCTTACAGAGAGGTGATTGGGGGGGGGGGGGAGATTTTGTCCTTGCACCAAGAGTTCTCAAGCTGCTCTAAACTTTAGTCTTTTAAGGGGAAGGTTATTGTGCATGAAGAGGATTAACTGTTGTGCTAGCACACACAGGCTTTGATTTCACAGCCTGCATTTTCCCAACTGTCTCCGCATTATCCATGTGCAATGATCTAGGGGTTTCTCCAGACCTCAGCCATTCTCTTCTTCTTTTTCACCACTTGCAAGGCTTATACAGTGTCATTCTGTGTTCTTCATGCTGGGCTATGTTACCTTCATGTAGCAAATATAGTGTGGCCACTTTTGTTTTGGTTTTGTCTGGAAACACTGAGCCTTACACCAGTCAGTTCCTGTCTCTCCGAGATAATTAAGGGCCATATGTGAGGAAGAAGTGACCATGGCTCATGAGGAAGTGATATGATGCTATTCAGAGTTTGATGTCTTTCATTTTGTGAATGTATTGACTTCCTTAAACAGGAAACACAGGCCATAAAAACCAGTAGCTAAAAATAAGCTTTAAAAAAATACAAAGATTTTCCAATGTTTGGTCTTTCATCAGAAAGGAATCAAATCAGGAAAACAGTAATTACCAACAAGAGTTTGGACTGCATTACTAAGCATATACAGTGCCAAGGCACAAGTTCTCTGTTCCTAGAAGAGTCCAGACAAACCAGACAGAGGATGATTTGGTCTTTTAGTTGCCTGTTGTTTAGTACCCAGATGGTCTCTTTAGTTTGTGTGTGTTTAGGAGGGTGGGAGGGGGGTGTTTAATTGGACACACTAAAATGGCACTGATTCTGGTTAGCCCAGTGTGAAAATGCTGCTTTATGCACCTGTTTGTCCTGCTGAACTAGAGAATAACATGTATTTATGGCATGCTTGCCACATTGGCAATCTCCCTGTGCTATCTCATTGCTCATTCTGCGTTACTTACAATACATCTAGGTTATCTGGTACCAGCAGCAATCCCGAGTCTGTTTTCTGCTGATGGGAAATGAAATGAAAGACATTTCTAGCATTTGGACTGCTGCTTGAGAAGTGCAGCTGCACTGGTGGCACTGAGCAGCAGCCTGAGCTTTAGGAATGGCAGAGTTTTTCATTCATTGTGCAGAGGTTTTGTCTTTGCTGCTGCTCGAGTGTGTGCTTTACAGGTGAGCATGTTCAGTGGGAGTAGATGTAGACTACTCCGGCAGCGTGGGGATGTGAGGGGAGTCCAAGCCCAAGCCACAGACCTAAGCTTTTCTTCAAGTGTTGGAGCTGGGTGAAATGTTTGTTCCCACAGTATTTGGCCACAGCTCAGGTTGGCTCACTAGCTGACAGCCATAGCTTCGGTCTTTCCAAGCAGCATGTACATCCTGTGAGGACATGCTCTAGTCACACCAAAGGACAGCAAGAGGGGTCAAAATAGCTGGATGAAATGTTTGTCTCTGGCCACAACTACACAGCTTGATAAAACATAGACATAGGTAGCCCTGTTTCCTCTTTCCCTAGTACTAAACACTTCTACAGTGGTGAGGATCAAGGCAACAGGGTGAGCATGTGACTGAGAGAGATCACAGATCTTCCATACAGCCTCTGTGCTGGGTCATCCCATCCCACCCCCTTCATAAGCCTCAGTGACTGCTGCCTTGGCGCCTTTGTTTGAAGTGAACACCCTCTTGTGCAGCTCTTGGTTTTCTGCAGATGTTCTAACTTGCCAGGAATGGTGGTGATTTTTATGCATGCAAGAATTATGAGGAATTAAACTGCTTATTTAACTGCTGCGCTGTGAACTTGTGATTAAATTCAAAAACAATAGAGTTTGGGAATTCAGTCATAAAACATACTCCTTGGCTTGTTCAGTGGGTCCTTGGTTTCTGGGTTTTCCAAGCAGTGGTGGTCTTCGGCATGCTGCATTTATTGCATGATCAGTGGAGCAAGTGCAGAACCCTCTCAGCACTTCAGAAAGCAAATGCAAGATACTGGTCTCTGGAAGTTGTAATTCCAAAAGTCTAAATACATCTAGCTTTTTTTTTTTTTTTTTTTTCCCCATGAATGCTGGTGCTGCATACCAGGCTAACAGCAGCTCCCATGAGCTCGGGGATGCCTAACATGAAGACCAAATGTAAGTCTGGAACAGTCTTACTGGTTTAGGCTCTGGATTCAAAAGATACAGGAGCACACACGCCTGAATCTCTGTGCATGAACAGTCCCTTTGAGGTCAATGGTGCTTCCCATATCTGCCAAGTCCTTTGCTAAAAAGAGGACCTGGAAGCAGCGTGGAGAGCACAGCAAGTGGCAGGAGCTGGCTCATCTGTCCAAAGTGCGCGATGTTTGGGGGCACCTGCCCAGTGCTTCTGGGGGAGCAAGAGACTCCCCATATCCAGCCCTTGCTGCACAGCACCAGCAGCGTGTCCTGCTCTGCCTGGAGAGACCCCTGGGAGTGCTCCTCAGAGAAGCTTTTCATTTAATTTCCTTTGTTTCCTTCCTTCTCTCTTTTTTTTCTTCTTTTTCTTCTTTTTTTTTTTTTTTCAGCTTAAAATAAAAAGTGGAACAAGAGTGAAAAATAAAGCTTAAACAAATTGCTTCTTGGCAGCTCTGTTTCACTCAGTGTTGTTTTGCAAATGTATCAAAGCTCTTTGCAGCCCAGTGTTTAAAAAAAAATCTCCTATTTAAAGGTAGCCTTTGTAAGTGTCTTCTAAAGGAGGTTTTATACCACTGTTTGTTTACCAAATAGCTCATTACAGGCCTGCTGCAGAAATGTGTGTGGGGAGGATGAGGGAGGCTTCCTCCTTAGGAGAAATTCCTGTTGCAATAACATTATAACCATCCAGAGAAGTGGGTACAGTGTAAGAACAGTTGCTTTTAAGGTTTGAAAAAAAATATATACATATAACTGGCTACAACAGGAGAACAGCGAAAGTAAAGAGCTATGTCACAGGCTAAAAATTATTCTTTTGATTTAGATCATTTTGGGCTACAGCAATACATTAAAGACTAAGATCCCACAAATTCTTTTATGTATGTGTGCATGCACACTTTTCAAAGTCCTGGTATAGAAACAGATGAATTGAGCCTGTCTCTGCCAAGTGCCATATGTTTACAGCTGAGTTATAAAACACTTTAAAATAAGGATTTATAATGGAAACACTGACACATCCCTGAATACGTTCATGCTAATAGGCACCACCATAATAAATCCCATAGAGGTTTTAAAAGATATTTGTTGTTCTGGAAAAGGATATATACTGGCTTCTGCCTGAAGTGAATCTTGTAATTTCTGTTCTTCAAACCATTTGAATCTTCACTGTCATCTAAGTAGCCCTGGATTATATCTAACACTTCAGGTGGTGCCAGTATGTAGCAAAATAACGTGTTTGATATCTAAAAGCTTTTCCAATTGCAATATGGGAAATACAGTCCTTTTCAAAACATGCTATTTTACCTGTGCGTGCATGATATAGAACATAAAGGCATTCCTGTTTGCTCCTATTTTTTATTTCCTGAAATAAATCCCAATATGGATCAACTGTTCAAGTGTTTTGAATACTGACTGAAATCACCAAACTCCTGCTTTTGTTAAATTCTTCCCAGGGGAAACCTGCCTTTCTTTCAGTGACTCTATTCTTATTTTTTTCTATACGGATTTTAATAGGCTTCTGGTTTTGCTACAGATAACAGTAGACAGAAGCACGCTGTAGGCCTGTGAGCTGAATTCAGCGACGACATTTGCATGTCAGCCATGGTACTGGGATAACATTCTCATTCTGGAGAGCAGGGAACGGGGATGTTCAACACAGGAAGGCTGCTGTTCTGTTGGAAATCATCCTTCCTTGTCCTTTTTTAAACACAACCTCTTCTGAGCACTCAATGGGACAGGGCAAGGCAGTGCATGTGGTCAGGCTGGGGGGCAGCAGTACCAGCAGCTACATCCCACCACCCAGCCATGACCACAGCTGCCACCTACCACCAGGTAAGCCAAGCATCTGGGAAACACACCTCCCCCACCTTTTTATATATTGTTTTTACTCAGAAGATAAACAACAATGCCAAAGACAGTGAGTGGTGTGAGGTTTTTAGTGTGTTTGTTGTGTTCCCTTGTTGTCCACCACAGAACAAAATGTCCCCTGGCTGCTGGGCCTCACAGTGCATGCCAGGAGCCAGCTTTGGCCTGAGAAAAGTCTCCTGCCCTCAGTGAGCTATGTGGGGAGAAAACTATGCTGACTGTAGTGTGAAAAACTGTGCGGTATGTCTGAGGAGGCTTGGAGGCAAGGAGGAGGCTGTTGCAAGGCTGGAGTCGGGGGCAGTGTGTCCACAGCCCTGTGAACGTGGGCTGGGTCTCTTGGGGTGAAAGGCTGAACTGAGTGCTGACAGGAAGATGATGGAAAATCTCAGTGAATGAGAAAAGAAGGTGATTTGCACAGTCTTTGATGGGGGCAAGGAATGATCTTGGGGTCTTTTGAGCTGTGGGGACTGGTGGTTCTTACAAAAGGGGGCGGCAGAAAGCAGGCAATCTGATGGCCACAGGTGATTGCTGTCCTCTGCTACTGGAGGCACAGTATTGTGCAATTTCTGTTATATCTTGAGCAAATTCTTCCTGCAAAACCCCTGCCTACTCCTGCCCTTTGCCACGGCTGATAGTAGCAGGGGGATGGTGAGGGAGGAGGTGATACAGGAGCTGCAGGCTGGTATGAGCCAACAGCGTGTGCCCTCAGCTCACAACCAAAGCAGCTCAGTCCCTTCAGCAGGCCAGGTGGTGGCTCAGTTGTGACATTTAAGTCTCTTCTCAGGTGACAAGCTATAGGGCGTGAGGAGGCAGCCTCAAGTTGCACACAGGGAGATTTAGATTGGACTTTAGGAAGAATTCCATCACTGAAGGGATGGTCAAGTGCTGGAACAGGCTGCCCAGGGAAGTTATGAGTCCCCCACCGTGGAGGTAATCAAGAGACGTGTTGATGTGGCATTAAGGGACATAGTTTAGTGATGGGACTCAGTATGTCAGGATGGTGGCTGGACTCGACGATCCTGAAGGTCTTTTCCAACTCAGACTAATCTATGATTCCCAGCTACAATTTCACCTCTGTGTGCTTGAAGAGTTTCTTGGTGCAAATGTTGGGTGAGAGAACATAGTCTTCCACATAACCTACTAACCTGCTGTCACAGAGGCACCAGTTTGCTGAAAGCTACATATTATACATTATTATATTATATAAATTATTATATATATATTATACTGAAGCTCCATGAACATATTTATCCGGTTCTTCTTCCCAAGTCTCAGTTTTCCTTCCATCCTGCCTTTTCTCTGAATCAGAATCAGTCACAGAGAGAGGTGGCTTTCTTAAGATCCTATTCTTTAGTAAAACTTACCCTCAGGGAGACCCACAACCTGCTACTTGGGTGACAAGAAATAGGAAAACCTGATCAACAAATTCAGTCTGTAAACAAGGCTGTACGCTTGTGAATGGTGGGAATTTACTGCAGTGAACTTCAGAACTGCAAATAGTGAATAGAAACCTACTGTTTGTATTGTCCAACTTGTAATTACAATAATGGCCATGTTGCCTGAATAAATCACTCATTGCAAGCTGTTTTGTGGGTTCCTGTTATAATTAATAATTTCTGAATTGAAGTTGTAGGACAAATGTAAGTGTTCACATGATGCTAGTATCTGAAGACCCCAGCGGGCGGCCATGCGTCTCCTGGCATGACGCATGAGAACCTCAAGAGTAGGCATGAGAACAAACACAGAAAGAATCCATCTATTTGAAACTATATGGCATTTCTCTCCTCTCCTCTCCTCCCCTCCCCTCCCCTCCCCTCCCCTCCCCTCCCCTCCCCTCCCCTCCCCTCCCCTTCCCCCCTTTCCCCCCCTTCCCCCGTTCCCCCCGTTCCCCCCTCTCCAAGAAAGGAGAGAGGCTGCAGCTTTGCAGACTATTTTGGCTAATCAGTCTGTCTCCACTGCTCAGATAGGATCAGTGTGGTAGTGTAGGAACTTTAGATATAAATTGCAATCATATATTTTATGTAATAATTTTATTAATTGCAAATAATAGTAATTTATTTAACAATAATATGATATATGTGACAATTTATAAAATTTATCGAAATATTATACAAAAATAAAGTTTTAAATTGGTAATGCTCATGGGATTGCTTACTAGCTTCCACAGAGCAGAAAAAAATTAGAGGCATCAGGAGCAGCAGGCTGTTTAGCTTTCTTACACAGCTGGATAAAAGCAGCATTATCAGAATAGCATTGCTGTTAGCACTAGGTTTATCTGTGCATTTTGGTTCCCCAACAGTGGGACTGTGGAAGAGTTGGATCCCATTATTAACTTGTCTCAATGTACCATGTAAAATTAATAAGCATAGAGAAAAAGTGCTTTCAGATCTTGAGAGAATTAAAGAGTGTCAGAGACTACATGGACTTAAATATGTAATGGAACATAAGCTGCATTCGGGGATTTCTGTAATAAAGCTAATGGAACCCTTAAATGCAAGAGGGTCAATGAGCTTTTATTTTGATCTTATCTACTCTGTAAAAACAGCTCTAATGATGGATCTAGTTACAAAACCTTGCCATCCCATCAAGTTTACAGCAAGACTTCAGT
Organism: Cygnus olor; assembly: GCF_009769625.2. Classification (NCBI taxonomy): domain Eukaryota; kingdom Metazoa; phylum Chordata; class Aves; order Anseriformes; family Anatidae; genus Cygnus; species Cygnus olor. The sequence continues at coordinate 20,826,422 of NC_049198.1, forward strand.
AATATTGTTAGAAACCACCTGTGCTGTAACTGAATTCCCAAACTATGCCCTTCAGAGGTCCATGATTAAAACGCAAGTTGCAAATGCAGTTTAAATACAGTTTGGGCTCAGGAAAACTAAATGATGCTTTAGATGAAGCCATGCTGAGTGACTAACTGGTCTTCAAAATAGCTGCTGTTGTGATCACATTAAAATCAATTGTCTCAAACATGGCTTACCTAGTCGAGGTAAAATTTCTTCAGCTAATCTTGGCAAGTCTTTCCTATTCTCTCTACTGTTCCAGAAATACCAAATTTAATCTCTTCTCCTGAACATGGCAAGTTGCGTGCTCCTCTTGGCTCATACGAGAACCAACTGTGGGAATTAACAGCTATCGAGCAGCCTCTTCTGAAAATGATGGTAATAAAATGCTATGGCTTGCTTGGCAGCAACTTTTTAATTAGCAAAAAGTAATCTTCCCCCCCCCCCCCCCCCCCCCCCCCCCAGTAACCCACTGTAATCTACAGGATGCAGTGGAAGGCAGTTTGCCAGGGCAGTGGCCAAACTTCGGGAATTTCTCAAGCTTGAGTGCTGGCAGGTGCCTTCCAGGTGGCAGGGAGTTTGCAATATTTTAGAAGAAGCACTTTGCATGCCTCCTAGAGAGATCTGATGGAAGGATATTTTTCCTTCATCACAGGATCTCTAAGCAGATTTGTTACAGGCAAAGCTGAAAGATCTGGGTTAGATTCAGTACTAAATATAACATTGTAATCAAAAAATAATAATAATAAGAGTGTGGTGACTATGTGGGTGGCAGAGCCCTGGCACAGGCTGCTCAGAGAGGTTGTGGAGTGTCTTCCTTGGAGATCTTCAAAAGCCGCCTGGGCATGGTCCTGGGCAGCCTGCTCTGGGTGTCCCTTGCTTGGGCAGGGGTTGAAGCAGATGGACCCAGGGTCCCTGCCTACCTCAGCCCTTCTGGGATTCTGTGAGTGGAGTAATCCTGTCTGTTGGTTAAAAATGTTTTAAAGTTGCTTGTCCTGAGATATGCATTGTCATTCCCTACTCAGAAGTTCTCAGGTTAAAGAAGACCATGCACAGAAGGGGTTGTTCTTGATAGTTTTATTTGCAGATGCTTCTACTACTCCCCAGACAGCACTGCAAGGACACTGCTGCAAGTCTCAACAGCAAGCAGAGGTGGGCTTTAGTGATCCCTGGTGAACCAGGTAATGCCTGGTTGGACAGTGCCTGTGGGTTATTTTATGACCTATTTGATGAAGTATGTTCAGTTCTTAAGCATTATTCTACAAGTACCTATTTTAAAACACAGAACCATCCATGTGATATTCAGCTCATAAGACTTTCAAGGATGGGACAGAAGTGTTTCTCTCACTCATAGGTGTCATGTGCACTCTGTACATGACACAACAGCCAAGGGTCTTGCTGGGAAAGGATGTTGATTTTGCCAGAGAGATTTCTCCTACAGTGGAAAGCCAACAAAGCCAGCTCCCGAGACACCCAGAGATGCGTGGTTGGAAGGATATGCAGGCATGCTTTGTTGCACTAATTCACAAATGATGTAAGAAATGCCCAGGAAGACTAATGCCAGGACCAGCTGCTGAAACTTGTATTAGGACTGAGGCAGTCTAACTGGCTTCACAACTCATCTTTGTGTCTTAGTCACTGTTCAGTGCAAGAGAATGATTTCTCACTTTGACTCTACTGACGTATTTGTCTCCTGATATTCCAGCCACTCCTCCTGAAAATGCAAGCACCTCCTCCACTGATGTTCTTTTATTATGGAGAGTGTGCAAAAATGCTTCATTTATAGCTGCCATGAACATAGGTTGTAACTTTTTTGGAATGTGTGATGGCAGCTTTTAAAGGCATTTTTGGACTAGCTTTAGTTAGCTTGGATAGCAAGAGTGAAGTCACGCTCTTCAGCACAGACTACACAAAGTGGGCTTGCTGCATGCTTCCTTGGATGATTCCTTTGGTGCCTAAGTTCAACAGAACAATGAATAATTATTTCCAGGCTCCTGTACATTCAAGTGGGAAGGAAGAACAGCCAAATACGTGCTTGAAGTAAATGAGCTGAATACAATGCATACATACATATAGCACTGAAAGAGAATGAACTTCATACACAAAATCTGAAATCTCACTGTCATTGTGCAGAACATCTGCAAAAACAGACTAATTGCAACAGTTGGAGTCACTGGAGAGCTAAATAGGAATTTGGGGGCAGGAGGGGGGAAGCCAGCAATGTGTATTATTCATCATTTGTCATTTGCAGTTGAGGAAATGGAATGCCCTCTGACACATCTGAAGAAGTTCATGATTTATTGGAAGTAGTGAAAGAAGCATAAAGCCAAATAGTAATATAATCCTCTGGGGATGGCTTGCTACTGTCTTTTACATAGCATTAGAGCCACTGTAAATAGTTGGACTCAGATAAAAATCCTGGCAAACATTTGACATGAAATGCTTGAAATGTGAAACTATTCATTCTTTCAAGTCAACTGATTTTAGTCTTGTCCAGCATCCTTATACTATAAACTCTTATATTTGTTTAAAAATCATTCAAACTCACATAAACCAAAGGCATTATGATGAGACTTCCACTCTCTTCCAAGCCTTCTTTTACTGGAGATGCCCTGGGTGATGGATGCCAGCACCTTGGCTTTGGGGACCTGTTGTAGCAGCGGGAGCAACCTATTAATTCACAGTGATCACAGTGGGCATTGTATGAGGCTTTTTTCTTACCTGGGAGAATATTGTCTTCATTTATTTCCAGTAGCCAGTACAAATAGAACCACTTTATAGAAAGAGGCCAGATGGAACAAAATATTTGATGGCTTAAAAAATAGTTATTACATACATATATGCAATAGTCATTATGGAAATGTAGTGAGCCAATTTGAGTAACTGTTTTCCAAATATTACCTATAAACTTCATTTGTGCATGCAGGCGTAAATGAACAGCAGTGCAACTTCCTAAACTGCACATACTCCTGAGAAGCAGCACCACTTTAACAAATGATATATACACAGCCATTCTTGCCTGGACTTGATCCACAACCTGACATTTGTGGCACGAGCACTCGCTGATTTCTTCCTGTTGCTGCATTGCAGGTTGCTTACTTTGCTTTGCAGACCAGGAATTCCATGCATTAGAGCATGGATGGAAACAAGAGGAAAAGGATATAGAGAAAACTAAATCAAGAATTCACCTGTCATGGGTCCAAACACCAGAAAACACATGCTGCTGAAGTATGTTTGCTATGGGCTTTTAAATAGCACTGAAGCCACTGTAAATAGCTGGGCTCAGACAAAAATAAACGGTGCTGGAAAGGTAGTTTGTGGCTGTAGGTTACGTAACAGCTCCCAAATTCATTTGAATTCTTGTGTTTTGTCCTTGGACAGTGCTTTTCCTCTAAATGATCCTAAATGCGATTTCATATTTGAAATAATCAGCAGTACACTCACAAAAAGCAGCAGATCAGACTTTGTGCATGGTAAGCAGGAGAAAAATCTGAAGCTGGTAAATTACCAAAGCAAGTGCAAGTTAGTTCAGTGATTCATGTGTCAAGTAAGTTCATATAGCGAATCATATGGACTAGTGCTGTAAGTGATATCCTAAGGCAGGAGAACAAGAGCCACGTGCCAGTGTCAAGTAGCTCTATGCAGTTATAAAATGGTTGTGTCAAATAGGGTTAAACTCCACTTCTGTAAGTCGAAGTTGCATACAATCCTCATGCAGTTTAAACATAAAGTTCATTTCTTTTGTTTGGCTCATTTTTGCACATGCAAGGACTTATTCATAATATTAGTCCTTACCATTAAACCCCTGCCATTATGTTTGCTCTTCTCCCTCTGCCAGATAGTTTTAGTGGCCAGTATAAGAATGAATACGCACACTTCAGCTGACTTTGGATTCAGTGGTTCTAAATTCCTGCATAGTGCATGGCGCTGGGTTCACGCTCCGGCAGTCTGGCCATTGAAATCATCAGCCATTTAAACAGAGTTCAAACACAGCTTGGCAATGTTGCTTATAGCCCTGAGTAGACACAGCTGAAGATCAGGATTGCCTACTGATTTTTTCCTGAGCATGCTGCGGGGCAGGCACATCTGTGTTTTGCAATGTGTGCAGCCGACTAGCCCAAACAGTTGATAAAATGTTCCCATTTTGTCCATTGCCATTGAAGTTTCTGGCACCCTCAGCACGTACTGACATCTCTTTTCTGTGAACATAGTGTAATGATTTGGCGTGTCTTGTCTAGTCTCATTTTCTTCTTTGATTTTTGTCTTCTTCCCCAAATGATAGGTGCTGGTGGTGTAGTGTGATGATTTTCCAGCTGCTCGTTCCCTGTGGACTGTCTCGTACACAATCTACTTGTAGCCATGCTGTCCATTATATTCTTCACAGTCTCTCAACAGTCAGGATACCTTTCATTACTTGTGGCCATCAGCAAGGCTAGCCCTTAGCCTCCATGCTAGAGGAGGTAATGTTCCTGAATCAGCCCAACCTTCCTCTCTTTCTTGCCTGGCTGGTTTTCCTCCTGATGAGCTGACCGAGTTAGCAATTGTGACGCAGTTGCCCACCAAGTCCACTACGCCAGTCCCTTACAGGTCTATGTGCCATGTCCATTACCTTTCAGTGCATGTACACTAAAGATTTCCTGGGGCAGAAAAGCACTAGGAGTGTTCTGCAGAGGCTGTAAGTAGATGCATAGGTGGAAGTGTAAAAGAAGCCTCAAAAACTCTTGTTTAATCTCATTGAAATAAACATTTACAGCTTTTCTGACCTTTTTCTGTAGATCATGTCAAGACCTTCATCAGGTTCAGCATGATTTAAAATTTAGAGCAACATTCCCTTTAGGCTGTTACATTAAAGTCCAGACGCGAGTGAGTGTTCAGGCTCAATCTGAGATTTTCCACCAACTTCCACATTCATAACCTGCAGGCAATTGCAAGAAGGTTGGCTGCACATGCCTATTCATTGATCCCAAACAGGGACTCTGTGTATGCAATGACACAGAGATGATGTAGTTTTCCCCTTACTGCTTTGAAATAAAGGTAATTTACTAACATAGATTTTTTTTATTTAAGAACCTGTGCTTGGCACATGCCTTGCCATGTGGCCACACATAACATGCTTTAGCCTTTGGTTTGAAAGCTATTTTCTTATTTGTACTGCTGAAATATTGTCAAAATCTAGGATAAAGAAACATTTCTTATTACCTAAAATTTATACTCCTTCGGCAACATCAAATATTCTACAGATGTTCTAGTCCTCACATAAGGCCATAGATCTGTATCATGTTAAGAACATGACGATGTGCACAGAATCTCTGAGCTAGTGTGATGCAAATAGGACTTTAGGAAACCAGCCTTGACTTTTGTCAGGGAGCTAGAACAGAATTTAGTGGTAAGTTTTGGAGAAACAGCTCATATTACTGCAGGCCCAGGGACGGGAGCAAACATGTTTCAGGCACCTACCTGCTGTACTCCCTCTGGTTTGTGCCAGCAGCGAAGGAGTGTCCCCCACCCTGAAATGCAGTTGCCCAGACTTGGACAACTCTGAATGCCAGTGCTGTTTGGCATCACTGTGTTGCTATTTGTTAGTAGCTCCAACTCTGTTCGCTGTTTCTGTCTTGTGTTTTGCTTCAGAAACTACAGCAGGCCAGCTCCTGACCCTGGACTCAGAGGGTACTCCTTGTTTAGACACTACATGGCCTTTGCTGGCTGTGTTATGTTGCTAAAGCAGCTTTGGAGGGACTGGAAAGATAAGATATTTATCTGGATGCATGCAGTTGTTCAGTCTAGTGCTGAAACTTTGTCCTAGAGCTCATGTTTGTAACAACCCACTGACGTAATTCTTGTGTTTACAGAGTCATTTATGGCATAGACATCCATGGTGTACCTTCCCCAACGACCAGCCAGCATCAGGCCTGTCTCAGGCACTGTGGTTGTTTTGACTAAATCTGTGAACACAAGTCACTGCTGCTGCTCTTAGCTCCTCTCCAGGAGTGCAAGCAGGGGTGCATCCTGTACTTATTCCCTGCTTGCATGTATGCCGTTAAAAGGAATCCAGTAGTGTGTTTATTATTGTTAATCATCTGCTGTAACGAGTTTGGATTTTTTTTTTCCCATAATCACATCTTTTTATTATGTCTGGAAACACACAGGTTTGATCAGTGATTTCTCCTTTAAAGGGGAGAAGTAAGGATGCTTAAGACAGTAAGGTAGGGAAAGGGTTCATGGACTCCTCACTTTGACACTCTGCTTGGAGATGAGCAGTGCAATCCCAGATCTGTGACCTGAGTCCCACCACTCACATCCTCCCTGAATGTTTGAGGAGTCGTAGAATCACAGAATGGTTTGGGTTGAAAGGGACCTTAAAGATCACTTATTCCAACTCCCTGCCATGGGCAGGGACACCTCCCACCAGACCAAGCTGCTCAGGGCCCCACCCAGCCTGGCCTTGAGCACTTCCAGGATGGGGCATCCACAGCTTCTCTGGGCAACCTGTGCCAGTGCCTCACCACCCTCACAGTAAAGAACTTCTTCCTGATATCTAAATCTCCCCTCTTTTGGTTTAAATCCATTCCCCCTTGTCCTATCACGCCACTCCCTGACAAAGAGTCCCTCTCCAACTTTCCTGTAGGCTCCCTTTAGGTACTGGAAGGCCACTATAAGGTCTCCCTGGACCCTCCAGGCTGAACAACCCCAACCTCCTCAACTTCTCCTCTGATCATCTTTGTGGCCCTCCTCTGGACCTGCTGTAATAGGTCCATGTCATTCTTATATTGGGAGCCCCACAGCTGATCACAGTATGCGGACATGTGGGGTCTCACAAGAGCAGAGCAGAGGGGCAGAAGCACCTCCTTCCTCCTGCTGGCCACACCTCTTTTGATGCAGCCCAGGATACGGCTGGCTTTCTGTGCTGCAAGTGCACATTGCCAGTTCATGTTGATCTTCTTGTCAACTAACACCCTCAGGTCCTTCTCCTCAGGGCTCTCAATGCATTCTCTCCCCAGCCTGTATTGGTGCTTGGGATTGCCCTGACCCAGATGCAGGACCTTGCACTTGGCCCTGTTGAACCTCATGAGGTTCGCACAGGCCCACCTCTCAGGCCTGCCCAGGTCCCTCTGGATGGCATCCCTTCCTTCCAGCATGTCCATCCCACCACACAGCTTGGTGTCAAAGGCAAACTTGCTGAGGGTGCACTTGATCCCACTGTCTGTGTCACTGACAAAGATGTTAAGCAGTGCTGGTCCCAATACTGACCCCTGAGAAATATCACTTGTTAGTGACCTCCACCTGGACGTTGAGCCACTGACTGCAGCTCTCTGAGTGCAACCATCCAGCCAATTCCTTAACCCATGAGAGGACCATCCATCAAATCCATGTCTCTGCCATTTAGAGAAAAGGATATCACGGGTGTCAAATGCACAAGTCCACGCAGAGGATGTCAGTTGCTCTTCCCTGATCCATGAATGCTGTAACCCCATCATAGAAGGCCACCAGATTTGTCAGGCATTTGACCTATTTGTCCAGAATTTTCATGTGGGTGTTGCAACTTAGCCCCTCCAATAACTTCATGATTACTGGAAAATCCCACTGATTCACACTGCCGGTGCATCTTGTACTTCCCGTGCTTCTTCAGACTTTCCCATTCTCTTTTCTGCTCTTTCCATGTCCTAACCCCATCCCACAGCATGCTGTATTCTGAGGTCCCAAACCACCCCACACCACTGGGTTTCTCTGTCTTTCCGTGGTCAAATTCTTTGCTGGGCTCTGGGGTTTCTCACTGAACACCTTACCCAAGCTATAAAACTAGGTAGCAACATAGGAAACTTTCCAAAATCAGGCACATTTTTGAACCCTATGAATTTCATGTGAGAATGAATCATAGAAAGAGTCATTTTCTTCTCACGCTGAATAGGGAACAGCTTTAAAATTGAGAAACAAAATGATTCGTAAAGCAACTCTGTTTGTTTCATGTTAAGACACACGCCCCAAGCTTTTTCAACTCCCCCTCTGCCTTTTTTCCTAACTTTAATGAGAGAAAAGGACATAGTTCTCCTCCCCAGTCCAAAGAATGAAATGAAACATCTTGTTCTGGGGTCAAATTAAGCATTTTAATCCACAATCAATTTCCCACTGCCAAAAAGTGGATAAACTGCTTTAGGTTGACTCATAACCAAAAATGTGCTCTTGGTGTCACAACAAAGCAAATGAACCCATTGTTGTCACAGCTCAAGGGAAAGGCCTACTTCGAGCCAGGGGGGCTGGAAAATGAACTTGATGTTGCGTTTGACCTTGCTGATCTCCAGACAGGGAAGACGCTCGAGTCGTCCCTCTGAGCTGTGGATTGGTGACATCCTCCAGCCCCCAGTCAGGTGTGGGTGTGGAAGGCATGGGGCGTGACCAGGAGGCCTCAGGCACAGGCCCAGTGTGGCCAGCAGTACTGAATTCCCTTTTTACACCACTGTAAGGGGCACCACCACAACCTCCATTTCCTCCTCAGGGAAGCCGTGAGCACTGCGCTCTTCCCCGGAGGCGAAGATCATTACCTCGGTGATGCTCCCAGCCTCACTAATTCCTGGAGCAAATGACCCAGAGTAGCTAATCAGAACCAAGCCTCCCTTTTTACAGCACTTTGCCTTCAGTTATTAGGTGGGAGCCTGCTGCTTTACTTTCCAAGTTTTATTAATTTCAATGTGTATTGCTGTTAGCTGTGCTCCTCAACAGCTAGTGTATTTTGTGCTGCAGATGGAAAACAGGCACATACAAGGAGCTGTCTTCAAATGCAGACCTTGAGGGGCCTGAACTTGAGAACATTACTGTGCACTTGCAGTCTGCCACGAAGCTCAGGAGGAAATTTGAAAGCATCTGCACCTCTGTTTACACGGGCTATGTTCAAGGACTTTCCTAAGTGATGTGAGACAAAGTAGGCATGGCAGAAAACTGTACTGCTCAAGCATCTCCTCGGCGCTGACATCTCCTGCTGAGTACGAGTGTCTAGGCCATCTAATTGCTTTGATGTGTGCTTGCGTCTACATGCTGATGCACAAGATGTTTCACTGCCAGCAAAGCAGGACAAATGTGCTCAAGCTAACGCATCTGAACATCCCAAAAGGCTGGGAGGTGTCTGGGATTCCTCCAGCTGAAAGGAGACCTGGGCTGGGTACTCTCACATTAAAAGAGCTTGAAGTTTATTGTAAGGTCACTGTAGTTTCACTAGCAGAAGCTGTGACCATCCTGTTGTTCCCAGCTCCTGGAGAAGGAGCCTATCTTTGCTTGGAAGGAATTCCTGTGGCAGGATGAGGAGTGCTTGGGGATGCACCTTTTGCCATTCACTCCCTGCTTCTGCTGGAACATTCACCCGGAGGGGTGCTCATTGGCATCCTTGGATAAGAGGATAATTTATTGCCATCCTCACGTTACACAGCACTTTCAGGGGCTGCATAAATACTGGTTAACCCTTGAAACATCTGAATGATGTCAGTGTCACCCTTATTATTTCACTGAGGAAACCCGACTCATTCACCCAGCTCTTGTGAAGGAGGGGAGAAGCCAGTGCTGGAGGACAGTGCGGCCAAGGGCTGACTCATCCTCTCACCTTTGAGGAGGAAATGAGATGAAGTGAGCCTTGCCCTCTGTGAGACTTCCCTTTCTAGTGAGGGACAATAGGAGAAGAGAAACCTAAAGTGCAGAAGGAAGGATGTAAACAAGAGGAAGCAGGAAGAAAGGATGAAGTAAGAAAAAATGTCAGCAAGAAGGATCAGCTGTCACAAAGCAAAGGCATAACTATGAAAACAAATCCCCAAATGATGGAAGGAGATACACCGAGACATCTCTGGAGAGATGTGTTTGCTCTTGTTTCTATACTTAAGCACCAGGCTCCTGAAAAAGGAGAGAAAGAACTTACACTTCTGATCACTCCTGCAATAATCTCGGGTATTACCTGTGGCAATAGGAGTTTAAAAAGTGCCACACTGAATTTGACATGCTGGGGCCTCTCTGAGCTCTCTGTAGCTGCACCTTTGGCTGTCGTTGCTGTAAAGGTGGTTCAGTGTGCAGCTCTACACCTCCAAAAGCATCTTTTGCTGTGCAGTGTTGTCCTGCTATGTACCCCTTTTTGTTCAGTGGACACCACAGGTGAAGGTGAGGAATGGCAAACGTGTGAGAGTTTAGTATAGGAAAAAAACAAAACAAAACAAAAAAAAGCTTTCACCATGTTGTACCTTAGAGCTCCAATGAGCCAGACACACTGGGTGAAAATATGGAAACGCATTTTTCAATCTCTCTTTCACTGCTACTCTCACAGTTGGGCATTTTGGATAAAGCACAGGATATGTTGCAGACACCACCATGATTTTTTGAGGCTAAAACTCTGGCACCTACGAAATCAATAACATTTATTAGAAACACAGGGTCTTGTACAGGGTTTGTTTTTTGACCCATTTTACTGGTTTCTTGCTTTTATATTAAAAAATGTCCCCATCAAATATTGTTTACACTTCTTTCCCCTATAAAACTTCTACCTTCACAGTTTCTCCTTGGCCTTTCACCACCTCTGGCATTTTTTTGTTTCTACAACAGTTCTGGAAGACCTTCCCCCTCACTTGAAAAAATATCTTTAAAAAAGTTCACCCTTCTTTTTCACTGGACATATGAAGGACCATCTCATGACCTCTGTCAATAATGTGAGGGAGAGAGGAAAAGAATGCCCAGATGATTCTTTGTGGTGATATTCAGGAAATTTCTCATGAGCTGCTCATGAGAAATTTCTGTGTGAGCAGCTGGAAGCATCAACAGCAGACCTGGCAGCAGAAGAGGAACCCTACAGAAGTGCGAGGGACAACATTGTGCATAAGCTGGGGGTGGGGAGGTGGAGGAAGAGAGCTCCCGTTTCAGTCCCTGTCCTCCTTCCACCATTTGAAGTCTTCTCCTTCCTCCCTCCAAGAGGAGTGCAAAGATGTGCCCCATGCCTGCCCAGTTGGCAGACATAAGTGAATGTATAAAGAGCTTCAACAAACAACTCAATGGGCATTTACTGCTTCTTTCTACTTCTGCTTCTATTACTTAAATGTGATTTACCTCCAACATTTCTCCAAGTTACTGCATTTTTCCTGCATATGGTTATTGTGGCTCTGCATTTCTCTCTATTTAGCCTGGTGTGCAGTGCCCAGAGGCAGTAACTGAGCCTCCTGTTTAGCCCACCTCCTTGTCCTCCTTCCTTAGTGGTCATACCCAGGAACATTTTTATCTTTCTTCCCATGTTCTTTTGTCATTTTTTTTTTTAACTGTGCCTCTCCATCCTTTCCCTGCTCCTTTTTCACCCTCATCCCTCTCCTCCTGCTCGTCTCTCCCTCCATCACCACTCTGTCCCCCGGGGCAGAAAATTCACAACGAAGGGTGAGGGGTGCCCATACCTGGAGGACTCAGCTGAGGAAGGATGTCCCTGCGGGAGCTGAGAGGACTGCCACTGCATGCCTTCAGGCTGAGAAGGAAGCTGAACACAGATTTCCGATTTCCTAGGTAAGTACTCTGCCCACTAGGCTAAGAGCTGACTTTATTTATTCATTCATTTACGTTTTACTGACTGCACACATGAACACACAAAATTTATTCTCCTAGGAGTGTGCAAAGGAATTGCAAATGTGATAGGTATTGGTGAAAAAGTGTACATGGCTGATTGATTATTCTCATTTTTAAAACATGCAACTTGCAAATGCTTCTTGTGCTGGGGGAGGGTTGCAAGGAGAGCAGAAAAAATACGTGTTGACTTTGGTGACCAATCACACAGTCCAGCTAGTGAGCAAGCAATAACTGTGGCACAGCACTCACAAGCAAGTACACAGTCTGCAAGATGTTTCCATGCATTATTCAGTGAATAATTCTAAATAATGAAAACATTGAAATCTGTGTGTAGATGTAATACAAGGGACCAAATTAAATGCATTGTTCAACAGAAGAAGCTGACCCAGCTCCAGTGAAGAACAGCAGCAGCTATTCAGAAAGGCTGTGATTCCATGTAACGTGAATTTACTGTGCACTACCAAGAGCAGCCCAAGTCCATCTATCTGCACCAGGTATCATTCAGAGTGACGAAGCAGTTGGCGAGCTATGTAAGCTTCACCCAGAGGCTACACCTTCACTGCAAAGTCATCTTGTGAGTCATTTGCCACATTGACTTCTCTTGAGATGACTGCAGTTAGAAGAGAAACACCCCCAGAGCTCTGCACCATGCACATGGTGCCCATCAGGTGTCTGCTGCGCCGTGATATCAGCCATGGCTGATGAGCTGTGGGTGCTCAGGCTCCAGCCTCCAGCCACTGGCACCTTTATGTGTAGATTAGCCTTGAATTAATGGCAACACACAGGTTATTATCTGAATCAGTTCTTGCAGGGAAGATAGGTACTTATTTATATCAACTTGGGGATGTTACAGCTATGCACAGATTTAGTTGTTCCTTTCTGAGCTCTAGCACACATTCAAAGAGCGCAAAACAATAGCTCTTTCTTCCCTTAATGTACCCATCAAAGTAATCACATAGGTTAAAAAAATGAAACAAGGAGTAAAAATACCTCATGACCAATATATTCATGGATTTTTATTTCCCATAATTATGATAAAGAAGAGAGGGGTTAAAGCTCACAGATGTTGCAGTGAATTTCCCTGTTGTTTTTGAAATGTTTCTCTTTGATGCAAGGCAAAACCTTAGGAAAGTTACTGAAGGGCAGTGGGGAATAACAGAGAGTTTATATTTAAACAAGAAAACGAGATTAAGGTAAGATGTTTTGTCAAGCCTTCACTTGTCATAAACCAAGCATAAGTGAGTAAATTGTAATAAAAAGTTGCACATGCTTTTATTGACTTTTGATTGCATTTTTAATTTTGTCTGTGCAGCCAATGTGTTGCTTGCTTGCAATTAAGACCTGACAGTGAGAGAAAGAACAGTAACAAGAAATTGAGTCAGTCATTTGTTTGAAACAAAGCCAAAAATAACAGTATGGAGGAAAAAGGAAGGAACTTGTGAAAGATCTATTTACTGTTGTATTTCCAAAATTCAACTCCTTAGTTTTAATAGTGCTTAAAATACCAGTCACAGTTTGTGGTTGTGAAAGAAAATACACAATGTTTTCTGATGATTGAGTGTTTTTTTCTAAAGGTACCACAGGAGAAGAATGTCTTGGGGCTTCGGCAGTTTTTAAATGTTGTACAAGAAGTCAGAAAGAAATTGATCTAAAAGATGCAGTAAATGGATTTACAAGTCTTATTGACATCCCTGCTGAGTTACTGCTTCCAAAAGGATCTGAAGTCCAGGTCTGTACTAAGGGATTTTCCTTTCCAATACTCAGCCTGCACAATCTGCTGGCATCCACAATTGATACAGTTTTATTTTTACTGGAGAAACACAAGAGGAAGGGTAATAAAGTTTTGTTTTTCTCAGGTTTTAGTGACGTTAAATCATGAATGTTCTGGAGAATCTGGGTTCTCTTTGCTCAAACCCCCAAAGTTTTGGTATGTTGTGGTAGTACACAAACCATATTTTGTCTTTGCAGAGAACCAAAGGAGAGTGGTTGTATGGACATTTACAACATAGGTTTTATTCAAATAACTTCAGAAAACTGAATCAGATTCTGTTTTTACTGGAATTGTAAATTTGGAAATTCGGCTGGATGATTTTTCCTCCCCGTGGCCCCAAAACTCTGACAAAAAAGTGAACTTTTGTGTTTTACTAATGCCTGTTGCCACAGAGGCTGCAGTGCCATGAAGTCAACACACAATCCTTTCCATCCAAGCTTGAAAGTGGCACGTCAAAATGAAGAACCAACTGCCAAGCATCTTAATGGAGAAGTTTTGTCTGTAAACTGAATTCTGACTTAACGTTATAGGGTAGATAGGAACTGCATCTCTGGGGTTTGGGAATGTACCACTCCTGGGCAGTATATCTTATCTGGGGAGCTATAGCTGTGTGAGCAGAGTTTGTATTACTGTGGAGAGAGAAACAGGTCTGAGGGGAGCAGTTTTGGGTTTTGGAAAAAAACCACAATACCATTCCCTCTAATTGCAGGGCTCTAAGGCCATTGTTGTTCCAGAAATTTGGGAGTGGGCGCCCATGGCCAGTTCTTGAGAGTTCCCTGTTTATCTGTCACTAAAACCAAGGAAAGCAGGTCCTCTTTGAAAACATGGTATCCTGAGCAGCTCTGGTGGTTGTCCTTGCTTGAAACATCTCAGCCTGGGACTGAACAGAGCTACAACAGCACTCTTTAAGAAAGCCACAGCAAAATGGAAAGCACCCATCAGTCCTCTAGAAAGGCAACAAAAAACACCTCAACTCTCAACCCCCTAAGTTACTTTCCTAACCAAACATGTTGTGTGTTGCAACATCTCAGCATTAGGTTCCTCTTTGGAGGAGATGAATAAATTTAAGCTTTTTTTTTGGGGGGGTACTGGGGACAAGGGGGGCGGGCAGAGTAATTTTAAAATTATTCCAATTTAGTTAAGGAAGATTACAAAGGCATGGTCTATCCTTTTCTTTGTACCTTGAACACAAAGAGAGGCTGGCGGGGTTCAAGGCTAAGCAGAATTTTATCTGCAGTTAACTTATTGAAAACAGTCATTAATGAAATTTTGAAGGTCATTCTGTTAGTGTTGACCATGGAAATGTTAGGCTAGATAGGAAATCCTTAACATCAACCCCCATAAGGGCTACTTTCACTTTCAAGAGCATTCTTTTTTAATCAAATACTCATCAAATAAGGTGTATGAAGAGCAATGTTTGTTATCTAAAAGGCAAAAATTGCAGAGCAATTTTTTCTCCCATTTGTAACTATATTCTATCTTCTGGTTCAAAACAGCTACAGTATATTGGAAATCAGGGAAAACAAGAGTGAAACTTCAGAACAATGCAATGTTTCATTGTTTTTTAAAACTGAAGCAATCAAAACTTTTTCTCTATTTTTCTCAGCAGCATCGTTTTTTCTCACAAGAAAAATTTCACTGTCAAATTTGGAACAGGCTGCCCTCATTCCTAAGGGCATTTCTTCACTGCATCTCTAGCTTTGAATAAATGTGTACAGGCCTTGACCAATTTAAATCAGATTGAAAGAAAACAAGCAACATGACTGCAGCAACCAGGAGCTCTAACCAGGTTAGCTGTGAGCTTCACCATGCAAACCATTTACTCACGCTCTTGGCCAGGCTTTCCACCTCTGTTGAGCCCTGTGTTGCAGTAGCATCCTGTTGGCCATACCCAAGTCAAGCTACTGTCCAACTGCCTTGCCCACATAAGGCCACACGAGCAGCTGGTCTCAGCAGTGACTGCAACAGTAATGAGCCCACAGAGCTGGCACAGGTCTCAGGGAGGATCTTTCCATTACCGCAATCCAGCCCTGCAGTTTGGAGCAGGAAATCTGTGAATCAGTTGTTGCAGAGTACTAGTTTCCAAAGATTTGGTATCAGCAGTGTGGGAACAGCAGCTTGAGTAAATTTAGATGAAGATTAGAAAAATATTTCCTGCCTGTGAAAGCAGAACAATATGCCAAGAATGAGTGTGAAGCCCCATAATTTGGTACATTTCAACTCCAAACTGTAAGAAACAGCTATGCTATGTCAGGGAGGAATGTGACTGTTCTAAGTGATTTTTCTTCATCTCTGCTTTTTAAAATCTGTGTTGTGTGTCTTAGATACGTACTGATACACCAGGTTTAACATAACTGTGTGAATAGATGGGGAAGGCGTGTGGCACACCTTGTTTTTGAATATATAGCAGGGGTGCCCTCGGATGATGGGTCATGTGAGGGGAGAGGCTGGTGGCACACATCTTTAGCCAGAATGCAGTGTTAGCACCTTCACTTTCCATCTCTTCCTCCTCTGTGACTGTATGGGCATCATATATTGCCAGTGCTGTGGCAATGTATGTGCGTGTGTGACTGGGGCATTAGAAAGAAGATGCAGTCTCATATTGGACACACCAGCACATTTTTGGGGAGGAAGAAAAAAGGGGTAGCAGATAGGAAACATATGAAGAAATTAAATCCCCTGTGATGCAAATAAAACTCTGCCTGGAATACAGTTCCACCATGGAGTTCTTGGAAAGTAATTTTGGGCATGCAGATTGACCACGTCAGCTATTTCTTGATTACAGACTGGGAGTATGCTCTTGCCCATGGTGTACGTGGAGTAGCCTTTTCCCTGAGAGGGGAGAGAGAAGCCGGCGTACATCTGCCCTGGAGTTAGAGCATCCCCATGGGCGGCTACCCGGAGTGACTAACAGCATCCTGTTTGTTCTCATCTCAGCTTAGCGTGTGGTAAGCTGGTTGTGTACTGTATGCGAAGGTCCTAGGAAGAAAGCAGTTAGTTTATGATGTAAATATCAGCTTTCTTTTTCTAACGGAGAGAAGACTTCCTGGCATACTTTGTTCTGGAATTTATTTACAGTATTCACATGTGAATTCACTAAAAAGTTATCAATGCTGAAAACGAAAATCTTGGTAGCTCTGAATTAATGTCACAAGCAATGCCAGAAGGGCATTTGGCATCACATGATATGGTTAACATGAAATTTTCTGCTGCTGTAGGATATATATACAGTGTATAGCATCTTTTTCTCAATGGATGCTGAAGGTGAGCATAGGTATTTTATGCTAGGAGGCAATCTTTATTCCAGGCACAAAATCCTTTGCTATGCACCACAATACACCATCATTCAAATAAACTGCACACAATAGGAGAAAAATACCCAGGCAGACATTTTTTCCTCTTTCCTTCTGCAAGCACTTTTTTTTTTTTTTTTCCCCTTTCCCCCAAGCACTGTAATTATAAGCAATCAGATAGTTTGGAGCATATAGGATGCAGGGCTGTCCTTTCTATTTCATTTTGCACAAAACTACTCCACAATTATAATAGCAATAAGGGCTCTGAAAGGCCGTGTTACAAAATAAGCTGTTTTCAATGTGCATCTATTTTAGGTTTGCATGCGAAAAACACACCAACGGGACTAAGTTTGTCTACATTTTCCTGTAAGTTTTTACTTTCAGAATTTTGTTTTGGTTGGTATCAGTCCTTGATATTTTGTGTTTTTGCATACCTCAGCAAGCTTTTTTGTTCATTTTCCTTTTCTATGCCATTACCTTTCAATTCACTCGAAGTACCATGGGAATACATTTTCCTGTATTATTTTCAGTACCACATGTAATGGAAAACACAGTGTACTTCATGTCTTTTGTCAAGCCATTTGTTGTGTCTGTATGCATGCGGATATAGAGATAATATATACATTTTAGTGGATAATTATAGATAGAAATCTAATCTATTCTATGAAGATAACCATTGTATAATAGGAGAAAATAATACAAGCATTGGACAAAGAATGCTAAACAATTAAATCTTGAATGCACAAATCTCATTACTGGACTCCTTTTGTGTCTGACCTGTTAGGCTGTGCTCTGCTGTCAATGGCTGGGGTTCCCACTGATCCAGCTACCACTTAATTATGAAAAACAGGACATGCACAACAATAACTGCAAGGGTCCAGAAAGGAAATTACAGTGTTGTGACCATTTGCCATGTATACAAAGACTCCAAGATGACAGATGTACGTACTAGGGCTAAGAAGATGGTGAAGGCTCTAGAGGGCAAGATGTATAAGGAGCGGCTGAGGTCCCTTGGTTTGCTCAGCCCAGAGCAGAGCAGGCTGAGGGGAGGCCTCATGGCGGCCTGCAGCTCTCTCATGAGGGGAGCGGAGGGGCAGGCGCTGAGCTCTGCTCTCTGGAGACAGTGACAGGACCCGAGGGAACGGCATGGAGCTGGGACAGGGGAGGGTCGGGCTGGGGGTTAGGGAAAGGTTCTGCACCCAGAGGGTGGTCGGGCACTGGGACAGGCTCCGCAGGTCCCAGGTCATGGCAATGAGCTGCCGGAGTTCCAGAAGTGTTTGGACAATGCTCTCAGACACATGATCCGATTTTGGGGTGGTCCTGTGTGGAGCCAGGAGTTGGACTTAATGATCCTTGTGGGTCCCTTCTGACTCGGGATATTCTGTCATTCTGCAATTCCTTGGGAATGGCCGGTGCTGCAGAGAGGCTTGGTTCAGAAGTTCCTCCAGTGCCTGGTCTGTCTCTCACCAGTTCATACTGGTCATGAGATTTGGGATTTAGGTGTCAGCAGAAGCCTGAGAGTGTGTCCTGTGGCCTTCCCACAGGGAGCTGCTCAGGCAGGGTGCAGCAGGCAGCACAAACCCCCAGGTCTTGGTACGGGGCATGCAGGTGCAGTGTACTTGGATGCCCTGGTCCAGATCCCTTCAGACTTGAAACAACATCCATCTGGAGGAAACATAACAAATGGTCTGTCCTATGCAGAGGAGAAAACTAGACAGCCCCAAAGCCCTCCTACTCATGCAGCATACGACAATTTGCTCTTTGATTTTATTTTTTTCCATGTTAGGTTTCAAGACACATCAAAGCAAGAAAGAAGCTCTGAAACTGCTGATGAGAATGCAGCTTCTGACATGTTTTGCAAGAGCAGTTCCTTGTAAACTAATGAAAGCCCCATTTTGCACCTCAAGGACCATGGCACAAAGCATGCTGCTGTGTTTTACAGCTATATTCTAATGGCACCAGACCCCTGACTTGGGTGTCTGCCTACCCCTTGACAGCAAATGTGCAGCAGGTGAGTCCCTGGGCTGCTTGCTGTGCTGGTTTGTTCAGCAAAGAGGCAGGCAGCATGAACCCACCGCCGTCATCTGGGAATGGAAACTAATCCCAGAGGGAAGCCCTGGCTATCAGTAGCCCAAATTACAATTACTACAGCCCTGCTCATCTGGGTGGATAGAGGAGCAAAAAGACCTCCAGCTGTTTCCAGCCTGGCTTTCACGTGTGATGAAGGTGCATGTGCAATGACATTGCAATACTATCTGCAAAAGTTCCCAGGTGTCAATCTTCCTTCCCGTCCCTTTTGCTTTACCATTGTGAGGAGCTCAGACCCTCCCTCCTCCCACTCGTTTCTGAGCTGCCAGGATTACTCCATTGACCCAGCGTGGATGAGAAATGCTGACCCTGGTAAGTGAGATCCTAACCTTGCCCTTTCCAGGGCTGCCTCATTCCCAGTGGGCTCATAACCTTTTGGGAACTTAACTGTTCTAGCTGAACGTGGCTTAATGTCTTCAGCAGCAGACTTTTTCTTTCTTCTTCTTCTTTTCTTTTTTTCTTTTTTTCTTTCTTTCTTTCTTTCTTTTTCTTTCTTTCCTTCCTTCCTTCCTTCCTTCCTTCCTTCCTTCCTTCCTTCCTTCCTTCCTTCCTTCTTTCCTTCTTTCTTTTTTTTCTTTTAAATACGTATTTGAAATATAAATCTGAGGAGGCAGAGAGGATGGGTATAGATTTTTGGCATTTTTCTTTCTATTGCATAGGAGAAAGATGTTTTTCTTAGAACTTGTATATGCTAAATAACTTCTGTAAGATTGCTCATGGACTTTGATTGCACAGTAAAAATATAAATTCCAAGCTGTGATAATAGCCATCACTTTGGTGACAAAAGTCTGCTTGGGTGGGGGAAGTGGGGAGGAAAGGAATGCATGTCAATGCAGCAGAGGAGGAGGAGTGGGGGGGCTATGTGCCTGTGGAAATGCAGAAAATAAGAAAGAAAGGGACTGCACAAATGCAGTCAGCCATCTAGTTTTCCTCAAGCTCTCTTGCTATTTTGTGAGACATTCTTTGTCCAAAGGAGGAATGAGAAATCAAAATGGGCTGGGTGGCAGCTGCTGGAGGTGGAGGAAGCACTGCCTGCAGTGAAGGGGGTCAGGGGACCTTGAAGGAAGGACCAGATGAAATGTGAATGGGACTAGCAGATGTACTTTAGGGTTTGTTGCTGCATACACAGCACCGAGGAAGAAGCATTTCTGCTATAAGGTTGTTCGATGGCCCCACAAGAAAGTCCTGAGGTATTCTGTTGAACATAATGTAGCCATAAATACAATGGACCTGTGAAGAAAATGCAACCCTAGGTGGTATCATTAGATTCAGGGAAATATCTCTCTTTGCACATATCAGAGGGTGCAATACTGAAGAAATCCCATCTGGAAACATGTATGTAGGTCTGGTCTCCTGTGTTTAGCAGAGGCGCTCAGATGGGAGTCCGGGAGAGGAGGCTCTAGGGCTGCCACAACAACACTACCCTGCTCTAGGGGATGGGTCCCCAGCTTCTTGCCTGCACCAGCAGATAAAGGGACATGGCCACTCTGAAAACAGCCTGGGAAGCAGGGTGGTTTAATGCCAAGGCGGAAAGAGATACTTACTTAAACAGAAAATATCAACGTAAAAACAGCTCCATAACAACTGTCCCTGAAAATAATTTGAGGGAGGGATTAATAGCAAATTCCTCATAAGCGTGAGGCATTTTAGCATCCTGCATGGCTGGGGACATAGACCCATTTTGCATTTTGCCTGATCTGTTTAGAAACAGCATATTTTGATGCTCTTGCCTGGGGCAGGAGGGGCTGTCCCCAATGTCCCTTCCAGCCTTGTTTTCCATGGGAACTGGATTCAGAGGAGACTTTGGTTCAAGAAGTCTGCTTAGAGCAAGTCTGGCACAGGGACAGCTGCTTTAAAGGTGTAAGCCAGGTCCTTAACTGCTCTTCCTAGAAATAGTGGAATATGTATTCAACTCATATGTTAAGAGACAGTCCCTTACTCAATGCCAGACTGTCAACCGTCAATCATATTTGCTAGAAGACTACCAAGAACTGTTTTGTCCAAGAGGAAAACAACATTTGCAGATGAAAAAAAAAAATAAAGAAAGAAACAAAAACAACAGCAACAACAGAAAACAGGTTGTGCTGTGCAGCTATATGATTTTGAACAGGAGGGAAGACATGGTTATGGGAACCCTACAGTTTTGCCTACAGTTTTCATCCAGCTAGCCTCTTTTCTTGAGTCTCCCCTCCTGTCACCACTGCTCCTCGCTGAAACTCCTTTCTTCCTCTGCTGCAACTCCTTTGCTTTTTTTCACAGAGTCCCGTGTGTCCTCCTCAAGATGCCTCAAAGTCCCACCAGGCCATGGTGGGGCAGGTTATGTCTTATGGGTTACCCCCTGTCAGCCCCACCAAGGCAGAGGAGACTTCCCAGAGCCTGTGTTGTGTCTGCTGCTGCTGATGGGCCAAGTCACACAGCCACCACTGGCACCGCGAAACACACGCGTGTGCACACACAACTATGAGTCAGGAGAGAGGGGAATTATTGGGAAACCCTCTCCTGCAACTCAGCCAGGCTTAGTGGCCAAGATAGTTATGCCTGCAGAGTGTGCTCCCTAAAGCACAGTTTTCCTTTTGCTACAGATTGTGTACTTCAGGGTCACCTGCCCAAATCTGGCTCTGACACTTGGTACAGTGACCCAATGAGCTCTCTTAATAATGAAGAACTGGACTGCTGCCTCTTATTAACCTACTTATTAACAGTCCATATCTTTAAATTTTTGCTGGAGCACTTAAAATCTTGTTGATTGTCTCAGGAAGGGGTGTCAATGAGCTGAAAGACCCTCTGCACTTTTCTAAATGGCAATGTGGCTTCCCTTACTGGCACAAAATATTGAAAAATAATGTTCTTCTGTAGTGCTTGCATGGCCTTTTCCTCAAAGGCCACATGTGGTATTTGAACAAAATATAACCCAGCACTTGCAGTCCTACAAGAAGCAGTGATTTGTCCTGAAAATTTAGAAAGGCTTGTGCCTAGGCTGCTGTGAATGGTTATAAGCTTTGTCTTATTGCACTCATTCCTCTGGAAGAGAAGGATAGGAGCTGTGGCACAATGTTTTGAGAAAGAGAAATTTTCCTCATAGTATGCACTCGGGTAAGTTCAGTGTCCCACAGTGCTAGAAAATATACCAGAGTTCAGTGCAATTGAACCTCAAAAGGTCAGAATTGCTCCAGAAGAAGTTCAAACCATTAAAGAAAGTTCTCCAAGGACTTTGCCTCTCTGGGATTCCCAAGTCCATCCCTCCTGCTGCCCAGAGAGGACATGGTGAGCTCCAGCTCCTTCTTTGCCTGGAGTCTGTGGGCTCTCACCATGTCAGGTTTTGGCTAGCACAAAGATGCCCATACAGAGTGGGATGTGGGGCTGCTGTGGCCCCACATCACCTGGGAAAGGTGAAGGTTTGCTGGCTCCTGCCTCTCCCGTGGCCAGATCTCAGTGGACCACAAGGTAGGTGGAAGATCATGGATTGGGTACTTCTCTTGGAGAGACATCCCCAGCGTGCTTGGGCTGTGATTCAGGAAACAAAACGTGTTCTAAGAAAAGCTTTATTTTGAAGAAAAATAAATTCAGGGAATTCTTACAACCTTTTGCTACAAAAGCAGTCAGATCAGATGGCCACAGTTGCCTTACCTGCCTTTACATCATGTTTTCAGTCTATATACCAAAGAACCGTATCCACAAGTAGGTACCTTGCAGTGTGGGTTTGCAGGGTCCCTGAGCAGGGTCTCTCCATCAGAGACATGGCTGCTCGAGCAGCCCAGCTCCACGATGCACTATGCCCCTGCCAAAACTCCGCTCCATCACATTGCTCCGTGAATAAAGGACTGCCAATGCTCAGTGCCCCTCCACTGTCAAATATGTGTCACCACTTGCCAGGACCTCTACAGGGAGATGAAAAAAGAAGCAGGGAAGCCTCATAGCTACATTAAGGTTGTCACATTGATGTAAACACATGTAGAAGATCACACAAAATGGAATTAATAAACAGACAGATTCCCCAAATCAGTACAGGCAAATTCTCATTTTCCTCAATCAATTTTAATATCCTATAGCCTATATCGCAACTATTGCTTTTTGGTGCTGTTCTGATCAATGTGTATGGCAAAGCACTCTAGCAATTTACAGAAAATGATGCCCTTTCTACAGAGGTTTTTCTAACCTTCACATAACATATATTAGAAATATGCAGTTCCTACAGAAATTCATACGGTTATATAGAAATATACAGAAAGGACATTATTCTTTATGAACGCTATTGGGTTTTGGAATGACTTCTTAGGATTCCTCCTGATCTCAGCCCTAATCCTTATAGGGATAACAGCTGAACTAAATGCAGAGGTCCCTACTTATGACAGGATGAGCTCTATTTGTTCAACTTGTGAAAATCTAGTGGGGAAAAAAAAAAGAGGCACTTTTCACAGCATGAAAATTGAACAACATTAAACTTAATGGAACATTCTTACTGTAGTAATGCCTTACACTGTATAGCTAAATACATGCACAGTCATTAATTAATTAAACCTAATAAGTTGTAAAGAAAATAATATTCCAATTTTATAGATGAAGAAACTTAAGAAATTGAGTTCAGAATAGTATTTGGAAAGGGAAGACATTCCTGGTTCTTCTTTAATAGATTATTCTTGAAAACAAAAGGGAGTGTCTGGACCTCAGGCCGCCTATTAGGAGTGAGGGGCCCAGAGCAAGACACCTTGGAAGATTATACAAAATTAGAAAGTGCAAGTGGTGTTGCTCAAATGCATTTCTATTTGATGTGGTTTTGAAAAGTCTTATTTGTCTTCAAAGGCATAATAGTTTGCTCTCTCATTTGTCACTAATGAGCCCTTCAGAAATGTAAAATACTTCCGGAGGGAATCGACTTCACGAAATCTCTGTTCTTCCCAAGCTGCCTGCCGGCACCAAAGGATGCAGAGACATTCATCTCCACCTATGGTGCTGCAGGCACAGATTTGGCTACTGGTGACTCCAGAACAGACGTACCCTAAAACAGTGGTTGAGCACCCATCATTTTAGAAGTTTGCACTGTCAAAGTGCCCCACTGCAGCACTGAGCAGGGGGAAGGACCAGGGTTAGGCAGGGCTCCTGGTTCACCCCCAGCATGAGGTGCTGCCCGCAGGGCCAGCCCCTCTTCCCAGGTATGTGAGGTTGGTGGCTCTGGAGGAAGGCAGAACGAGACCTTTGCTCCCTCCCCAAGCCTCCATCCAGCCACTTTGTGCCCTAATTAATCAGTGCAGCCATGGGAAGTCAGTGAGTCAGCACAGGAGTCAGGGGTGGTGAGATTAGCTGATGAATTATTTTTTCCTTACTAATGATGAAGGAGAGAGGACTAATTTAAGAGTTTATTCTGATATATTTGTACCATACTTATTATCATCAGATGTACTCGGAGTTTCTGTGGCTGCGTTTGATCCCTTGTATCCCATTTTAGGCTTGGTCTGAGATTACTGGGGAAGCTCCTACACATGCACATGGATGTGCTGTGAAGGTGGAGGATGTGGTGGCCTGGCAACTGTCATGCTGTGCCACAGCCAACAGGCCACACCAGGCAGGGCCACTGGGGCCAGACTACCTCCAGCCTCCAGCTCCAAAATAAATCACTTTTTTTCCTGTCTTTTTGTCTCCTGTAATGTTCTTCTACTCCGATTCATATATTTTCACTCAGGGTGTTTCCACTCACTTGTAATGTTTTTCTCTCTCTCTGATCTTATCTGGCACCACTTTAAGATGCACACTACAGAATATAGAGATATGGTAAAGATCAGGATCTTGAAATCCATCTTGGTGAGTAGGTGTAAGTTCCCTTTCCCTTCTCTGTGCATGCTCAGAGAGCAGGAATCAAGTGCAACGACATGGATGAAGAAGGACTGTGTAAAAAAGAAACCAAAAAGAAGCAAGAGAAATATACATAGAGATGTGTATATATATATATATATATATATATATATATATCAAACATACACTCCAACATGATCGTGGGGAAAGTTTTAATACCAGCAAACTATCAAAACAATCTCAGGCTTGGGACTCTGGTTGTGTTACTTCTCCTCTATGTCCTCATCCGAACTTCAAACACCATCCAGTGTGTTCACAGCACAACTAATAATCAAAGCAGGCAAAATGAGTGAACACGGGTCACGAGTGAACGAGGAAAACGAGTGAACACGGGCTCAGTGTAGCAGTGACTGGTGTTACATCACCTCACCTGTGACTATATACACAGCTGTTTGGGGAGAGAAAAGGACTGCCTTTTCTTAGCTACGACATGCATGCATACATGTGGGTGTGTGATGGAGCAAGGAGGGGTACAACTGTGCACACAGAGCCTCCAGATGTCTGACAAAGCCCCAACTTCTCCCCCCACCGTGGAGCTGCACATGCAGACTTTGCCTTTTGCTCACTCCTAAGGAGTTCTGTGAGGGTTCATTGGTTAAAAACCTCAAAAAATGCAAAACCATTCATGAGAGGAAGTGAAGCAGTCCATTTTCAGTGTTTCAGCGTCCCCAGCATCACTGCACAGTAGGATGCCAATGTTGAAATGTTCCTGGGTCAGCTCCTGGCGTAAACAGGGCATGGCGCAGCCATGGCACGAGGGCTGTGCTCACCTGTGGTTGGTTCCACCTTCCTTCTGAGGGCCTGGAGATCACTCTACCAGATCTCCTCCTTGGTGAAGTTAATGAGCTCTGGTTAACTTAAACTTTAGAGTGGTTACAGAAAAGCAGTTTTGGCTTGGGTTTGTATCCAGATGTGGTTCCACCACTTGCCCAAACAAAAGTGCAGAACTTGAGGGAGTATCTTGGTTCCTGCTTTAGCTTTTTTGGAACACTCCAGACTTTCCTTTCATCCTCCCATGCCCATGAAAACCAAACTTAAACACATCAAAGCAGGCATGAACAAATGAAAAGGAAGAGCGCACAGTTTCATATGGAATTGCATGCCTTGTACATGAGGCGTTTGCTCCCCAATACAATTTTAAAGCCATGGAAGCTTGCCAAATTCCAGTGTACACTGAAATATTTTCTGAAACTAGAGAGGTTATTAGAATTTTTTAATAGCCATCAGATACGTAAAGCTCAAGAAAGGTATAATTTACTTGTCTGTATAGATTTTTCTAGTATTATAATTAGAGTTATTATAACATAAATTCATAGGCATTTAGGACTGGGAGGTACTTGCTGTGCCATCTCATACAGTTTTCTGCTTTTTTAATGCAATTGTGTCATATAATGCCTGCCGCAAACTGTCCAAATAGTATCCTAAAGAGAGTAAGTTGTCTGTTTTAATATTTTCCTTTTTTCCTTTTCCTTTTTCCCTTTTTTCCCTTTTTTCCCTTTTGTCCCTTTTCCCTTTCCCTTTCCCTTTCCCTTTCCCTTTCCCTTTCCCTTTCCCTTTCCCTTTCCCTTTCCCTTTCCCTTTCCCCTTCCCTTTCCCTTTTCCCTCCCCCCAATGTTGTTGGAAAGATACATGCTGTGGACTCAAAGTCCGCAGATGAGTGTTTCATAAAAAGTGAAATCAAGCTAGATTTTTTAAGCACATAGTTCCTGCAGCTAACTTGAGAAGACCTACTAACGATGCAATGAAATGTTATCTGGGCAATCCTTGTAATTCTTAAGAAAGGAGCAGTCTGGTGATCTGTTCCTCAGAAATACAGATGCTCCCCAAGCCCCCAGAGACCTCTATCCATACACATAGGTCCTAAATCATGGAGCCTCTCCAGCTGAGATCTCTATAGTGTACCCAGAAAGGACTTGGATATGAGATTTGATAAAAGTTAGCTGTAAGTATTGTGTTTATGTTGTGCGTTTGGTGTAATCCTCAAAGCTTATCCTGCTCTGTAGGAAAGACTAGCTGCATTATTATTAAGAAAAATGCTGCAATTGCATGTTTCCAACGTATCGGACTCTGCTAATACAACATAAATAATCCATTAGATTGTGTTTGTGATAGTTAGTGCTTATCACCTGCATAAATATAATCTCTATTCTAATCATCTTTTAAGTTTTTCACTGAACAGTATTGATTGGGTGCTATTAGTAAGGGCTGGCCTGAGTTCTTGAGGATTCCTTCCGTGTTGATAGAGAGAAATGGGTTTCTCCAGATGGTGGTTAGAGTAGTGTTGGAACAACACCCACAGGAGCCTTTCTGTATTCAAACACAATCTTTCTGGCTTTTGTGACTGCCCACAGCTGACTGAGGCCACAGATGAGCCTGGATTGTTGTTTCAACACTGGGGCACACAGCAGTGGTGGTCGTGAGCAAGGTGTTTCCACCCAGCGGGCTGCTCGCCCTGGTCTTTGTTCTGATGGGGAGACCCCAACCAAGCCCAGGGGGCAGAGGTTCACTCACCACCTACTGAGCTGTGGGACCAAGCCCTGCATCCTGCTGTTGCTCTTTCATGTCATACCAAACCCTTTCACTAACTGCACAAGAATATGATAGAGGTTAAACCCTTGTCCTCTGAGAAGCAGGCAGAAGCACTAAATCTTTCAGAGGAAGCACACTCATTGAGCATGCAAGCTTACAGTCAAAGACTGAGGGAAATTTCCAACATGCCATGTCTGCAAAGATCTCATACCACTGAAGCACACCTACTCCTTTTGGTTGCAGCCTTCATATCCTCAGGGACATTTGGGGCTTGGTAGAGTGCCCCTTAGTCCTCATATGACTTAATTTGAGCTTCATATGACTTAATTTGAGCTTTCCAGGCTGTATTAATCTGTATTTAGCTACATTCCAGATATCTCAGTGTTTTGCCAGGAATGTGTGGAGGGTCAAGGTGCCAAGGCTGGTCTGAAAAGAGAGGTAGTCAGAGGAACATAAGTGGTTTTTGAAGAGATGCCCAGGGTACTCTCACCTCGTGTTTTTTCCTCTCCAGACCACTCTGGACTCTGTATTCACTCATGGGAGGAAGTGGGGACAGGAGGGCAATGGCAGCCCTGCAAAACCAGTCAAAAGCTGTGGCAGGCTCTTGCATATCTGCACTCCCCTGGCTCTGCAGACATGCTGACCAGCAGGGATTGCCCAGGGCTGCAAGACGCCCAAGCAGACCAACACCTGCAATAAAAAAAGGCAAGAGTGCACGTTATCTCCTGATTTACCAGGTTCAACAGAAAATGTAAGAAATACTGAAATCATAAAACCAGCTTGTGGTCCACACAGCAGGCGTGGCCTCCTACTTTTGTGCTTGTCCTGGAAATGGAAATAAATCTGGCTTTGTGGACCATTCAATATGCTAAGTGATAGCTGACTAATGAGAGACAGGGGAAGTGGGGGAGAACTTTCTGGTTATTGAAATACGTAGATCTGTCTCCATCTATGAAAAAAAAAGAAAAAAAGAAAAGAAAAGAAAAGATGTTCACAGGCAACTCCAGGGGCTTATTAATTAGGGGATGGAGGGAGGGAAATATGTAAAAGTTTGGTATCTTAATGCTTGAAAGTACCAAAATTTCTCTTGAGTCTTTAGTGACTACAGCTCAGCTCTTTATCTTCTGGAGATTCAGTAACATATCTTATTAAATTCCAGACCTGATATGTATTGTGGTGTAGAAGCAGCTGGTAATTTTGAAGGAATATTTGTGTTAACTGCTGTGTTCTGTTGAGACTTAATATAAAGAAACATATTCAGGAACTCAGTTCGCTATATTGGCAGTGGGAATTGGGAGTGTCACTGAAAGGAGCTGCCTCTTATTCATTTCTCAGGTTTAATTTTATTAATGGATGCAAATGATTTGTTAAACAAATATAAAACAAAAGGAAAAGGAGAATGAACTCTGTCACCACGGGGCTCTTCAGTCTAAACATCTCATTAAAAATAGCCAAAAAGCCCTGGCTATCAGGTGCATTTTATCTTAGGCTTACACTACCATCTTAATAAAAGGCCTTGGAAAGAAATGGGTAAAGAAACCACCTTAAAAACCTTCAACATATTCGTCTCAGTCACACATTTGCTAGAAGGCCAGGTCCCTGTTTAAGGTCTAATGTGTTTGGAGAGCAAAAAGAGTTGTGTGTTACTGGGCAGAATCCCTTTTATACACAGGGAATTGGATCAATTTGACCCTGATTGTCTCTCTCCACTTTATCGTCCCACGACTTCAAACACCTGGCCCTTGGCATTATCTTAAGGAAGGGGTTGATTGAACTGTAGGTCTGACACTTGTCAGTTGTGGATAATGTTGGCTTCAGTCAGTCATGTTCACACATAAATGAGTCCTGACAGAGATAGACTGTTGAATAGAAAAAAAAAAGCTGTGGATAACCTTCTTGTGTAAATGCAACAAATAATAAAGTCTGCTCCACAGGAAAACAGCCTGAGATAAATAACTGAGGGATATATTATCTCTTTTGCTAGCAGGGACTCTCTGTTTCAAAATAGGCAACCTATGGGGAGAAATGGCAAAAGGGACATAATTATAAATGCTACTTCTGTTCTGTAACATGAGGCAACTCACGGGGCTCCTGCCTGTGAATGGGAGACATTGCTGTGCACAAAGAAGTGCAGCAGCATTGCTGTGACATCAGCTCTTCTTAGAGCAAGGTGACACATTGATTAAAACAGAAGAAATAGAAACTCTCTCCCTGCTCTCTATTTAGGTTTTTCTTTCCTTATGCTTGCCTATAAGTCAGAAATTTAAAAACAAAAACATTCTTCCGTATGAACTAGAGAATGAAAAGAATGATTGCAGTGCACAGCCCTCTAAATGGAGGAAAAACAAACAAACAAACAAACAAAAACCAATATAAGTTCATTTCCATCCATGTGATGTCACTGCAGCTCTGATATGTACAGTTTGGGAAGAAAGAAAACAGAAAAAGGAAGGAAGTGTGGAAGGAAGGGATGCCTTTTTTTTTTTTTTTTTTTTTTTTAAAGGCAAATACAACTCCACCACGCTTTCAAACCAATTTGCATAAATGCCGGTCCTGTGATATTTTTTTATTTATGGCCCCTAAGTTTCTAATTAAATACTAATTAATACTATCACCAGAATTGTCTCCCATCCTCAGCTCTTCATAGCTTTGTCACTTTGATTAATGCATAGTCATTTATTAACTTATTTAACAAGCTGAGGTGCCTCATGACAAACCAGATTAAATTATCCCCATAACAGTCTCATTACTGCAAAAAAAGGAGTTTTAAACTTAATAAAAATTATCCTCAATAATGTTAAAGCTTTTTCACTGCAACCTTAGAAGATGGAAATAGGTTTTTTGTTTGATTTATAATATATGGAGTTGTATAAAGCATTCATTAATAAAATTTATATGTTCATTTAAGCTTGATCATTACAGTGGTTCTGTAGCCTTTGGTGCTTATTATTTAACTCTTGCTGTATTTATGAAGATAATTAATGTTCTGACTAGACAGAGACTAAAATACCCACTAGAATGAGATAATTAGGGGGCATAAATAATATTTAGGTCTTGTGTGTTGCTTTTTTTAATTAATTGTTTTGTTTTCTGGCTAAACCTGCTAAAGAGGAAATCAGAGTTTACCTGGCGATTATGATGACTCTGCATGAAGTGACTTAACAAAGCTGGGGGACCGCTGGGCTCTGCCCGGTGCAAGAGGGGCGCAGCACCACAGGACAGTCCCCATGCTGGTGGAACTATCACCTCCTGGGGACCCCAAATCCCACCCTCTTCTTTCCTGTTCACCCTGATGTGCAGGCTTCTGGAGGATGTGCTGCTTTTCTGCTGTTTGATTTCCATAGGCCAGGAGGGCTGGAGGAGGCTGGCAGGCAGCACTTCACTGCATTTACTCCTAAAGCTTCATTATTCCTCCAGGTTATTTTCATAATGCTGTATTTATTATTTATTCTGATTTCATTTAGCAAGAAACTACCTGCCATTCTACTTACAGGCACCTTGAACAGTGTGTATAAGTCATATAAAAAATAATAAGGATGCAGTGATTTGACTGGGAAAGTGAAGCCACCTCTCTCCAGCACGCAGTTTCCTTTTATTCCCATGCATTCCCCAACAGAGACAATGGGAGCAGTCTCAGGCAGTAGCAAGCACGTCAGGACAAAGAGGAGGGTATGCTCCCAAGCTGAGAAGATGCAGAGAAAATGCTCTCTGTTCACTGTTGTGCCTGAGAAATAGATGAGGTGGCACATCAAGAGGCAATAAAAAGCCCAGTGGCCCAATAATCTGGAATGTGTTTGTCGTAGGTTCCCAGTGACTTCATATAAAAAGCAATTGCACACCTAAATAGCTTTTGAGATTGGATGTTAGACATTAATTTTACAATCTACCACATAAATCCCTATTCAGGTAAATAAAGGTCACCTCTTAGGGTTTCTTTGACACCAGGGATGTGGCTTTGGCTATGTAACATGACCCAATAAAGCTGATTAGCATAATTGGCTTTTCACCAACCTCTGATGAACATTTGCAGCAAAATGACACTTTCTAGCTACAGAGCCTCAGGACATAAAAAGCAAGAGTATGTGGCAAGTTAAAATTAAAAGCCAATGACAACAGCTTATATAGAAACTGCTCAATAGTCTGTACTCCTCTTGCATATCTTCTGAGGTAAACCAGCTTTGCCATATTCTCATTTATTATTATTATTATTTTAATTATTTATATGTTTCCTTCTTTGATATTCCCTCTTGGGTTTTATTTTGTGAAAACTGAAGACAGGCAACGGCAGGTTGTTGTGCAGGTAGAGGTCAAGTCCTGAAGGACAGAACCCAATAGCCTTCACAAGTGTTTCGTAATGATTGTAGAGTTTGGGCTAGGTCCAGGTTAAATAAGCACATCTTCATTTGATTCCCAGTGTTAAATAAATCAAAATCAATGACTCCTCAGTGAAGCAGAGAAAAAATACAGCATTGAGGAAGAGTCAGTCAGTTCACTGTAGGATTTATCCATGCAAATTGGGGAATGGACTCAGCTTCTCCATCTACATGTGAGAGTGGGAGATTTCCATCCTCTCACCACTTCCTCCTGCTTATGGAGACTGTTCAGAGACGCTGCACTCAGACCCTCTATGAAGTCTGTGGGTTGCTATGACAGCAAAGGTATCTCAATATACCTTTACCGTCCTGGAGTCTGCTTCAAAAACTTGAACTTCAGAGCCAAAACCTGGCTATGGAAGAGTTCAAGGATTTTGAACCCGTGTTGAATTAAATAGCCTGAGGCAAGGGATTGCTACAAGTAACAAGGAAGTTATGCTAGATCCAAAAGAAAGAGAAGAGAGAAATGACAAGAGAGGTATGAGCCAGTCAGGACATAAAATATCATGGAATCAGTCCATAAGAGTGGAAATATCATATGGACTTTAGATAAGTTGC
The DNA here is from genome assembly GCF_009769625.2 of Cygnus olor. Lineage (NCBI taxonomy): Eukaryota > Metazoa > Chordata > Aves > Anseriformes > Anatidae > Cygnus > Cygnus olor. Next base: position 20,858,470 of record NC_049198.1, read on the forward strand.
ATTAGATAAGCAACTTGGAAAAATAAAGGAGTAAAATTTATGGGATCTGTTTTTAATATCTGACACATACAATATGAAAAGCTATTTATGGGTTGTTCTTAAAAATAATAATTAAAAGCAATGCAACCTAGATGTTCATTTCTAATTCCAAGCTCTCTTGTTCCACCTGGACAGAAGACTGGCTGACATTGCTATTAATAAAATAGCCAGTTCATAAAATACGTTAATAGACATTATAGAGGATGCTCAATACAAAACAATCAAATAATGAGAAAGTCCTGACAATCTTTTTCAAATTAAAACTCAAGATTAAACCTCTAGGTAACCTTCCTCAGTTTAGCTCAATAAACAGGCTTATTATTTTACTCTCAGGTATTTATGTTTTCTTTCCCCATGTACAATACTTTTATTATACCAGTCTCAGATCTGTCTTGAATAGCAGTTGTCAACGTTGAATAATTTTGTTAAATTGTAATTGGTTGATCTTTCTGTATAATAGCTCCATCTTGAAATACTTGGTTTCTTGCCACCATTATTCGTATCCGAAGATCATTTAACCACCTTGCTCTCCTGGGAAAAGACTCCTTATTTCCATCTTACATGTATTCATGTTGATCTGACAAATTAGTTCTTGCTCCAGCACTGTCCATTGCTTAAATATCATTTCCCTCTCCCCCGTATGTAAACATGGGTGACAGTCTCCTTCAGTTTTTATTTGCTCTGCTAAAGACATTGAGCTCCTTTCTGCCACATTTCACAAAGCCATGTGCCTTGCTGGTTGTTCATATTCAGCCAGTGATTTTCTGATATCAAAAAGGACTTTCTCTGTATCTACTACTTTGTTCCCAGCCAATAAGTCCTTACATTTTGTGGCCAAAATTCCTGTCATTGGTCTCTCAGCAGATGACCTTATTTCTGACAATAAATTTATTCCTCATTCTGTTGTGGTCAACCCCAATATCATCCAATGGTACCAAGGTAACGTGATCTTCATCTGTATTGACGGTGCCTCCATCTCAGTGATACTAGTGCATTTAATTAGCACAATATTAGATTTTCTGCTCTGTGTGTCTATGTGTGTAGATGTGAGGTGTGTGAGTGTGTGTACATGCTTCCTTACATATATACATAGAGAAAAACGACTTTTTTTTTTTTTTTTTTTTTTTTTTTTTTAGTACAACAATGTTCAGTGTATAATTCCAGAATGGAATTCTTCAATGACATTTGTAAATTGGATGGCTTAGTCCTATGGAATTTCATATTAAGGTGTCTGCCTATACGCACTCCTAAAAATCTTAACCTTAAAAAGAAATAATGAAATGACTAGAGCCATTTCTTTTACATATAAAAATGAAAGCCATTATTTGTAAGGTATTTGGATCAAATAAGTAAAGGTGAGTTTGGATCATTAAATGAGAAATTGCATCCTTAATAATCTTCTATTTTTTTCTTTGTAAGAGTAACCTGTGAAAATTCACAGCATGAGGAAACATACAGCGTCTAGGTACTGAAAGAATTGCATTTCTAGCAGCAAAACCAGTGCACGGTTACCTTGGAGAGCAGGGAAGTGTTGTCACTTCTCACACAGTTGATGGATAAGATGTAAAGTTAAATTTCAAGGTGGAGATGCACCCAAGAGGTTGCTCAGTCTGTCTTAATACATGAGATGTCTTTGACACCACTGCATAGGTTCTTCTGTACTTTTTATACAGCAGAGTTGATAAATGCATTAAATGCATAAAATATTTATTGGTTCTGGGACAGGATACAACATGACAAGAAATGAGATCTTTCCCTACAATGCTACAACATATGAAAATTGAAACTGTATTTTTCCCCCACTCAGAAGCATTATGCATGTGAATTTTTTTTTTCTTTGAAGATTTAAAGCACAGAAATTCTCTGGCAATTGAAAGTTGCAGGTTTGCAAAATCAGTGAATATTTATTCTGTTTTTAAATAACTCACTGTGCAAATTGAAGAAACAATATTGCTAGCCATTATCTCTTTAGTACTTTCCAATTTAATGCCAGCCAGTAGGTAAGATTTAACAAGATATGTCAATTCGACTACATCAAACTAGATGACAAGACACTTCCATGCCAGGAGAGGAATGAAAGTTTTGCATATGGGGAAAGAGATGGGGGTGGAGTCAGTCTCATTGCATGCTGTGTGCACTTACAGTGTTTAATTATTTCAGTGAATTGAGGAAGTGCACTGAATGTATAGCTGTAGATACCTCTGTTTAGCAGCAGAGTAGGTAAAAGGTGACCTCTAAAAGTGCAGCTCCAGAGTGCTGGCATGGCACTGGCGGTGCCATCTCCACGTCTGCTTAGATGTCTACCTCTTCTAACATGTCACTAGACGTGGGATAGTTGATACTTACCACCAATGCCCATGGACCCTCCAGTTTGTCGTCAGTTTATGCAGACATCACATCCAATCCCAAATGTGCTTCACCTTTGACAGTCTCCTGAGTTGTCACATTCCCTGTCCTGGGCTGGAAGCAACAGAGCCTCATGTAGTGCTGTACAGCAGGGCCACAGCAGAGGGATGTGACTCAGTCTCTCCAGGTAGTAAGATGGTGACATTAGAGGTGGGGACAACCTCAGCCTGCTCTCAGCTTCAAGCAGGAAAGGATCAAGATACTGATATCAACTGCAGGAAAGTTTGCATTCACTCCAGATCATAATTTAGTTGAAGCAGATTAATTTTTCCAGAGAAGATTACGGTGTTTGTGTGTTTGCATGCATGGATATGTAAACGTAATCACCAGTGATTGTCAGAGACTCTGAGAAGGTATAAATCAGAAAAACCGTTAGTGACACTTAATCAGCCTTTGCAATATGCTTTGTAACTCCGCTAAGAAATCAACTATAGCTGGAAAATGGAAATTCCTTGCATTAGCACTTTGTACTCTGTTGGTCAGAAGTTGTCCTCTGGTGCATATGAGTGTGACAGCCCATGGGGAGTTAACAGTATGTGGCAGCTCGCAGGACCATGCTCTGTGCCCTGTTTCTCTATAAACTTCATGATGGGAGATGTGAGGATGCATGGCACCTCCTAGGACTCTGAATGTTGTCCTATGGCCTCACAAACACATCACATACCATCCCTTTCACAAATTTATCTTGAGACATCTTAGAACCAGTTAGATTTCTTGTTGCCGATATGTCTATTGGCAGTTTGTTGTAGAAGGTCGCTTCTTGGGCGACTAGAAACCTTCTTCTGATTTTTAGCCTGTGGGTATTTATGGACATTTGATATCCTTTGCTCTCCTTCTTACACTGTCATTTAGCCTATATAGCACCTCTCCTCCCACAGTATTTATAAATGGCAGCTCTAGTACTTTTAGTCTTTATCTGCTGATCTAGACAATCTGTATTTGCTTCCACTCCTCAAAGGGTCTTCCTTTCCCTCTCCATGCCTGCTGTCTTTCCTTGTATCTGTTTCTGTTTTAACTCATATTCCATGAAAAATAGCCACCAGACCTTGCATTTGGATGTTACCTCTCCAGGGCCACATCTCATGGCATTCCTGCTCTTTACACCATACATAAATATACATACAAGAGTATATGCTATATAATAATGCATCCATACAGTATCATTATGTATATAAGCATATATAAGCAGGTACATATACTTACAGTTCAAGTATAGTATAGTCTGTATATACTCTCCCTATATACAGAGCATACTATATTTATGCTCTCTCTCTGTATGCTCAATCTCAGTTTTATTTCTGCTGTTTTTCCTCTATGGCAGTCTGCTTGTCATTCATTCCATAGTCCTGTTTCTGTGCCACTGTGTGTGCCAAAAGAATGAATTAATATCTGTTCTGAAATGTATTGATAATAGTCTGCATTGGTAAATGTCTGTGCCTGTAGTTTTCTTCCAGACAGATATGTTGTTTTTTCTCTTCTGGCTAGTTCTGTGCATATCTTAACATTTGACTCACTCTTATTTTCACAATTCTAACTAATAGTTTCTCCTGTGGCACAATATTAAATAACAAGTAAATAATATATTTTACTGAGATATAGTTTAGATTTGATTAAACTTTTTATAAAATCTAATATTTAAAAAAAAAAGATAATAATTTGCCCTGTCATGATTTACCAAGAGTTTCTGTTGCAATCTTCTGTCTAAAGCCTTACATAACACTGAAGTGAGTCTAACAGTCTTGCCATTCAAGTCCTTTTTCCTATATCCTCAAATATAGTGTCTGAGTGTGTTATTGTGTAGTCATGCAACATTACTTTAACTTGAAAGATTTGTAAAAAGTCTTTCCTCATGGATCTGCAATTTCACATGCCAGTTATTTTACCACCGTGGATGGTGATTGCCTGCCCCCCACCTTGGCTTGAATACATTAAATTCTCAAAGTTTTATTTCCATCCCAGCTGTGTGAGCTCTGCTCCAAAATCTTCATTTCCATTAGCCATCTTGTTCTTACCTTCTGCTCAACATCATCATTCTACTGAAACTACAGCAAACTACTTAAATGTGAAGTCATACTTTGTTAGTCTCTCCCTCTCTGCAAAGAAAGCCCGCTATTCCACCCTTTTCTCCTTGTTGTTTATATGACTAATTCACTTTTCATAGTTTGTTTCTAGTTTTCTTTGCAAGACGTATCTAAACTAGAATTGTGAGCTCCAGGGTGTTCTTTTCCTAGTCAGTCTTTTCCTGTTTCAGGTGTTCTTTGCTTATTCTTGATACCTTTTTTTTTTTTTTTTTTGAAAACGGCAGCTTAGCCATCCATTTCTGCAGTCCTTCCATAAAAGATTTTTATCTTTTCTCAGTTCCAAAATTTTTTGTATCTTTCACTTAAGAGTACTCCTGAGTTCCACACATTCAATTTCTTCAGCAGTTCAGACTTTATCAACAATTTGTTTTATTTTATATTTCTCCTATTTAAATAGAAAATAGTCCAGACCTACTTTTGTTTAGCCCTCCATTTTATTTAAACTGAATCTTCTCATGTCAAGCCAATTTGAGTTTATATTCTGTGACCAATTGTTCTATACTTCTCTGAGTACCTATCAAGCCCATGTCTGCCATTATCTGTAGTAGGTTCAATGGTTATTTGGCAGACACTTGTCAGCTATCATGTCCAAGAATAAGTGAGCTGTACTTTTCTTGCATTTAGTTCTTAATTTACGGAAGTCAATGACACGACAGTGGTACATCTTTGGTAATATTTATCTCTATAATATCTTAATGGAGATATTCATCCATTTCTAAATCCTATCCTGTTGCTGACAACAAGTACTATTCCAGGAGAAGTTTGGAATTTGATACTTTGATATAAATCAACATTAATTTGATATGAATCAGCTCTGTTACACAAGCTGTTCAGTTGTTTTTCGATGACCCCATCCAAAAGTAAAGGCAAATTCAGTCCTTTCACAAATCACAGAATCATAGAATCATTAAGGTTGGAAAAGACCTACAATATCATCTGGTCCAACCATCACCCTATTAGCAGTGTCACCCACTAAACTGTGATAACACCTCTGACCAATATTCACACTCTTTTTTGTGTATTTCTCTTCTCCATACTATCTATTCATTGAGGAAGCTTGACCAATTGCCATGTGTATTTTTTACTCCTAAACCTCATTTTCTGATCCTCGTGTACAAAAACCCAAAAAGGAATTTGCCTCTCTCCTGACTTAATTTGATTCCAAGTATTTTAAGGTAGACAAGTACATCCAGCCAAATTTCAACTATGCTACAAAGGAGAAGACGAGCTATGTGGCAGAGCCTCCAATAGGCTCTTCAGGGAGCCACTGCACAGATAAATAAATAAATTAATAACTTACTAGCATAGTAATTACTCCTGATGTCACATCATAGATGTCATTCAGCGCTCAATAAGGGAAGGGGTTGCTCAGCTTAATCTTATAGTCTTTTTCCTTGTTCAAATGTCATGGAGTGACACAACTAATACAAAAAAAAAAAAAAGAGAGATGTCAGAAGTTGTTATAATTACATAATATTGGGCAGATTATAATATTTCTGTGTAAAATGCTCATACAGTATGCTGTCTCCAATCCATCCCAGACCAGACTGCCCTTCTGTGGTACACAGCAAATTATATGAAATATACAGCCATCATTATACCAAGCCACACTCAAAAAATATTGTCATCAAAATGGCAAATAAGTGATCATTTTACTATTTTACTGTACCAATCGTGCAAATAAAATATAACCTTTTCAGTTTTCCAGTGATCTCTTTGACTTTTGAAATCACATAATCTTGACATAAATAATGATTCATTATACTCTAACAAAGGCACCTAGGAAATTAATCTGCAGCATTAAGACTCTGAGAGACAAGCTCTGGAAAAATATTGCTGCAGAGGTCTAGGAAGTTACTACCACACTTGTCTTTTTGGCTTTCTTCTTGGAAGTTAGTTTCTCAGTAGAAGAGTTGGTAGGAAAGTTTGTCCCCCTACCTTGACTGCTCCCAGGCATGTACCTGTGCATTGGCTTGATCTGCTGAAAGAAGTACATTAACACATGATTTTTTTCTGCCAGCCCTGATATGCAAGGTGTGTTGCTCAGTAGGGAGTGACAGCAGACAGCTGATGAACAGATAACGTTGTTGGCTGCAGTGGTTGTCAGCTGCATGCCCATATCAGATCCCCCAAACCCACAAGTGCTAGACAAGGACTTATATTTGAAGCATGTGAGTAAGGAAATACTTGCAACTTGCAGACCTGTTAGGTACAGGTTTGATTTTGAAGACAGCTGGTATTCTGTTTATTTATGTGTGTGATTTTATTTCAGTTCTAATCCCATTAAGAGGAAAGCTCTTTCTATGTATTATTGGTGCTGTCCTCCTATGGTTTGTTTAATGAAGAAAAAGGGCTGAGCAGAGAAAGCTATTCTTTGCCCCATAGGATCTAAGAAACAGAAACAAAAAAAAGACAGTGCCTTGGGAAAGACAGACAGCTCTTAAATATGTCCCCCTATCTGTATAGAATATATTAGTATGGAGAGAAATACCTGCACACCTGCCAAATCTAAGATGAAGATGACCGCCTTTTTCTCATGCCATGTATTTTCTAACATTCAGTCCTAAAAATACACAATCATCATCCTCTGAATACATCCTGTCTCACATCCCTTTCTGTGTCTATTCCTTCTCAGATCCTGTACTGAGGACAAATACTATTCATCACCAACCACATTTTTTGCCCAGACAGTAGCACAAAAGAATGGTAGAGCAGCCTCTCTATAGCTTCAGACGAAGAATATTAATTCAGAACAGGAACAGCTACTGCATCTTTATTTCTGAATGGGTACTTCTCTTTCCTATCAGTCTTTGGGGTTGAAGCTTTCATACGCTTCTCAATATAGGCGCATTTATCAGGCTGTTTTAATTAAATTGCTGGCAGCTACTGGCTTATCATTACGTCACAGGCATTGCACGCCCTGCATAACTATTTTAAGTTGTTGCTGAGTGCCTCACTGTATGTAACACCTGGTCCTTAAAGAGCAATCCACAGCTGAAGCAATCTCCAAGAACGCCCCCAGGACTGGAGTTGCTCTGGGCATTGAGGTGGTAGGGCAACCTGCTCCTCACTCACCAGCTCTTCTTCTACCTCTGCAGCCAAAGATGGGGTCTTCCTTTCCATCCCTGAGGCCTGGGTGACACTGACACCACATGTGGAGGATGAAATAACATTGTAGGGATATGGCTGGAGCCTGCTGTTTTGAGTTGTTTTATTTGTAATGCTGGTGGCATATATTGTGGGTCAGACACTTCAAGTTTTTTTAATTTCTGTGGAGGAAACCATGGGCACTGAGAGAACCCATGATTCCTTGCACAGAAATTAAGAACGCTTAAAGTGTGGCCATGTTCTGTTCAGTCCAGAGAGGGGAAGATGACCCCCACATGACAGTCACAGACTCAGCAGATGCCGGGGAGACCGCTCCACTCCCTTTTCTGTTCAAAGCTGAATCTCCTCCAGGTGAGGACAACACTGGTACATGACCTCTATGCCTGCAGGTCGGATACCCTAAATGTGTATTCAATCACAGAACATCCCTGTTACACTCCTCTTGGTGGTGACCAGCAGATGGAGGGAGGAAAGTGACAGAGGAAACCTCTTTGTTGACCACTCTGTCTTCTTACTTATTGGCCTGTAATAAAACCATGGTATAGCCATGAAGTGGACACCATACTAATTTGGTGTTACCTCTTTTTGTTGTGGTGAAGTCATCTCCCATGGACCCATGAAACAGGGGTGTCTGTATGGAGAATTACAGTCTTTTATGGGTGTTGAGCACAAATGATTCAGAGCTGTTGGAGAACAGCTTCAATATAGATGTACTTCGTTGTCAACCTGAACTATTAAAGATCACACAACCACAGTTGTGCACCTACTGATTGAACAGCAGGTAATGGATGGCACCAGGACGTACACATTACCTGGTAGAAGAAAAAATGTCACTCACAGAACAAGTGCCCTACAATGGTATATACAAAAGACAAAGAATTGGCATCACTCTGTTTTGCCAGCAGTCAGCCTTCTAGATCCTGGTGGGTCTCAGCTTACCAGGTTCTCTCCTCAGATCTAGTTACTTGTTCTAAATGAGAATAGAAAGGAGGAATATCAGTGAACTACTTCCTTAAATTAAATACTAAAAAGAAACTTGGTTTGAACATCTGGAATTTTAAAATGGGATATACTTACTAGCTTTATCAGCCAGACCTGTATGCCACTTCTGTAAAAAGAAAAGTTGTCGCCCAACCCCTTGTATACAGAACCATACAGAATCTGTTTTTAGTTAAAGTGATGAAATTTTGATGTTTCTTTAAAAAACAAACAAACAAACAACAAAACAAAACAAACAAACAAACAAAACCAGCTCTTAAGATGTATTATATGCATGTAACCTGTACCTTTAAATTCACCAGTGCAAGATGGACCAAGATAAGCAAAGTTTCAATGGTAATGGATGTCTACATATTCATTAATGATGAATGGTGTAACTTTGTATCAGCTGAATTAAGCTAATGCACCTTTATGCAATATAAAATTATACCTTTAGTCACAATATCACAACTTTGTATATAGATGAGATCAGATAAGGAACAGGAAATTCAAATGTATTTGGGTTTCCAGAAAATACTTGCTAACACCCATTGCAAGAACATACTAGGAAGTTTAAATAATTACAGAGGGAAAAATAACGTTCTGTCATGGATTAGAAACTGGCATAGAAGAGACAGAGATGAACGGAGATAAAGTCATTTCCCAACACGAAAGGAGCAAAATACGTGGATACCGTGACTGGTATCATGACATGACTTGTCTGGTTTTCCTCTGTGTACAATATGGAACATTTTGAGTTCTGCATAGGTAGAGAAAACCCACGTTGTTCAAAAAGCATTAAGATATTTTCATAGAAAATTACTGCATTAATTTCCATTTTACAAGTTTGGAAGTTTTCTTTTTTTTCTTTTTTTAAGTTTTTTTGTTGTTGTTTTGTTTTTTTAAATCAATTCCATTTTTGGTGCAGGTCTATCAAAAATCTTTGCAGATGCTGGCGCTGTTTTAGAGATGGAAGGAGGAACCTGAATGTCCAATTTCTTCTCTTCTAATATCTCTCTTCCTTCCACACTTCTCTTCATTTTTATTTTTTTTCTCATTTTGCTACTTATAGAAAAAAGAAAATGGAAGAAGAAAAAATGGTCCATTTCCAACCAATGATTCTTTAAAAAAGTCCATCAGGCTCTGTGGTAGTAAGCATGGATGCACAGACGTTAACCCAGTGGGAGAAGGAGTGGATCCCTTCATTGCGACACTGACTCGAGCACAGCCTGCCACTGCCTGGGGCCATGGTGGTTCCTCTTGTAACACCATCAGTCAAATGCTGGTTTCCAGGGGAGCCTGACCTGCAAACACCCCGAAAACACTGAGTCACTCATTAAACCTCACTCCCAACCTGCTAGTCTGTATGGAGGCTGGAGCTATTTTCTAACTAAAGTGAGAGAAATGTCATCAGTTTGGTGCTGCATCTGGTGGACAGGTTCACTGCTCTGGTACCCTTGAATTTCTGTCTGTGAAAGGCAGAGATGCCCAGCATGAAATCATGTGTTTCAAAGTGCTTCAGCTCATGTAACAGGACTTGTGGTCTTGCATATATATATGTATATATATTATATATATGTATCTAATATATATTATATATATATATATATGTTTTTTTTTTTTTTTTTTTTTTTCTAAGAGTTTCTTCTTAGCTACTGAGGTGTGTGAGTTTTTGGTTTTAAACCCAGTGGTTCCTCTGGTCTCAGGACTCTGGCTCAGCAGTATCTTCCCCACGTTAATGACTATTTTCATCCACTTTGGAGCTGTAAAAAAGTCCAGGTTTGCTAAACAACTAACCATTTCCACAGAAATCCAGTCACATCCTGGGCTACATCAAAAACAGTGTAGCCAGCAGGTCAACAGAGGTGATTCTCCTCCTCTGCTCTGTTTTCATGAGACACCACCTGGAGTCCTGCATTCAGCTCTGGGGCCCCCAGCACAAGAAAGATGTGGACCTGCTAGTGTGTGTCCAGAGCCTCTTCTGGAACCATGAAAACCTTTCTATGAGGAAAGGTCAAGAGAATTGGGGCCATTCAGCCTGGAGAAGGGAAGGCTCCAGGGAGACCTTATTGCAACATTTTATAAAGGGGGCTTATAAGAAAGATGGAGAAAGACTTTTACCAGGGCTTGTAGTGACACAACAAGGGACAATCATTTTAAACTGAAAGAGTGCAGATATAGAAGAGATATTAGGAAGAAATTCTTTACTCAGAGGGCGGTGAGGCACTGGCACCGGTTGCCCAGAGAAGCTGTGGATGCCCCATCCCTGGAGGTGTTCAAGGCCAGGCTGGATGGGGCTTTGGGCAACCTGGTCTGGTGGGAGGTGTCCCTGCCCATGGCAGGGGGGCTGGACTAGATCTTTAAAGGTCCCTTCCAGCTCAAACAGTACTGTGATTCTGTGATGACTCTAGTAAAGTAGTAAGAAACAATGATTAGCAGGGGAATCAAAAAGGGGGCTGATAGCCATGGATTGAACAAAAGCTTTCCCACAGCAGCTAAAATGGAGACAGTCAGGCCCAAGCCAAGAAAGAGGTGAGGGCAGTCAGTGTTATATTCCCTCCTCCCCCTTGTGTTGCTCTGAGCTGTTGCTCCACACTTCCCCTGCTCCCAAGCTGTGGACAGCCTTTGGACAGCACAAGGCGTAGCTGGTGCCACTGCATCACCCAGGCACCACAGTCCTTCCTGGAGCCATGCATCCTCTGATGTTCCCCGTGGTCCTGCTGGCACTGGTGCAGCAGGGAAGGGCGAGGTGTGACCATGCACCTTGGCGCTGGGATCCCCCATGTAGGCAGAGCTGTCTGAAACATCTTTGGAGAGGGCTTCAGAGAGGAGCTCTAGGCATGAGTAAATGGCTCAAAGGCAGGGATAACCTGATACTAGAAATGAACAAATAATTTGTAATGAATAATGTATTGATGATATTCATCTCTTTCTGATTACAGATTGTCCATGAAAAAGTCACAGTTTATCAAATATTCACTTTTCAAAACACAAAATTACCGTGAATAATGCATGAGGTACAACTTGTTCTCGTGTCACTTGCTTAAATATTTAATACCAAAAATATGAGTTGTTTTGATTGAGCACGTATGCCATGTGGTGCAGCTCTGTTACACCTGGGCATGATCCCATGCCCATGAGTCAGGTACATGGTGCGATGAGCAGCACACTCGAGGTGCTTTCTGGAGTATTTTGTATCCAAAGTGTCCTGCGGCATAGCTGCTTTCTCGTGTGTACCCAACAAAAAGTGCAGATGGGTTGGAAGTGAATCCAGGAAGCTATGACCAAATCAGAGAAGAATTGTTAGAGCTTTCCTTAACGTATGTGTTGGGGACACGTTTAACTTTTTGCTCTCAGAGTCTGTTCTGCTCTGTATCAGAACATTCACAGACTTCTCCAATGGTTTCCCCAGTGCATGGTAAAACCATTCTGAATCCTCCTCCTCTTGTAAATCTTGCATTGTGATGTTTTTCATGGACGCTGAAATCAAGCAGGGTTGTCCCTCCCGCCCTTTTCCCCCTGTTCAAGAGACACATCATTTTGGGCCTTCTGGTTCCTCACCTGTCACTCGGGAATCCTCAGAGATATTAATGGCTCAGCCCATCCTCTGAGCACCTCAAGATGGAGTTCATCATGCTACCTGATTTCAAGACATTGATCTTCTCCTAGTACTCTCTATGCAGAGAATTTGGAATTTACTCCTTTACTTGCTAGTATTATTTGTGCTATTTTCCTCCTTACTGTTGTCTCTGTCTCTCACGTTGGAACTGTTTCACTCGTATAAATAAGAAAAATGTTATTGGAGCAGAACCTTGAACAAGAACCTGTCAAACTGCTGGAGACCACAGAAGTCAGCAGGTTGTTGCGCCTCTGCTGGATCCTCATTAAAATCTTTTTTAGAACATTCCTGCTCTGTCTTTCTTACTGGGTACTTCACTTTCCACAGCCCACCTTCTGGAGAACACCACGTCTCTTTTTCTGTCATTCTGCCTAAAACAGGGAAAAATGACTGCCTCTGCATACGCTGCACTAAAACAGTGTGGAAAAAGGGCATTGGACAGGCTAATTCTGCAAAAGATCAGCTAAGTATATGTTTGTATATGTTTGTAATAGCAATATTATGTTTGCTGGCTAGTGAGGTTTTCCAGAAATCCTTGCTGTAAGTGTATTTCTCAATTGCAGTATGAGTCAGTCCCAAGGAGATTTCTTTTCCCCTAGATTTTGGAGAATTTTGCTACATCTCATGGGTGTTAGTACCGTGTCCTCTATATGCTGCAGTGGAGCATGTGAAATGGGATGCACTCATCTGGTTGCCATGTGTGTCCATCCTGATTCATTGCACAATGTGGGGAGGAGGAGACGTCCAAAACAGAGCATGCAGGAGCACAGGATTTTTCTGGTCGACATCATCAGACTGCTCAGGCTGGTGAATGAATGTAGGGATGGGAAAGGCTCTCAGGATCATCAAGGCCAGTTGTTTCAGGTGGCAATATTATGTTGCCTGTTTCTAACCACATGGAAGGATTGCTTAGGGTATTGCTCCTACTGGAAGGTAGCTCCTGAACTTCTTGTTTTCAGCTCAGATTTATTCTTGGTCAAAGGATACACCCAGCCACCCTTCCCTTCACATGAATCTTCTGAGGAGAAGAATTTGCCAGAAATCATGAGGCCAGTTACAGTCAGAGCTGAGCCTGATTCACCCAGTTTAATTTTGCATTATGTAAGAAAGCCAAACAAAACATCAGTGTCTTATTTAGTGTTCTGTATCTCCAGGATGCATTGATTTCATCTGAGGTGGCATAGAAACTTTTTTTTTTTTTTTTAACCTTAATTTAGTCATTTGAAAAAGTGAGCTAGCAGTGTTTTCTGGAAAAAAGAAAAAAAAAAAAAAGAAGACATTTTAAAAAATTGTTATTATTTTAGCATCTTCTTTGCTTTCATGTCTTTTTTATGCTGGCTCCTAAAAGCTAGAGATTCATCAGCCTTTTAGTTATGACATGAAGCCTTCATCAGTATTCCCTGCTAAGATCCAAAGCATTACAGAGTTTAGATGAGAAACAATTGGTTTGAGTTTTTTAGTTTTGCGGATTTAGATTTATTTTGTACACAACCTGATAAAAAATTTGCTATCACCATCTCACATGCTGGGTTTTCCCCATTATTATCACTCTCTCTGGTATATTTTTGCCTTGAAACATCTGTACATGAAAAGTTTGCTAGCGTATACTAAAAGGTGGTTATTCAATTTAACAGTGCCTTCCCATGTGCTATCGATCTGCTTCAAAGAAATTGTTTTTGTTTCAGGGGACACTGCTGCTCACCTTACAGGAGAAACTAATTTTAACCTAATCATTAAAATTTGCATGTAAAGTACATATTGCAATTAGGGTGCCCAATATTGCTGAAGGGAAAAGACTTCGGGGTCTTGGATTCTGTGATAATTCAAAGAAAGTGGAAAGAAATGTCTTAATCTTGATTTCCTCAGGGCAAAGAGTAGGGGAGAGGGAAGAAAGGAGAGAAAAATCCTAAAATAAAATGAGTAGAAGAGAGTGGCCGCTGTGTCTTTGGTGAGGGGTGTTTTGTGAGGCAGATGCCATATGTGAATCTCTCTCTCACTGTAACATTTTTTATATTGGAAAATCAAATCTAATACTTGCCTCACTTCAATCTTTTTACAGATGAGGTGATAAAAAAAAATAATCACACATGTACCCAGGATATTGCCAGCCTGCTGTTCTTGGGCATAGCTGCACGTCAGCTGCCACACAAGGAGTAATCAGCCCTCATTCCTCGCTGGCCACAAAGCAGAAACAGTGTGACAGCACTGCAACCGGTGGAAAAGTCTGGGATTTCAAATATTTTTGTTTGACTTGGTTGCAGAAATCAAATTTCAGAAAAATGGAAAGAACATTTTATTTCATCTTCATTTTATATAATTTGATTCTGATAAGACTGAAATTGTTTCATTTTGAAGAGGTCAGAGTGTTACCTTTGGATTGGCTTTTCCATTGCATTGCCTTTCAGGTGGCACATGGCAGCTACTGGCTTATCGTTACGTCACAGGCATTGCACGCCCTGCATAACTATTTTAAGTTGTTGCTGAGTGCCTCACTGTATGTAACACCTGGTCCTTAAAGAGCAATCCACAGCTGAAGCAATCTCCAAGAACGCCCCCAGGACTGGAGTTGCTCTGGGCATTGAGGTGGTAGGGCAACCTGCTCCTCACTCACCAGCTCTTCTTCTACCTCTGCAGCCAAAGATGGGGTCTTCCTTTCCATCCCTGAGGCCTGGGTGACACTGACACCACATGTGGAGGATGAAATAACATTGTAGGGATATGGCTGGAGCCTGCTGTTTTGAGTTATTTGTAATGCTGGTGGCATATATTGTGGGTCAGACACTTCAAGTTTTTTTAATTTCTGTGGAGGAAACCATGGGCACTGAGAGAACCCATGATTCCTTGCACAGAAATTAAGAACGCTTGAAGTGTGGCCATGTTGGCTTTTCCATTGCATTGCCTTTCAGGTGACACATTCACTTACACCTTTGCTGAAGGCTTGGACTCCACCTGCTCCATGTTTCCCAATGAAAAACAAGTCTAGTGGAACATTCTGAACACACTTTGCTGGACAGGAAACGTGTGTTCAAGATTAAACTCATGATATAGTGAAGAAGGAAGAATTTATCTCTACTAGTGTCTATCCATGGCAGGAGTATCTCAGTGTGCATGAGGGATTTTAACCTGACCGCCAGGACAATATTAGAATTAGAATAGTTCAGTTGGAAGGGACCTGCAAAGACCATCTAGTCCATCTGCCTGACCTCTCCAGGGGCAACCAAAAGTTAAAGCATGTTATTAAGGACATTGCCAAATGCCTCTGGAACACTGACAGGCACAGGGCATCAACCACCTCACTAGAAAGCCTGTTCCAGTATTTGACCACTGTCATGGTAAAGATATTTTTCCTAATATCCAGTCTGATCTAGTTAGGAGAGAAACAAATGGCAATAAAAGACGTGGAAAACATATATCAGTGTGGCTCCTACTCATGAAGGTGACACTAGGGAAATTATTTGTTGGGGAATACTCAGTTCAGCTTGCTAGTTGTGATTTGATCAGTGGAGGGTCAGGCTGGGTGTTAGGAGAGGGTTCTTCACCCAGAGGGTGGTCGGGCACTGGGACAGGTTCCTCAGGGCAGTGGTCACAGCACCAAGCCTGCTGGAGTTCAAGAAGCATTTGGACAATACACTCAGACACTTGGTCTGATTTTGGGTGGTCCTTTGTGTAGCCAGGAGTTGGACTCGATGTTCCTTGTGGGTCCCTTCCAACTCAGGATATTCTGTGGTTCTTTTCTATGATTCCATGATTATATCCTCACCAGCAGCGAAGTGCATTAAACTTTTAAAAATGCTTCTTTTGGGGAGTTCAAGGGTGAAGCAGTTGGCAGTAGCTGGACATGAGGGTCAAAAAGAGAGGAAAAGACATTACTGTAGATGACTGTGTAAAGCAAGCAGTGCCTGGGAATGTTCTGAGGTGCTGGGATGGGATCATCTGCACTGTGAAAGTCCTCACAATGGCCCCAGCCACTGGTGTTCCCTCCTGCCTAGTAGGATTGTCTAGGCTGTGATAATTAAGAAAATACCCTAGCAAGAAGAGAATAAAGTCAGCCAGGTCTTCTGACGTATCATCTAGTGTCTCTGCTCGCCATGCTTAACTTCAAATGACACACAGGTCCTTTGTGTTGATACTTCTGTTTCAGTTGCATTAGTCACCTGGAGATCACCTGGCTCCAAATCGGGAGGTCCTGCAATGTGGTTCCTTGGGTACCAAGGGTGTGGGATGGGGTGAGGAAAGGCCAGCTCACTCTGCAAGTGCACACAAGGGAGCAGGGGAGGAGGTTGCAGCCCAGCTCAGCCCCAACCCATGGCAACAGCCCTCACTGGCACAGCATTAGTGGCCATTTGGCTACTCACAGCCATTGTGTTTATTTGTTTTCCCATGAAATAGCATGGCCATGGGCCCTATTGCAGCCTGAGTTAAAGAGCCAGAGACCTCAACTCAGTCCAAGGCTGCGTGTTGCCCCTGTGAGAAAGCAGCAGCACCCTCTCACAACAGAGAGGTTTTCTGGCGAAACACACTGAACATTACTGAGTTTACAATAACATCCTGGAAATTAAAGTTAAAATACCCTGGAACAGGCAGATCAGTACTCGCAGAGATGCTCCTGGGAGACCAACATAAGGCTCTCTGCCCGGAAGATTGTCATCTTGGGAACACCTTTATCAGAGATGGGTTTCATCTCAGAAGTTGTCAGTTCATCAACCCCACATCTGCTTTAGGATACACAGGATCCCACATTGGTGGTGATAATTTCTCTCGTTCCTTTGCTAGGGGTCCTTAGGGTGACTAATCCATCTGCAGGTATCTGCGTTTGACCACATTAATATCAACCCACACCTCTGACCTCAATGAAGCCTCACTGCTACACTCACTGCTGTAAGTTAATAGAAAGGAGGAAAGAAAATGACTACAGAAATTTTCATTTATAAGTGAGAAGAAAGCAGTGTGTGCTATGCCTGTTACAGAGGACTTCTGTCAGTATTGCAATGCTCAGTGCCCTAAAAATACTTAATATAGAACTGGTTCAAGACCTGTTTAAGTTAGTGGAAGATTTCCATTTTGAAAGGCTTTAGCTGAGGTCATAGGTGGGAATTACTGAATAACTGACCCACAGAGACAGATGAGGGTGGTAAAGGATATGTTCCTGATGAGGGAGCATGGAAGGCTGTTCCATAGCACCAGAGCATCCAGGGACAGAAGCTCACGTCTGAAGCATGTGAAAGCAGCAAATCAGACAGAAAGAAGTCAGAAAGGAGCAGAGCTTGGTCACTGTGCTTCAGTGAAGGAGGAAGGGTCTTGATGTGGCCTCATTGCTGGACAGTGGTATGGGGGCTGGTAGGGTCATTGGCTGCCTTCTTACCCACAGAAAGACTAATGAAAGTCTGGAGCACTCTGGTTAGCAATCATCTTCCTGCAGATTCCCCTAAGCCTAACAAACCATGTCAAACTGTGTAGGTGAGCTGGACCCCATGGAAGTGGGGAAAGCAGAACCAGCTACCTATTTTTTCCTGAATTTGTGCTGTTTTTCATGACACGAGAAGGTGTTCCCTGCTCAAATCCCATACATGTGAAACTTTCATCTGAACACCTCTGCCCAACTGCAAATCGTCTTGCTTTATGAGAGTCTAAAAGGCATGACCTCCATGCCACAAATGGCTGAATGAGATGGTATGTCTGCAGATCAGTCCTTGATGGATGTCTTCCTGCTTATCTTATTTTCTTGAGCTTTACTTCAGGTAGGATGAACCAACCCTGCTCAGGAAAACTTACGGTTTGTGCTCTGACAGCAGATGATGTTTTTTAATGGATTCAGTCTACTTCACAGCAGGGTCAGTAGTAAAAAATTCACCTGTATCATGAATTATATATAAACCTTTCGTTTATATCAGTTTGTTTAGAGCAGAATGGTGGACAGAGAATTGCAAATTTGCCCAGCCTGAAGAAGACAGGTTTGTAACTACAAGGACAGCAGTCCCTAGAGCCTGCTTCTGCTTACATGAGGGGAAAGGACTGTCTCATTTTAGGGAAAAAGACATGAAGGATTAAATCATTTTGTGCCAAGTCTTAAGGCAGGAATGAGAGAGTAAGAGGCTGAAAGTGATGTTTTCATTTCACAGGGAGATGGAAGCTTCCTTCATCTCTTAACCCGAAATGTTGAGGTTTCTTCTGGTTAAGGTGGTATCTACCTCTTTAATAGGACTGTGACTCAGAGAGCAGGTGACGGCTGTTTCTTTCTGTGTATAGAACTATAATCCTTCTCAATTATCAAAGACATAAATTACTATTATTTCCTTA
This sequence comes from Cygnus olor, assembly GCF_009769625.2. Lineage (NCBI taxonomy): Eukaryota > Metazoa > Chordata > Aves > Anseriformes > Anatidae > Cygnus > Cygnus olor. Next base: position 20,876,998 of record NC_049198.1, read on the forward strand.
CTGGATCGAACATCTTCCTTAAATATGTGAAAGAAAAATTGTAGGTTGTCTAGAGAATTTTCCTCTTGGAAAAACTGCCTATTCTTAATATACAAGTTCAATGAAAGTTCAAAAGTTTATCAGTGCAAAGACTGCATTCTAATAATTTATCCTCCAGCTTCTTAGCTCACATTTTGATACTATACTTTGAATTAGAAGACATTTTTGTACTGCCTTCATGTAAAAGCAATCAAACAGCACTTTTCACAGGCGTATCATAATATCTATTGATCATAATCAAACTACAGATAGCTTTAGCATTACAGGGCTCCTGTGTAGGAGAATTTGTCAATCACCAGTACAAATGGATGCTGACAGTCATAGGATGTTGTTTTCCTCGGCCTATATAACTCCACCAGTTTTCAGCCTATGAGGAACTGCCAATGAGGAAGTTTGCAGGTAAATCAGATATTTTTTTTTCTTTTTTTTTTTTTTCAGGCGAATCAGATGTTTTCACACTTGCTGGGCTCAATGACCTACACAGGTTAATATAAGGGCTATCAGATGAAGTCTCAGTGCTATTATTAGTATCTTTAACAGCCTGCTCTGGAAAAGTGAGGTATCAAAGAGTGAGAAAGAATAAAGCACACTCTTTCATGAAGTGGGGTGAAAAATAGAGTGGTTCAGTATTATGGACCTGCCAGGTTATCCATAGTATCAGGAAAATGTTGAAAAGATTAACAAAAACTGATTTTTGTGAGAAAACATGAAGGCTAGTAGAAGCAAGGATAGATTTGTCACGAATAGGTAGTGCCAGTCAGTCTAACACCATTGAATGAATAGTTTCCAGAAAAAGAAACAGGAGTGATCCAAAATTTTGATTTTTGGGAGATTTTCATGCTATTTCATGTAACTCTTATATAAGCAAATTACAAATGGCCTGGATGGAGCAGTCTCTAAGATGAGAGGCAATATTATTTGAGTGACAAGAAACAACCAGAATCCACTACTAAAGGAAATTTTAGGGGATGATGTTTTGTAGAATTCTGTCCTCAGTCCTCTTCAATGTTTTCAGTATCAAGTTACATGGGGAATAATTAAGCATGCTTATAAATTTTCAATAGGTCAGTCACTGAGACTGACCACAGATAATTTAGAAGATAAAGTTAAAATTAAAAATCATCCTGACAGTTGGTGAAGATGCTCTGAAAAACAGTGTCAATAATGTAAAATGCAAGGTACTATTCTTGGGGAAGCTTCATCAAATAAACATAGGATAGAGAACAGCTGGCAAAATACAGGTTCTTCATGAAAGCATCTGGGGACTGTTGTGAATCATGAGCTGAGGAAGAGGAAATAATTGCAAAGCAGCAAAAGTTATAGTAGTGTAAACAGAAATATAGAATGTGTGAGAATCATTCCACTCTGTTCAGCCCCAGTGAACCCAAACTGCCTTGGACAGCTGAAGGGTTGTTTCCCGTGCTGGGTAATGTCTTTTGGAAAACATGTGGATCAACAGTAGAAAGTCCAGAGGAGACCACTAAAACTGACGAGGAGTCTAGAAAGGAAGTGAACAAACCACTTGACATTATTTTAGCCTATGTTGCAAGAGACTGAGGGAGGAACCAACCCTAACAATCAGCAATACAAAATTGCAGAAGAGAATGATTTGTTTACCACGTGCATGATAGTCAAGACAAGTCTTATGCTTAAACTGGAACAACTTAAATTTACATGAGATGTTAGGAAAAGAATGCTACTGCGAAAGATAAAGAAGGACTGGAATAGAAAGACTGAGTTATAAGGAAGATAAAGAAGGACTGGGGTAGAAAGACCTTGTTATAAAGAAGTTCATCCCTAAAAAAGATGCATAATGAAAATTGCTGTTAATTGGAAAACAGATTTATATTTGAACAGAGACAATGTCATATGATATGAATAATCAAAAATGATACATATATCATTTTTTAATGTCACAGCATAGAAAATGGACACAATTTTCTGGAAATCTGTCAAATTACTTCTTCTGTGACCTGCTAGTCTGGTGTGTAGCTGCAGGGTAGGAAGAGGACATGGTGCTCAGCAGGACAAAGTCATTCTTACAACGATGTGTCCTCTTCTTTGGAGCCAGTAGATGGTGAGGAACCACCTTCCTCACCAGGGTCAGAAACTATTGAAAAGGCCAGGAGAGACTGGTACAGCTCTAAGCAGCTGCAGAAAAATTTAGGGAACCTTCAGTGAAGATGGTTCTGCAGCAACTGTGCATCCCGTGCCCTACCTATGGGCTAATGGCTGGTGGAGTTGTGCACTTAGAGAAGGAAGAAAGATGTCACATAGTGGCAGCAGCTACTCTGTAAGCAAAAACACGGAAGAATCTCCACTATAAGCTGAACTATATTTGTTCCTCTACTAGCCTTAGTGATCTGAAGCCTGACAGATTTTTTTAACTCCTATCTACAAAATCTGTGAAAAATCAGACATGCTATCATGAAATGGAATTTAAAAAGACTTGAAGCTGATCAAAAAACATAACTAAAGAAGTGGGTCCAGCACTGGTCCCCCACAGGCAGCAGCTACCCCCAGACCCCCTGATCCTGCGTGGGCTCCTCTCCACGGGCTGCAGCTCCGGCCCGGGGCCTGCTCCTGCGGGGGCTCTCCATGGGCCGCAGCCTCCTCCAGGCCACATCCACCTGCTCCAGCGGGGGCTCCTCCACGGGGGGGCTGCAGCGTGGAGATCTGCTCCATGTGGAGCTCCATGGGCTGCAGGGGGACAGCCTGCTCCACCAGGGGCCTCTCCCTGCACAGGCTGCAGGGGAACTGCTGCTGCGTGCCTGGAGCACCTCCTGCCCTCCTGCTGCACTGACCTGGGGGGCTGCAGGGCTGGTTATCACTCCTCTCTCCCAGTTGCTGGTGTGCAAAATTTTTTTTATTTATTTTTTTTTTTCCTTTCTTGAATCTGCTCTCCCAGAGGCCTAACCAATCATCTCGGAATCATAGAATCATTAAGGTTGGAAAAGACCTCCAGGATCTGGTCCAACCATCCCCTGACCACCAATATCACCCACTAAACCATGTCCCTAAGCACCATGTCCAACCTTGCCTTAAACACCCCCAGGGACGGTGACTCCACCACCTCCCTGGGCAACCCGTTCCAATGCCTGACTGCTCTTTCTGAGAAGAAATGTCTCCTCATTTCCAACCTGAACCTCCCCTGGCACAAGTTGAGGCCATTCCCTCTAGTCCTATCACTAGCTCTCTGCAAGAAGAGGCCGACCCCCAGCTCCCCACACCTTCTTTTCAGGTACCTGTAGAGAGCAATAAGGTCTCCCCTGAGCCTCCTCTTCTCCAGACTAAACAACCCCAGTGCCCTCAGTTGCTCCTCACAGGACTTGCATTCCAAGCCCTTCACCAGCTTCGTAGCCCTTCTCTGGACACGCTCCAGGGCCTTGATGTCCTTCTTGTAGTGAGAGTTTTCCAGCCACTCTGCCCCAAGCCTGTAGCGCTGCATGGTGTTGTTGTGACCAAAGTGCAGGACCCAGCACTTAGCCATCTTGCACCTCCTACCCTTGGCCTCTGCCCATCGACCCATCCTGTCCTAGTCCCTCTGCAGGGCCTTCCTACCCTCCGGCAGATCAACATTTCTCCCCACTTTGGTGTCATCTGCAAACTTACTGAATTACCTCATCCAAATCATCAATAAAGATATTAAAGAGGATGGGCCCCAACACTGACCCCTGAGGAACACCACTGGTGACCAGTCACCAGCTGGATTTCACTCTGTTCACCATGACTCTCTGGGCCCAACCATCCAGCCAGTTTTTAAGCCAGCAAAGAGTGTACCTCTCTAAGCCGTGGGCTGCCAGCTTCTCCAGGAGAAGTCTGTGGGAGACCGTGTCAAAAGCCTTGCTGAAGTCTAGGTAGATTACAACAACCTTTCCCTCATCCGCCAGGTGGGTTACCTGGTCACAGAAGAAGATGAGGTTGGTCAGACAGGACTTGCCTTTCATGAACCCATGCTGGCTGGGCCTGATCCTTTGGTTATCTTGCACATGTTGTGTGATTGCACTCAAGATGATCTCTTCCATAAAATGTTGCTCACTGGCTCAGCTCTGGCCAGCGACAGGTCCATTTTGGAGCTGGCTGGAGCTGGCTCTGTTCTGACATGGGGCAGCTGCTGGGCTCTGCTCACAGAAGCCACCCCTGCAGTCTCCCTGCTACCAAAACCTTACTAAGAAAAACCCAATACATGGATAAAACATTCATTGGCTTTCTTGAGTTGTGATTTAATAATACCTGGGACCAAAATATAATTGCTTACACAAGCTTTTTTTGCTAAGACTTTGACATCAGAATGATGATTACAGCATGATGGAAAACCTAAGGAAAAAAAAAGAAGGAAAAAACCTAAGGAAAAAAAAAACTAAGGAAAAAACCTAAGGAAAAAAACCCTAAACCTGAAGGAAACCTAAGCTTTGGGATGTTGTTGAGAAGGGGTTGGTCTTGTTTGCCTGTTACTGAAGTAAATTTCTTTGTTTTTATTCTGCAAAAACAGTGATCAGAGTATAAAATGTTCAGTGTGGAGGGACATCTGCAATCCTGTGAGGAGTCTTTCTAAACTCTCTCAAGACACTCTTTCACAGCTCATCTATAACCAACACCTTTTCTCAGGACAAATGCCTTGGAGTGAACTCAGCAGGGTCACGCTGATGTAGACTTTGGGTAAGTGAGAGCATCGTGACTTGCATTTCTTTCTCTGACTCATACGTCAATGGAAAAGATATAAATGTGCTTGCAGTATATAGCTCCCCCAAACTGAGCACAAATTACGTTGCTTTCTATATTGTCACACAACTGTGGAACAGTCTTCAATGTGACAATTATAAATAAAGAAGAAATACTTTTTTTGAAATAGGTTTCTCAGTTTGAAGCATAGTAATTTGTCTCACCTTTCCAGACTAGTACTAGAAACATGAACAAAATTGGCACAGTTCTCTGGTTCAGCATTGGTGAATGGTGTAAGAAATACTGCCATTTACAGTGGAAAAAAGTTTTTATCATATGCAGTAACATGGGACAACATTATGTAGCAAGTTCATTGCCTCTTACCTCATGCTTGCTAAATGGCATCTATAAATACTGAACATGCCTGTGACATATTTTTGGTATCTCGGATTACACATTTCTAGAGGTTAAGGAATGACTGACTAGGGATGAACTTCACGGGCACATCATCTTTTTCCAGAACGTATTGTTCTTGGATCTATCCCAAAACATACACAGGGATGGTCCAATGTTTCTGTGGACAGTCTTTTTCTCTGTACAGTTAAACTTTTGTTATGGATGCATGTTAGCCCTTAACAATATCAATCTAAATCAGTTTACTATTTATATCTAATACATCAAGAAAAATAAAAAAGGTTCTAGAAAAATCCAAGCAATTCTAGCAGAATCATCCAATGGTAAGCAAGGCCATTTGTTTTGGATACTTAATTGTTTCTATTACCTTTTATTCAGATTTTCATGAAATGCCAAAACACACTTAAGAACATACCTTTTCTGTGTCCCTTATTAATTTATTACTGTTTTCTGAAGGCACCATCCTGTTATCCCTGCAGACAAGTGAAAAACTCCCCTCAACTTCAATATCAGCAAAAAATTACCCTAAGTGAGCAGTTTTGTCAACTGGAAATTATTTATTCCTTGAAGGGCTTAACCCTGTGAGTTACTGAATATCTTCTAGAAAGTCCTGACAACATTCAGCTTCCACTGATTTCAGTGTGGGCTGAGAGCACTCAGTAACTTGCAGTTACTAGATCAAAATTAACACAGAAAACTAATTTTAAGTAAAGTGTAAAACACAAATTAACATCTTTTCTGGCATCTGTATTTCTTTGTCACATAATATAACCTGAATGCCATGTGGAAATTACACCTTTCCAGCTATAACAACTTTTTCCAAAGTTTAGACACATTCTTACACTGAGAAATGTTTGCCATATTCTGTTCATGCTCATAAGGTCGTGACTAAGATAAATAGATTTTAGAGAAACATTAGAGTGGGAGTATGTGGGAGGAATTTCATATTACTAGCTCATTTTTTAGCAGATAGAATTTTAAAAGCTGGTTGAATTTTGTACTTGATTCCATTAGAAGGGAATATGACAAAGATTCCTATAGAGTATATATTCTTACAGAATAGCACAACTTAATTTGGTATGAAATTGAATATATAATGAAAATCTACTAAATAATACCTAAAGAAAACAACTTTAAAACCTGACATTTAGAAGTGTGACAAAGGGATGTCTGTGGTGACAAGACTTTAAATAACTTTAAAAGGGTGTAAGATTTGGCCCTGTTTCTCTCTGAGCTAGCGACAGGACTCCCATTGCGTGTTAATGTGAACTGGATGAGGCACCAAATCCCAAAGCCTTTATTTGGCATACTCTAAATCCCCACACTGGCACAAGTCTGGGGCTCTGTCCTGGGCTTTCCATGCCTCTGCACGTGGCACTGCCATTCCCACAGACCTCTGTGAGGTTGCTTCAGAGATGTGTAGCTGAGTCAGTGCAAGACTATTTAATGTGTATTTCAGCTGCAATGATAAATATTTTTAAGCAAAGGTAAAGATTATATTTGGAAACCAAGAGCAAGACCTATCCCAGTGAGATTTCCACAGGAAGGAAGGTGGGGAGTGACTGTACATGGGAATGGGCCAGGGAGCAACAGTATGTGAAGAAGATTAAATTAGGCCTTGTCTCCAAGATTTACCAGTCATATATGTATAATCTAATCCATAGATAACCATGGTGTTCTTGGTAACAGAGGGACAAATACAAACAGAAGGGAATATAGGAACAGTCAAAAGTACAGCTCTTGAGAGTCAGCAAGAGTTGAGCTTCAGCAAATGACAGAGAGGAAAAAGGACTGCCTTAGCATAGGGGAGAATGAGAGGAGTTGAGGATAAGTCCGAAGATGAGGAAGGCTGTAGATGTTATCAACAGCCATGGAAATCAAAAGATGAAAATGGTATTGATAGAAAGAATTCAGGTTTATGAGTCACCATCCTCTGTTGGCTTCATCCTGTCTTCCTCTCTCCTGCATCCTGTAATGAAAGAATAAAGCTAGATTTGTGACATATCTTTGCAGGAGAGTGAATATTACAGCCACGGAATCATGACTTTACTGGAGAATGAACTCAGAAAGAAATCTGTTATTCTAGATCAAATATCTATCTAAATCACAAAAGTGATCGGACTATCTGGTCCAATCCCTCTTCTCAAGCAGGGACACCCAGATCAGTGTGCCCATGACCACATCCAGGCAGCTTTTGAAGCTCACCAAGCAGATTCCACAACCTCTCTGGGCAACCTGTGCCAGAGCTCGCTGACTCACATACTGAAGAAATGCTTCCTGGTGTTTGGATGGAACCTCCTGTGTTCCAGTTTGTGCACTTTCCTCTTGTCCTGGCACTGGGTACTACCGCAAAGAGCCTGGCTGTCTTGGTAACTTCCCTTCAGGTATTTATAGACATTGAAAAGATCCCCTCTGAGCCTCCTCTTCTCCAGACTGTCAAAGGCAGGTGGTTGTTTCTGGTTTCCAGGCTAAGCATGCATCAGCGGCCAGGGCAGAAACTTGTGTGACACAGTGCATGGTACAGCACATGGGACACCCTCACTGAAAATGAGGATCATAGAGAAAGGCCTGGTGGCATTCTCCATGTCATCTCATGGCATCAGTTGCTAAGGGGACATTTACATGCTCCTGTGAGAACATCTCTCATCTGGAGACGTTTGTGGTGCTCTTGGGTTGAAGGCTTATAGCTCTATGCCCAGGGATGAGCTGTGCAGGGCAGCACAGCCAGTGGGACCCCCATGGCAGCTACTGTGGCTTGGGTGCTGCTGTTTGCACTGGAAGACTGAACAGAGGGATGGTTTCCAGAATTACCAGGACATTGAGGTAACTCTTCCAAACATGCTGCCTAGTACCTCTCTTCCCTAGAGCATGAGGCAAGCAAGCAAGGTCATAATGTTGGTTTATAGGCCCAATGAATATATTTAACAAGGAAACAATGCTTTGCCATCCATTGCTAGTTACGTGCCACTGCCAAGTCCCGTTCACCAGCTATGGTTAAAAGTTTTTCCATGCAATCTGGAGATGCAGCCAACCTGCATCTACTGCAATACTTAAGGCTGTTCAACCCATCTCTGCTGTTTCTGCTTTCAACCTCCTGTGCCTTTAACTGGGATGCTTGCAGTCACTCCAAGATCACTAAGCAAGAATACTTGTCAAGAAGTAATGAAGATTTGTCAAGCAACCATGTTAATCACCTCATTTCAGTCTGCTCGTATATTTACAGCCAACGCGACTGCATGACGTGCTTTGCCTGGTATTCATGCAAAACTTGCACGAGCCATGGTATGAATGGAAAAGCAACCAGATTCAGCCTCTGAGCACAACCAGGCACTGGCTGGTGTGCACCAGTGTGACCTCTTCTCCTGAGCATCTATTTGTTTGGCAAACTAAGCCATTTACCTACGTGAACATTTCCAGTATGGGCTTGGGTGAAGAATGAAGGATATTTAGGAGAGACTGAAGGATAATTAGGAGAGTGGTTTGCAGCCTCTAAATGGATTATTGTTTTCTGAGAAAACAACATCAATTTTCTGGATGAACTGTGGAAATTCTGTTCCCAGTTATCTGTCCTGTGTAGAATACCCTCCACGTAGGGGGAGGGTCCAAAAGCAATAAGCAGTTCCAGAGATGTGGGGCTGTGAGCTTTGGTGGCATTATTTGTAAGGAACCTGCTGCAGTGGGCAAAACCCTATTTAGCATCCCTAGAAATGGAAAGTGAGAAGCGGATTGCTGTGGTTGGCCACGAATAAGCCCCGTGCCTGAGAAGAGCTGCATCGTGGGAGCGACATCGTGCTGTCACCTCCAGGAGCGGGTGGCAGAGGCTGCCAGGAAGCAGGTTTCCTCTCTGGAGGGGTTTTGTTGATGTGCACTGGCTTTGTCTGGTTAATTAGATAGACACCACATCTTCATCCTTATAGGCAGTGGTGAGTCACTCTAAAGCAAGGGCTGAGGAGTCAGGAAAGGGACAGAATAAAGAAAATCTGCAGTAGGGTGTTTACTGTGCTCTGGCTCCTCTGTGTTTAATTCTCCTTCACCAAAGTTTTTTAATCCTTGTGCTTAGTTTTTCCATCACACATTCATTTCAGATGCAGGCACAGTGTTTTGAAGGGCACTTTGCAATGGTTTTATCCAGATTCAGATTATTTGCAATCCAGGGGGAAAGCATGCATTCTTTGCAAGGCAAGTAGAAAACATATCTGAACACAAATCAAAAGAATGATTACGGCACGCACGCTCTGTACCCATTACTGAATCCCCAAGGCTCTTTCTGTTTGTTTAGGCTCTTTTTCTTCTGCTGCCTCTGGTTGGACTGGGTGTAAACTCAGCAATGAATGAGAATGGTTAAAATGGGTAACATAAAAAGATGTGACATTCTTGAAAGATCCCATGTTTCAAACTTAGATTCAAGTGAAAGCTACCAAAGGAAAACCTCCCAGTGGTCTCAAGTAGATCTTTCTTCAGCACATCAGAGGTTTGCATATCCATCTGTCATAGGGTGCTCTTCTGATCTCATTTCAATCCCAAGCAAACTCAGATTCACTGCGTAATGAAAAATGGCATTTGCACGAAGTGGAGAGCAAAAGCATTATTTCTACAGCACATTATGTTTTACACTGCTCATGAGACAGTGTTTCATGCCCCTTAAAAAAGCATTATCTGTAACCTGGTTGTGCCAGAAAAAAGAGTCATTGTGTCTTTAAAAGAGATGTCTTTTTTTTTTTTTTTTTTTCTGAAAACATCTCTCACATTTTCCTACCCACAAAGTAACCTGTGTTTATAAGCGAATCCACTCAACCCTCTAATAATGACCTACAGTAAACATCTGACATGCATTTCTTTCAAGCTCCTCTTTGTTTAGGCATGAATTGTTCATTTTTATGTCTTTTGTATACTGCCTAAAGGAAAGACAAATGATACAAGGGATGTTTTACATTATCAATTGTGGCAGAGGTTATGCCTGTGTTTATCTGATCCTCCTTTATTGCATTACAAATGGTAAGATAAACTGCTGGGCATACAATGGTCATTAATTTCAGGGCACATTTTCACATTGGATTTTTAATTTAAAATGTATTAGATGCAAGATAGCTAGTTGTGAAGTTTCCAAGTTGTTTGCAAAACCTGTGGCAATCTTATGTAATACAAATTTTCTTCCCAACTCTGGGACTGAACTCATTTTAAAATATGAGTGCCTACTATGTTTGCATGAGGAAACAACTTTTTTTTTTTTTTTTCCCCCATCTTTTTACATCTATTTTTGCATCTATTTTGCACCTATTTTCGGCAGCTATGGGGTGTCTCATCTCAGCCAAGTGCACCCTCTTCCTCCTTCTACCAGTGCCAAATGAAACAGCAACATCAAAATCTGTTAAATATGAGACTGCACAGGGAAAAAGAGGGGGGAAAAGAAAAAAGAGCATGGTGGATACATTCCTCTAAAATACTGATCTATCTGAATGCACCCTCTACACTTGTTGCGGTTTACTCTTTTGGGACAGTTTGATAAAATCACTACACAGCTTTGGAGGGGGAAATAACTGAAAGTGTGTGTATTTTTTTGTTCTGGGCTTAAGATATCCTTGCTACTCGACAAGATTCGCTGTCATATACACTACTTGCTCTATCTGAAAGTAGTTGAAGATCCAAACATAAATCTATCAACGAAGGAACTTGCTGGCTTGCTCTTCAGATATGGGATCTTCCAAACAACAGCCAGTTTTCAAAGTTTCCAGAGGAAAACAACAACAACAAACAAACCAAACAGCACAAAACAAACAGAAAACGACAACAACAACAAAACACTAGAAAAATGTCTACACCAGGTACAGCGATACCCTGAAAGACCAAGCATAGATGGAACCATAGTGAGGTCCATGGCTGAAGTTGTCCAATGTTTCCTAGAGAAGGTACCCGTTTTCAGCTTCCCACAACCTTGCTGTGGCTTGGTCTCGTGTTCCTCTGCTGCAAGAGAAAGTAAATATTCTTTGGTCTTTCAGCAAAAGCATTCAGCAAGCTCTGAGTTTGAGGCCAATGATCAATGGGCAGTTTTGTTGACAGCCCCAGGTTTTGTTTATTGTGCGTCTTTACAGCCTCTAACAGCTTAAGATTTGGCAAAGGAGTCATCCAGTGACTGAGCAGGTGACCTTTGCTGTCCTCATGAAACACCACTAAGGTGCAGCTGGATTATAAGGCTGCAGGCTGGTCTGTTGAATGCAGAAACAAATAAAAGAATCAGATCTAGCCCAAACTTTTCTCCGTGCAGTCTGTTGGTGTTTTTTGTTTGTTTGTTTGTTTGTTGGTTTGGTTTGGTTGGCTTTGCTTTGGTTGTTTTGTTTTGTTTGTTTGTTTGTTTGTTTTTCAGAGCTGTTACCTACCAGACTGGGAAGATGCTACTTCAAGTAAATACTGTCCTCCCCATACAATGCAGAGGCATCTAGAAGCAATTTCCCATCTGGAAAAACCCACTTACTCCTTGAAAGATGGTGAAGATGAAGGGATATGAGGGTGAAGCTTCTTCAGTTTTGTGTGACAGCTCACACTAAACAACTGCACTTCTTTTGAAATCCAAGTGAAACATTTGTTTGGTGGTCAATAATTTATCTGATCTTTGTTGCTTCCTTCCCCTCTGCTCTATAAACCCAGAGTCCCTTTCAGCTGGTGCTGATGTACCCCAGACAAACTCAGCATCACATGGTGGGAGGCAAAGTCCAAGACAGACGCTAAGTTTTAGACGCAGATCCCATGTCCCCTTCTAGAGGTGAGTCACACAAGACTTATTTACAGGGTAAGACTGGTTCATGTGACTGAATCTGGGTCCTCTTGGCAGCAAGAAGTAGTCATCTTCACGCCTACCTTCCACACTCTCATGCCCCCCAGCTGCTATTTCTAAGTGAGCCAGAAAGGCTGTATTTTCAGTCCTAGAGGTTGACACACTTTGCAGCATTGCTGCATTCTTTGCAAAGATGACACATCTTAACATGAGTGGAAGAAATCCCTGCGTAGAGCTGGAGAATTGGTATAGGTTTATAAAACAGGTTGAGGTCCTCTGGGAGGAGAGGCACCACAGAGAGATGTAAGATCATCACAATTACCTCCATGAAATATAAAAAGCAAGAAAATTAATATTCCCCCCATATAATAAAATCACTCTTTTGTGGTGACGCGTTGCAGCCCATCTCACAAAGAGTATTGCACTAATCAGTTTATTAGACAGGCAGAGGAGCAAGAAGGCAGTGAAGGTACAGAGAGGAAGACTTTCTTTTGTCTCTTGCTTGTTGGGAGGAGGGAAAAGTGGGGTGGGGAAATTAGGAAAAACTGTTCTTTTACTGCAGCAGCTCTCCATTTATTAAAAAGAAAGCACCAGGAATTTGTGCTGAAGAGAAACCAGTGTCCATATTCATCCTAAAGCACAGAGGGGATGACTGCAGCTGTCTTCTCTGTTTCCCCAGGGCAATAGTTTCCTCTCAGCTGCCTGCATTGATCGGCAAAGTGCAGGAAAGGTGGGAGCTTGGAGGAGAGGAGCAGTAGCTTCCCCGGCTAGTACCTCCCCAGCCCTGCACACGGCTGCACAGGAGCCAAGGGAACTGGAGGCTTTCTGCCAGCTTCAGCAGGCTTTGTGGCAGGCCCTACAAAAAACACCTCCTGGCATCAGATCCTAGTTGTCTTGGGGCTTATTAGGCAAATGCATATCTGAAAGTAGGAAAAAAAAAAAAGAAAAAAAAAAGAAAAAAAAAAAAAAAGAAATGTTTCTCTTCCTCCCTACTGTTTCTCTTCCCACTCTCAAATTTCTGAACTTGAGATATGTTTTTTTTTACCTCGTATTGTAAATTATGACTGACAATGTCATGTAAGAACACGAGGAAAATAAATTAAAAGGAAAAGATCACCCTAACGTCAAAACCCACTAGTGAAATAGCATTTTAAAAAACAGCTTTTTCATGTATATGGATTAGCACACCAAGGTAATGGCAGATATTAACTGATGATAAATGTTTATGAACATATAAAAGTATTTGATTGGGTAGCTGTTGAGTCACGTCTGATGGGATTGCTCACTGCTAACATGGAAAAAAGGCTGGAAATTCTTCTGGTAATCTTTCACTTAAGTAAAAGCTATATAACTGAAAGCTGTCCATGGCTCATTTAAATGTAAGTTCCTTAATTTTTCTATTTTCTCTAACAGTAATCAGCACACAGAATGATTTTAAGGTGGGCAAGTTATTTTCTCGATAATTCTTGATCCACTGAAATAAATTCAAAACATTCCCCATGAAGAGAAGAGAAGTAGGCCTGATGCCTTGAATTAGCATTATGACAAGCAAAGAGCTGGCTTTTATCTTCTTCTTCATTTTTCTCCCAGTTCCTTTCTTGTGGTGTGCTAAGTGCAAGGGGCTTGCTCTGGTGAAAGACCTGGTCATGTGCACAAACACACTTCATCACATATGTGCATGTCAAACACTTTATGAAGGCTGACAATAATCCCATTGAAAAGAAATGGTTTCATCAGTGTCTGCATAAAAGCCAAAGGACTTGATCTGCACAACAGGCAGGAATAATCTCAGATATATGTCATTTGTACAGACTCCTTTAACATTGCAAAGTGTTGCTTATTACAAGTGTTGCTTCTAAACGTATTTGATATTGCTTATTTACAAAGCGATTGACATGATATGAGGGATACAAATCTGTGGTCACTCCTGCTCTCAGTGTCATCTAAGTCAGTGGATCATCAACAAACAAATGACAAAGATGACAAACAAACAAATCCTCAGTGCAAGAGTATGCAAGCCACAAGCCCTGCCAGCCTCCTTGATATTGCATCTATTCTTCTACCAGGGCAATCATACTGTGATGTGATCAGTGCCAAGAAAATCTTCCTGCTAGAAACACTGAAAGACCTATCACAAAAATGTATGAGACCAAGGTATAGCTCTCCTTTAATTCAATAGTTTCAGTATTTGTGACCCCAAAGGAACAGTGTAAATGGAGGACTGCAAAAGGTAAAAAGGCTTTCTTGGAAGGAGATAGAGGAATGATAATTCATAGTGACAATGGATGCCATGTCTCTGCTCCTGTGGAGGACACGACTGCTCCACAGTCTTCTGCTCCTCATCAGCTGGTGGCACAATTCTTTGATAAGAGATTGCCAAAAGTCAATCTCAGTGCTCCTCATAACCACCTGTATGAGGTAGCAATTAAATTGTGTCTGTTCCTGCCCGTTATATACTGTCTACTGTAAAAGCTGTGTAATTGTTTTCCACAGAAAAAAATAATGTTAACAAGCAGACAGGAGTGTGCATATTTTTACAGTTATAAAATAATGAAATTAATTTAAAAACTCTGACTGAATTGTATAGGCAATTCAGCCTGTCACGTCCTCACCTGACTGCCTGGGCACTTACACAGGTGCAGAGTAAGACATGCTCTCAGGTTACTGCACTAGTTTTGAAAGTGATGAGACTAGATGATTTCCCATCTTAACTTCTTATAATTCCATTATATTCATAAAATTTGCTGGTTAATTTTTATTTTGCTCACAGGTTTCCCATGACACCTTGAAGGAGCCCCCTGTAAACTTAGAATCATAAAATCGCAGAATCACAGAATGGTTTGCGTTAAAGGGACATTAAAGACCATCTAATTCCAACACCCTGCCATGGGCAGGGACACCTCCCACCAGACCAGGTTGCCTTGAGCAATTCCAGGGATGGGGCAACCAGAGCTTCTCTGGGCAACCTGTGCCAGTGCCTCACCACCTTCTGAGTGAAGAATTTCCTCCCAACATCTTATCTAAACCTACCTTCTTTTAGTTTAAATCCATTCCCCCTTGTCCTATCACTCCACTCCCTGACAAAGAGTCTCTCCCCAGCTTTGCTGTAGGCCCCTTTTAGGTACTGGAAGGCCACAATAAGGTCTCTCCAGAGCCTCCAGGCTGAACAACCCCAACCCCCTCAACTTCTCCTCTGATCATCTTTGTGGCCCTCCTCTGAACGTCTATGTCATTCATGTCATGTCATGTACATGTCACTGGGGGCCCCACAGCTGATCACAGTATACAGACAGGTGGGGTCTCATGAGAGCAGAGCAGAGGGGCAGAAGCACCTCCTTCCTCCTGCTGGCCATGATGCTTTTGATGCAG
Organism: Cygnus olor; assembly: GCF_009769625.2. NCBI lineage: Eukaryota > Metazoa > Chordata > Aves > Anseriformes > Anatidae > Cygnus > Cygnus olor. Next base: position 20,892,251 of record NC_049198.1, read on the forward strand.
CCCAGGATATGGTTGGTTTTCTGGGCTGCAAGCACACATTGCCAGTTCATGTCGAGCTTCTTGTCAACCAACACCCCCAGGTCCTTCTCTTCAGGACTGCTCTCAATCCATTCTCCACCCAGCCTGTGTTTGTGTTTAGGATTGCCCTGGCCCAGATGCAGGACCTTGCACTTGGCCTTGTTGAACCTGATGAGGTTTGCACAGTCTCACCTCTCAGGCCTGCCCAGGTCCCTCTGGATGGCATCCCTTCCCTCCAGTGTGACACAGCCCACCACACAGTCCCACCACACAGCTTGGTGTCATCGGCAAACTTGGTGAGGGTGCACTCAATCCCACTGTCCATGTCACTGACAAAGATGTTAAATAGTGCTGGTCCCAATACTGACCCCTGAGGAACACCACTCATCACTGATCTCTGGACATTGAGCAGTTGACCACAACTCTTTGAGAGTGACCATCCAGCAAATTCCTTACCCACCCATTAGTGGAACATCTTTCAAATCCATGTCTCCAAATCAATTTAGAGACAAGGATATAGTGTGGGACAGTGTCACATGTTTTGCACAAGTCCCGGTAGATGGTGTCAGTTGCTCTTTCCCTATCCACCAAAGCTGTGACCCCATTTTGTCACGCATTACAAATCTGGTGGCCTATTACAAGACACTCTCCTTACTGTCTTACTAACTACTGTCTCCTTACTAAATTGTAACTTGCCAACTTCTAAATCACTAACTACTTACTAACTTCTAACTTCCTTACTAACTTCCTAACTAACTTCCTTACTAACTTCTGCAAGGCACTCTCCTTACTAACTTCACATGTCACTCACCACATCTTTTCTACAGTGACTACAGAAAGCCCACCAATGATGAGGCTGCCTATTTGCTATGACTGTCCCTACCCTCCTGAAAACCAGCACTGGACAAGATGACAGCAGAGCTCAGTTAATTCATATGAAAGCTGGAAGTATCTGAAATCTGGATAGCCAAAATTGATCTATCAAATTTTCTTTATTCCAGCTTCCACAAAAATAAAAAAATAATAATAAAAGGTCAAGTTTTTCTCATTCAGAAAACAAATGATTTTAAGAATGATGTGTTGTTGGAGGTACAGGTGTCCTAGAAAACTTGATACTGAAGCAAGGTGATAAATTGTAAGGTGTAAGTCTTCTTGTTCAGTGGAAGGCACCCCTCAGACATGAAAGGTTTAAGGATGACATGGCTGAGCTGAAAAAACACAACCTCACAAAACTTGGCGAATTTATATGAAATTTTTTGCATGCCAAATGTTGCGTTTACATGCATAAGTGAATGACCTGGAAAATCTGGCATGTCCACTATTTGAATCATTGGAATTATAATTCAAACAATAAAAACACATGAAAGATCATGATGGAGTCTAATTAGTATATTTTCTTCAAGGGAAAATGGTGCCTCTTTCATCTCCACCAATAAATGAATAGCAGATAACATTCTTTGTATTTTCAATAGCTTTTAGTACAGCCCACCAAGAGAAGATACAAAAGAAACAAAGTAGTCAAGTTCACAGAGGAAAAATCTCCCACTTCAGAAACTGGCAAAGGGATGCAAAAGAAGAAGAATAGGGAGTAAATTGCTGAAATGTCAAAGGTTAACAGTGGGAACCTTTGAATGTTTTTAATAGAAAAGTTTTCTGCTTAAAAAAAGAAAAAGAAAATTCATGTAACTCACATTGTCTCACAGGAACATGTTGATTTCAATGAAATTTGCTATAGAAAAGGTGAAAATGAGTCATCTGAACTTTACAGTTTTAATTATGTTGCAATATTTTGTTATGACTAGAATTTCATTTCATGACATGAAAATATAATGTTAGTATTTTACTCATATTTACAATTTTCAATAAAAATCAAAATTCTGAAGCAAAAATGTTTGGACAATGTTGAAATTAAACACATCAAAATTACAGAGGAAATAGTATTCAAATAGTTTTAAATCCATTTCTTACCAGAATTTTTTTTATGCATGAAATTCAAATTTTATTCCTGGACAAGAATTAAGGAAAAACAAACAAACAAACAAACAAAAAAAAAAACTTTCAAAGTTGTGACATTTTCGTTAGGTTGATATTTTATTTTATTTTATTTCTGACTGGCTTTGCTAACAAAAGTAATTGACTGAGTCCCAGTCTACATTTAGCCTCCCCTAACCTATTCGTTAAAAATCAGAAAAGCTGAGAAGGTGAGTTAGAGCTCTTTCAATAACCTCACATTAATGCTATCCAAACATTGGAAAGATTTAGAGGAAATTCCCATGCTCAGGCAAGCAGGATGAACATGTGGCAGCAGTTTGGCAGGTGAAGCTCATAGTTGCTAGCTGAACTGTGAGAGGGGACAGGCTGTACCACTCATGCATTATTTTTCACATGCTAAGGGCATGTCTACAGGGCACATCTGCAAGGAGTATACTTATTTCAGTGCCTAACAGAGCTCATTCATTGTTCTCACAAAGAGTGCTGTGTGGAGATATCAGTAATTAAGTGCATATATTCAGAAAATAGACCTAGTGTATAATTTTCCAAAGCACGTTAAGTCACCTGGGAGTCATCACTGCGGACAAAGGGATAAAGACCTGAGCTCAGCAACAGCAGCAGTCAGCAACACTGCCAGGGTGTACGGATCCATCACGAACAAATTAAAGAACAACACATGAGAGACCCCAAAGCAATCACAGAATCCCAGAATGGCTGAGGATCGAAGGGACCTCTGGAGGACATCTGGTCCAGCACAACCAGGGATATCCACAGCAGGGAGCCCAGGAGCAGGTCCAGATAGCTTTTGAAGACCTACAGGGAGGGAGATATGATTTCAGTGCTCCAACACCAGCACAGTGAAGAGATGCTTTCTGATGTTCAGAGGGAACCTCTCATGTTTCAGTTTGTGCCCATTGCCTCTTGTCCTGGCACTGGGCACCACCAAAAAGAGCTAGACTCCATCCTCTTTGCACCCTCCCTTCAGGTATTTATACACATTGATAAGATCCCCTTCAGCCTCCTCTTCTCCGGGCTGAGCAGTCCCAGCTCTCTCAGCCTCCCCTCACAGGATGAAGACTCCTCCTCCAAGCCCTTCATTATATTTGTGGCCCCTTGCTGGATGCTGTCCACTATGTCCAGGTCTCTCTTTTAGCAGGGGGCCCACAACTGGACTCAATGCTCCAGGTGCGGCCTCACCAGTGCTGAATGGAGAGGAAGGATCACTTCTCTTGACCTGCTGGCAGCAGTCTACCTAATGCAGCCAAGAATATCATTAGCCTCTTTAGCAGCAAGAGCACATTGCTGAGTCATTATGCAAATCGAGTGTACGGTCCCTCTGAAGGCTGTGTTCAGGTCTCATCAGTCCCTCCCACATAACAGTGAAATTTCAGGGACAACTTCAGGCACAAGGTTTAGAGGGATGAAAAAGCTCTGGTGCCGTGAGATACGGAAAAGACCAGGAGCACTTCCGGATGCGTTTTACCCTGCAAGGAGCATCCCAAGGTCAATAGGATGCCAAACTCTGTCCCTTGGGAGAACACCAGTGGTGAGTTGTGTACCTACACAAATCCATGTGAAGAACATGCATGGCTCCTGGTCTCTCAGTGATTCTTCTGGTCTTACACAAAAGAGAAAGGGACACAATGAACACATGTCAAATAAGAAAATGTGCGTGAAGGATGGATAAAACCTTACCTATTTCAGCAAAAATTTTCACATCAAAAATGAAATAATTGCTTTGTCACAAATCACATAAAACAGATTACAGAACTTTTTGCCACCATGCAGACCCAATCGAGATGTAGCAGAGTCCAAAACAGAATTAGGAGCTCCAGGAATGTGCAGTGGTAAAATGGTAAGTAGTTTTCAGCAGAACTCTGTAATCACGTATGGTCTTGAATGAGGGTATATGGTAGTCTTTCTGTAAGGAGGGTCAGACTGAAAAAATAAGACCTCTAAGACTGACTTTTTTTTAGGTAGTACTGAGAGTTTTTGGACGTTTGGACTTTTCTTTGGACTTCTTTGGATTTTTGTGGAACTTTGGAAATCATGGAAAATACCTAGTTCGTAGAGAATATTATACCCCATGAATAACTGCTAAATCAGTTTAGGGAATGCCCTTGAGAGAATGATACTGTCTGAAGAATTCTGCAAATGCCCTTTTAAATTATATTAAATTCTAATCATAAGTTACACTTTTTGACTTAAGGCCTGTAAGTGTTTTCTGTATGGATAAGAATACAGATTAATGGTTTCTGTTTGAAAGCGGGTTGATTGACACAAACACTCCATGGAGAAGACTTCATCCCATCATGGATTCTCCTCATCCCAGCTGCAGATCTCTCACATTACAACAGGAAAGGGTCTTAAAACCTTGGGGTTTTGCTGAGGGCATCTTCTACACAGCAGCAGAAGAGAATTCAGTCCCTGCATGGCTGCAGAGATCAGGACTGGGTGTTGTGGGCCTCTCTGTGTGACTCCAGGGTGGGAGAGGTTGTGATGCTCTAGCTCCAGCCTCGGTCTGGCAGTGCACAGGGCTGCTTTCCCTCCTGCTGGCCCAGATCCTCACCACAAAACCTCATCCTGCAGCTTTCTAGAGTGATTTCTAGACAGCCCCCATGGTCCTGCCCCTGTTAAGCACATCCTAATGCTTTTTTTTTTCTATAAGGTTAAGAGTGTTTTTTTTTTTTAAAAAAAAAAATCTTTCACATGACTTGAAACAACCACCAAAACCACAGTGGTTTTGTGCAACTACACCAACCAACTCAAAGCCAAATTGAAAGGAGCAGCAGCAAAATAATACCCATGGGCATCTGGGAAGCTCCTTGACTTGTTGGGTGACAGTGCTTTTAAATTCATCTTTGATCTGATGCCTGGGCAGCTCTATTGGTTTCTAAAAAAAGCACTTCTGCTTCATGACTATCTTTTTAGCTAGCTGCAAAGTGCTCCTGTATTTGTTTAAGTGAAATGAGGTGTTCTGCAAACGTCCATGTATGCCTTGTGCAAATTTAGTCTCTGCTTGGAGGCCTAAAGACATCCCAAACCACTGCCTATTCATGTCAGTTTTTCTTTGTGGATTAGAAAAAGTCCACAGCCTCTTCCTATGAAATAATAACAGTAATAATAAAAATTACATAATTTCTTCTGCTCTGTTGTATACAGAGTCTTTTTTGAGCATATAGTAGATATTCATGTGATTTAAGTGAAGATGCCTATTTTTAACACAATATGAAATCTATCTGAACATAAATACATTCTGTGTGGCACTTTGTGATATTATCTTGAAAATATTGTAATAATTAGTGGAGAGCCATAATAGAAAACGTTGTAATTCTGCACTGTTATCCTCCCATTCCATGGTACCACAGATGAAACAGAATGGGTCACATCTGCAGTATTATGTGGGGTTTTGTTTGATATACAGTACTGCATTATACACATATTCAAAACTGTAATAACAGTAAAGCATGAAATAGCTTACTCCTGAAAATTTTCATGGCAGGATGTAGATGCAGCCCCTTGCTCCTGAGCCAGCATATACGTCTGGATCAATGACCAGAACTGGCAGGGGTCTGTTGGAAGGAATCCATTACCAGGGTCTGCCACGCCGCACTTCTGTGCAGAGAAGCTGAACGGTGGGATAGGAGTAATCAAAAGACATATACGATAAATCATCAGCAAAATTTTGCTATGTGCAGTTTCCACAACATTTTCCCTCCATTGTCACCTTCTATTGCAACTGACTTTTTTTTTTTTTTTTTTCATAGAGCAGAACAATGATAAGGAAAATGTTTTGCTGGAGTTTATGCCTTTTCTATTGTACTGCTGCCCTTGGAATCTGTTTCTTCATTCTTAACCTGACCTTGGTATCCATTTTCCTCTGTATTCAATTCAGCTGTAAAATCTTGAACTTCTTTAGACCTTCCCCCATCCCTCAGATACACGGTACAAGGGACATTTGTACAAGGAAACTGGAGACTGAAAGGCTCTTGCAAAGAAAAATCGTAACTAGATAAACAGACCTGAATGCACTCAATCTAACGTGTGCCTCATTTACACGAAACACTATTAGCCTGATCCTGTTTACTCAGAGTACAGCGGAGGCAACTTAGCTTGAACATCTGAATAGGGTGCTTTAGATAATACCATGTATCTTCAGACATGCAAGAAGCATTTCCATAATATATAAGGAAAAATATGTTGTATTTAATCCATCAGCAGTGGGCATAAGGATTGGATTTCTTTTTTCATGTTCTTATGTTGCTGCCTGCATTAATATTAGGCTAGGATTGAAGTGAAAATGAAGTGCCAATTTCAGCATACAAGCTAAGGAAGACAAGCAACAAACAAAACAGAAAAGAAACCATCTTACCAGCCAAAGAAATAAAAACACATTTCAAATGATTAATCTACCTTGCAGAAGCTCTTGCTCGCATGCTGCACCCACCGGGATGCTGCACCCTGGGCACCAGTCCTTAGCAGAGGGGCATGGAGAGGGGCAGGTGGAGGACCAGGACCAGGGGCATGCTGCAGGGTGCTTAACAGAGCCTGCAAGCTGGACAACACAGGTCTGTGCTAGAGGGCCTTCACCTTGCAAACAGCATCGTTCCCAAAATATCTGTGCATGCTGGGAGCTGAGTAAAATGAGCAAAACCCAAGCAGTAATGGAAACAGTCCGGGGAAGGTGCTGGATGCCCCTTTCTGGCTCTGTTGTGTTACCACTTCAAATGGTCCAGTCCAAACAGAACCATCCAAGGGGGGCTATGAGACTGTGACCGGGACATTTGTTGGTTTTGCAGGGGACGCAGCGTGGTGTACCAGCATGGGATGCTCTGACACCACGCCGGCCCCCAGCGTTCCTTCCAGGCAGGTTTCTGCTGAGGTGAGCATCACGAGTGAGAAGCAGGTGCAGAAGGCACCTGGGGCATCCACCTGGAAAGATGCTCATGTTTTTACTAAAGGCGAGTGAGGTCTAGCTGTAGGGCTTCAAAGTTTCTTATGTGTGCATTTGTGTGTCAGGAAGAACAGCACCGGCTTATGTGAGTGGGCTGGTGTCCAGGGATGCCTCCCCGCCACAGCTCCAAGTCAGGGCTGGCTGGCTGCCAGCATGGTGATGACTTTGGCTCTGGGGCAAATGTGGGGGTAAAAACTCAAGGGAGAGCCTGTGGAAATTTTACATCCTGTAGTAACATGAGATTTTGAAAGAAAAGGATTATTGCTGGTGTGACCAGGAGCGTAGCTGTACCAACAATGCAGAGACACCCTGTGCCTGGCCGGGACTTGTGGCCCTCAGGAATGTGTGATGTTTCGTTCCCATTCTTCACAGCAAAGACAAAAACTTGGCAGAGGGGACGGCTCCACTCCCCAGCTGCACTGCCTGTGCTTTCCCCGGGAACAGGAGCGCCATCTCCTTGGGGCTGCCCGCTGCCACCATCCCCATCCGAAGAGCAAATTAACGACCAGGAAACAAGACAGAAATGGGATCTGGAGGGGTCTCGGCACTTCAATGTCGTGCCATCACGGGAGGGTAAAGGTTTCTTCCTGTCCTTGCACTTACTGCTGTCTGCGCATCGACTTGCTTCCTGACACGCGAGGCATGACTTGAAAGGAATTCAGGCTCAGGCTAATTTTGCATCGTGCTTCAATGTGGCCTCTGGGACCGAATAAGGGCAAATCTATTATGCCGTTGCCATGGCGACCCTGGCACAGCCGCCAAGGAGGGGCACCCGGTGCTGGAGCAGCGCGCAGGCGGCACAGCCGGGTGCAGGCACCCCCACGGGGTGCAGCACAGCCGGGTAGGGGGCACCGGGGGCACCGGGTCCCCACCTCTCTCTCTGCTGGCACCCAGGGAAGCGACCCGGCCCTTCTTCGTGGGGACAGCGATCGGCAAAGGGAGATGGGTGCCCTTCACCCAAGGGTGGGCTGAGTCCCGATGCCAAGCCATTTGGGCACCCATGAATGGCCTGCTCAGACAGCCCATGCTTGCTACGGAGGGCGATCACAGCCATGGGTTTTAATCACCAAGGTGATTTTATATCAAAGAAACAAAGGAAGCTGATCTTTCTTTTCTGCTCCTCTTCCTCGTGGGCTTCATAGATACTGATTCTTCTTCCTCTGCCTGACTATATTTATTTTCTATTGTGGACATGGATGTTTAATTTTGGTAAATTCCATTCCAGCCTTTTTACTTTCATCTCTTTGCCTTTTAAATGGTCAGTGATTGAAGTTCATATTTCCCCTTTTTGCTCAGCAATGACTGTACAGTTTGTCATGAGCCACAATCATGACAATAGTTTGATTCAAAGCATCTCAGCTTCATACAGTAACTAAGCCCAGGAGTGAAAAGCACTAACAATGGGAGACTAAAACCTGCCTCTGACACTTGATAAGATTATTATTATAGAGCGTAGAAAGCTTTTGCTTTCTTTTCTTCTTCTTTGCAGACCTCATAAGGCCCTGCTCAGATTTCTGCATAGTTAATTTGTCAGTTTATAAATTACCACATTACGTTAACGCTGAATGCTTCAAAACACAAATATATGCACAGAGGGCTTGAATATTTGAAGTGTTTTAGTACTATAGGGAAATAATTTTGTTGTCAAGCTGTGGCAGATATAGAAGTGCTAGGGGATACATGACCATTTCATCAGGACGGTGTCGATGATGGCCTATGAACATCCAAGGGGGAAAATCATCTTTTATCACTATTGTGTACCATGCAGGTCCAGATGGAGGATAAAACATGCATGAGTTGCCCGCAGCTCTGAAAATAATTATACTCATTTGCCAGAAATGTAGAAAGTGCATCCAACCAAGTTACCACCCATCATAGTGACACTCTGTTTGCATACTGATGAAGTTTAAAGCCAGAGACAATGGTGTTGGTATCAACAGCAGAGGGGGTTGGGAATCACCAGTGCTATAGGATTAATAGCGCCATCATTTTATATTATGCAGCATTTCACTTATGCTGCATATCAAAAACTCCTGGCGCTGACGCTCACCTAGCTGTTTACAAGATTGGTTTGGTTTAAGACTCCAGACATCGCAAGAGAATCTGGGGAGTAGGATACGAAGACTACTACATCCACCCCCTGCAAAGGGCTTCTCTGCAATTATGTGCGATGCGCTATGAATGTATACGCAGATCAATGTGTGCGCGTGTGTAAGGCAGGGGAGTCACACATGCTACACATACTCACAGTCTCTCTCTTCCTCTCCAGACGACCACACTGGAATACGAGCAAAAGATAATATGCACATGCTAAGCTCTGGTGCCACTGAAGAGTAATTGATGAATGGGTTTTTAAAGTGTAGAATGAGAATGAATACAAGTAGGACCCAGGAGAATAATTCTTTATATTGCAATCAGCACTGCTTATACATAGTTGGTTTAATAGTAGGAATCAGCAATAAAGAATACTGTCTTTGTTATTTAATCCTTACCAAGTGAAAAAGAAAATGATTTTGGAATACCTCTTCCACGATTAGATTTATTATTTTAAAATTGAATTATTTTGAGGCATTATTCAGTTTTAGAAAATCATCAAGAAAGATAACCAATCAATGCTATCATAAAATGAGGCAATTTCCACAATTTCTTTAAATAATTAATTCAAGAGATATATATATATGTAGACACCACGATGTATGCATAATATGCATAGCTGCCATTTTGACTATTCCAGTATTCTTTGCATTCCTTAAAATATTCGAGGTAAAGTACTGTCTCAATATGCTCTTGCATATGTGCTTGTTAACACATTTCTACTTAAAGCATGCCTTCAAAAATAAAATAAACCTCGAAATTGTTATTTTGTTCATCGGTTTATATAGGACCTTTTCATATTCCAATGAACAACCTTAGGTAACACTGCAAATATGATGGCAAATTATAAGAAAAGAGTGTTAATATAGCAAGTTCCAGACTGTAGGCAGAAGAACATCTTGCTTATCTATAAAATGTGTCTTCTATATTTTTCCCTGTCTACTCTATAGTATACTGCAAGCCAGAGAACACATCTAATAAAAATAGGTAAAACAGTTATGTTTTATAAAAATATAGTTTAGGTTTCCAATTTTATTTTTGTTCTGGTAAAACTAGTATGTAATCACCATAATGACACAAGGACCCAAGATGATCTCTGATGTAATTCCATAGATCATTTATATGACACCAGCAATGAATCAGGCCCATGTATTTTGATAGAATCTCAACAGTTTGATACTTTATGCTTTCAAGGCTTTAAAAAATATCTTTGGAAGAAAAATGGATGATGGAGCAATGAGAGTCGGCTTGCTCAACACTGTAGCAAATTGATCTGGGTCTGGGTATACGACTATGCAAAATTAATTCTTGTCTTGTATAAACAAAAAAGAGCAGAGGATCTATGGAGTTTGCAGTCTCACTGCTTGTGGGCCCATCTCCTTTTCTTGATGACACATTTCACTAAACAGTAATGCAGTTTTTATAAAGTCCAGCTGTCATCAGGGGCTGCAGGACAGCATACACTAATGCTGTCATTAGTGTAAACTGTCTTATTACCATGTGCTGTATGCTGGTCGTACGGAGACTCCTGGCATTCAGCTGGGTAATGAATCAAAGGAAATATCTTCCAGTTAGTTGACTAGGCTAGCAAAAATCAAAGATGACAATTCAAACAAGGGAAAATCTAGGAAATAAAATGCACCGAGATCAGACCTGTATGGTAAACTCCAGGGCCAAAAGGTTTTAAAGAATACTTGACTGAAATAAGGAAAGCAAAAGTCAATTAAAGCTTCATAAAGAAGAGACAATTCCACCAGAAAACGCCTCAAAAGCCAAGGTATTATTTCAGAACTAATTTGACAATGTAATTCGGTATCTAAATGAAACAACAACACCAACAACAAAAACACAACTCTAAACCATGACTTTACACAGTGTTTGCACAGCCTCAATAACACAGGTACCCGGGTGAGTATAAGGGTAAGGCAGTTGTTGTTGAAGCCAGGTTTAATAATGCAACTTTCTGAAACATGGAGGATGCTCAGGTCTCCTCCCTGGAGGTCTCTTCTTTCAGAAGCCTGGCTGTCAGGGGACTTCGCCAGTTGTTGGATGTTCCTAAACTTATTTTCTTTAGGAAAACTACTGTGAAGTTGGTGAAAGTACAAGCTCAGCTGTTGCCTGTCTTGCTGGGGTACTTCCGTGTGGGAATCAGTGCCTCCAAAAGGCTCTGAAATCTGGTGGGACCAGCTCCTGTGTCATGTGCTGGGCCAAATGAAGCAGATGTCTGTAGATGCCTTCATTCAGTCTCGCTGTTGAACAATACCTGCCGCTGCCTATAAAATGAACCTAAGAGAAGCTCCCAAGTGACAGAAGTGAGCAGATAAAAATGGCACATGAAATTGCTGCATGTGACAAGGAAAACTGGAGATGACCTAAACAGGATTTTTCCCTGTTACTGTGACCTGCAGCCACCAACAAGATGTAGTAGTTTATGTAGTGGGTTTAGGTGGCAAGGTTTGGGTAGTGGGGGGCTATAGGCGTGGCTTCTGTTAGAAGAATTCAGAAGCCGCCCCATGTTAGATAAGGGGCCCACCGCTGGCCAGACCCAAGCCAGTAAGTGATGTTGTTTGTGCCCCTGTGAGGGCATATTTAAGAAAGGGAAAAAACAAAACAAAACAAACAAACAAACAAACAAACAAAAAAACTGCTGGTCAATAGCATCTGGGAGAGAGAGGAGTGAGAAGCAGTCCTGCAGCCCCCCAGGTGAGTGCAGCAGGAGGGCAGGAGGTGCTCCAGGCACACTGCAGCAGTTCCCCTGAGGCCTGTGGAGAGGCCCCTGGTGGAGCAGGCTGTCCCCCTGCAGCCCATGGGTCCCACACGGAGCAGATCTCCACGCTGCAGCCCGTGGAGGAGCCCCCGCTGGAGCAGGTGGATGTGGCCTGGAGGAGGCTGCGGCCCATGGAGAGCCCCCGCAGGAGCAGGCCCCGGGCCGGAGCTGCAGCCTGTGGAGAGGAGCCCACGCAGGAGCAGGGGGTCTGGGGGGAGCTGCCGCCCACATGTGGGGGACCCGTGCTGGAGCAGTTTGCTCATAGGGGATGGACCCCGTGGTACGGAGCCATGTGGGAGCAGGTCTTGAAGAGCTGCTGCCTGTGGGCAGCCCCCGCAGGCTCAGTTCGGGAAGAATGGCATCCCGTGGGAGGGACCCCGCGTGGATCAGGGGCAGAGAGTGACCAAGAAGGAGCATCAGAGATGAAGTGTCAGGGACTGACCGCAGCTCCCATTCCCCCCTTCCCCTGCACTGCTCAGGGGGAGGAGGTAGAAGAGGGTGGATGAGGGAAAGGTGTTTTTGGTTTCTTTCCTTTGTTTCTCACTTCTCTAGCTTTGTAGTTATAAGCGAGAAATTTTAGTATCTCCCTACTCTGAGTCTGTTTTGTCCATCACATTAATTGTTGAGCGATCTCCCCATCCTTATCTCAAACCTTGAGCCCTTTGAATAGTATTTTCTACCTTTCTCTTTGAGGAGGGGGAGTGAGAGAGTGGTTGTGGTAGAGCTTGGCTGCCCACCCAAGTAAAACCACCACACAAAGGGACATTATCAGAAAGCAGCTTTATTTCTGTCAGTCAGTGGTTCTCAGACTGTTTGTGCTCTCTGTAATTCTCAGTTAACTCATGCAGAGAGAGTTAACTATGAAACTATCATAGATAAATTTATAAATATATAAATGCATTGGCTTTCATATGACTCATCAGCATACAGTTTAGAAGTTTTTAAGTAGAGATAATGGGAAGAAAGGGAGAAAACTGAAGTCAAACCCCGAGGAGGCAATCTTGCTGTCTGGCTGGAGGGGTTATCCACTTCCCTGATTAGGGATGAGGTTCTTGTGCCAGACACTGTGGGGAACAACTGGAAAACCCAGAAATAACTTTTGACCAGACAGTTTGAATTTGCCAAGCAAATGTTGGCTGCTTCCATATGAAGCTGAGGGAAAGCAGAGAGTGCAAAGAAAGCAAAGGGATCCAAAAGAACACAAAAATAGACAAGTGGCAGAAAGGGTCACCAGGGTCAAAGCTGGAATCAATAAAAGCTAGCACTGAGCTGAATACACTATGGCAAACTACACAAGTCAAGACAGTGACCAGCATTTAAATACAAATATGTTACAATAGTTTATACAGCTTCAAAAATCTTAAATGGTTTGCATAATGCACTGCTTAGATGAAGAGAATAACAAGAGAGCAATTAGCTCACAGAAGGTCTTCTGCAGACTGTTGGCCAGCATCACAGCCCAGGCCGAATGGACCATTAACTCACACTAGATATACAGAAGTGCTGGCTGGGAGAAAGCACCTAGTCCAGCCTTCTGCTCAGAGCAGGACTGTCACCAGCACTAGATCAGGTCTACTATGTCTTTGCTTACTCAAGTGTTGAAAATCTATAAGGATAGAGGTTCATGAGTAGTTCTCATCAGCCTTTCTCAGGGCTACACTGTACTCCTTGTCAGACTGATCTCAGATGGATCAATAAGAAATAAAAAGATGGGAACGTGTGACCATGGTGTTAGAAACTGTGATGTGAGCATGGCAAAAAAAAGGCAGCAAAGGTGACTAATAAAACTAAAGACATAAAGGGTCTTGTTTGTTTGTTTGTTTGTTTGTTTGTTCATTTGTTTTAAAATCAAGGATTTTCTGAACAGAGATATCAAAGAGTCATGAAGGCAAACATTAACAATAATTTGCAACACTCTGATTGAGACTGAGGTTCCACTTTGAGCTAGTCTCTTGTTCACAGACGCTTCTGAAGAGCATGCTGGTGTCATTCTCATATTTCTTATCTCTGAATTTTAACATATATGCTGTAGGTTTCAATAAAAATTGGAAGCCAGTATGCTTACATAGACAAGGATGCTTAGTCCTCACATGTAAAAGGTTTCAGAACTTTATTTCTGAGAGGCCAGTTTCAGTTGATAGGGATCATGTACAATTCATCATGATGACCAAAATGAGCTTCACAAGTGGTATTCAAGACTGAAGGGATTTCATTTTTTCTGAAGATTAATAATTTGCTGTTTGAACACAATCCTAAGAGAGATCTGGCTATTGCAAAAGCTCTTTGTAGAGCATTTGACAATAGTAGTAGAAAAAAATCCAGGGAAAGACTTCATATATGTATCAATGAGCCTAATAAATCTAAAATGAAATGTGGATTTTGACTACCACAGATTCAGCTGGAAATGAGACCAAACTGGTGGTGGTATGTGAAAAACTGAGTTGCTGTAGATGTGTTTATGTATCTTGGAAAAAGCTAAATGACATAGACTTGTCACAGATGATTGTTTCCACCATAAAAGGCAATATAACTAAAGATGTGATCATGCATATCATAGCTATTATTACTAGACATAGAAACCGTGACATTGTAATGTCTGACAAAGACTGCTTTCGTTTGTAGGGTAGGATTTTCAAGCAAGAAAGGCCTTGTTTAGACAAGGTAATCACTAGTCCCTGTTATAATTCAACTGGATTTGTTGAAAATGGTACCAAAATATTAAATATATATTTTCTTGTCAAGATCATTTACTGCTTCTATTATAGAACATTATCCAAGAAGTACAAGTTTTTCCATACTGTTATTTTAGTAAAACAAAAAACAAAACAAAACAAAAACACCTGGGAAAAAAACAAAACAACAACAAAAAAAATTCAGTTGATGAAAGTTAACCTTAGTCTCACTGAAGATTTGCAGGTATATAAAAAGACAGAAGAGACAAACAAGACAAAACAATACAATGATGGATTGGGATCTAAGAAACTAACTCTGTCCACTGGAAAAAAGTGATGCTATTTGAAACTCCGTATGAGGGCTACAAAAGGAAGAGCTGCTGTTTTGCAAGGGTGTCTGCTAAAATGGACAAACTACAGAGTGTAGCTGAATCCCAGAAACCACACAGATAAGGGATACAGAATTATGTGTTTTGATCAGGAAAGGTGTCACACAAATTTCAATTGTTCTTGCACCACACAGCTGCGAACAAGAGAATGGTTTGGACAGGACTGGTGGGTTTACTACTATCCAAGCTAATATCTTCAGTTAGCTTAGTTAATACATGGTTTATAAGAATGTAATAAGTTATAAAAAGTGTTGTATCAGAATGATCATTAACTACCAGTTAGTTCATGTTTAATTGAAAGATATAGTGTGGGGACTTGAATCTTGAAAGGTTCCAACAACGCCTGGTTGAGACAGGGGACAGAAACATTGCACAAATTTGATAGATTTGATGAGCTAGGTCTGAGAGAGTAAGCAGGGGAAGCTTAGTCAGGCTCTAGATCCTGAGCAAGTAATGAATAATGTGGCTATCTAAATACTGCAGAGATATAATGCTGAATTTTCTAGTAGATTTGGTAATCTGGGGGGAAGTGTCAATTTGCAAGAAGGTAAGAAAGCCCTGCAGAGAGACCTGGACAGGATGGGTCGATTGGCAAAGGCCAAGGGGATGAGGTTCAACATGGCTAAGTGCCGGGTCCTGCACTTTGGTCACAACAACCCCATGCAGCGCTACAGGCTTGGGGCAGAGTGGCTGGAAAACTGTGCAGAGGAAAAGGATCTGGGGGTGCTGATTGATGCTCGCCTGAACATGAGCCAGCCGTGTGCCCAGGTGGCCAAGAAGGACAACAGCATCCT
Source organism: Cygnus olor (assembly GCF_009769625.2). Lineage (NCBI taxonomy): Eukaryota > Metazoa > Chordata > Aves > Anseriformes > Anatidae > Cygnus > Cygnus olor. Next base: position 20,907,931 of record NC_049198.1, read on the forward strand.
GGCTTGTATCAGGAATAGTGTATCCAGCAGGACCAGGGAGGTGATCGTCCCCCTGTACTCTGCTCTGGTGAGGCCTCACCTCGAGTACTGTGTTCAGTTTTGGGCCCCTCACTACAAGGACATCGAGGCCCTGGAGCGTGTCCAGAGAACGGCTACAGAACTGGTGAAGGGCCTGGAACACAAGTCCTATGGGGAGTGGCTGAGGGAACTGGGGTTGTTTAGTCTGGAGAAGAGGAGGCTCATGGGAGACCTTACTGCTCTCTACAGCTACCTGAAAGGAAGGTGTGGGGAGCTGGGGGTCGGCCTCTTCTCACAGATAACTAGTGATAGGACTAGAGGGAATGGCCTCAACTTGTGCCAGGGGAGGTTCAGGTTGGAAATGAGGAGAAGTTTCTTCTCAGAAGAGCAGTCAGGCATTGGAACGGGTTGCCCAGGGAGGTGGTGGAGTCACCGTCCCTGGGGATGTTTAAGGAAAGGGTGGACATGGTGCTTAGGGACATGGTTTAGTGGGTGACATTGGTGGTAGAGTGACAGTTGGACCAGATCCTGGAGGTCTTTTCCAGCCTTAATGATTCTATGATTCTAAGCAATAATATGGTTAATATCTCCCCAGAAGTTAAAAGCAGCAGCAAGGACTGGTGTAGTGTATCTAAAAGGTCTTTGTCTGGAATGGGTAAAGCCAAGTCTCACGTCTCTATCCAGAAGCATATTCTAGCCCTGGTTTCCACAATTAATCAAAGAGATCATGTTTTTGTAATGACCCATTTCTTTCCACTCAGAAATATGAGTGGAATCCTGGGAATGTGAATCCTAAATTTAATACAATTGGAGAAACAAACAAACAAAAAAGTCATAAATAAATATGTCATATAATAAAATGACATCAGAAATCACATGTAAGAGTATTGGCTTGCTTTTTGAGGAGTAAAATATTATAATCTCCCAGTATAAAGAAAGCATGTACATGAGAAGTATAACATAATTTATAATTCTTAGTGAATACGGTAAAATGCGTACCAGTGCTGCAAGTTACTCATTCCTAGAAACAATGGGAAAAGTGTTAAAGTCTGAAGCTGACTAGAATGAGGGAGGTGTCTTTATGCGGGATTGTGGAAGTGGGGTTGTTTTTATTTGGCTTCCTCAAGAATGGTGGAGAGGTTGGTAATAATGAGGATGTGAGGTATTAGCATATTTCAGTTTTTGTAATTCCAACTTTGGGTAAATAAATCATTATATAATCAACAAGCAAAAACCTCCAAATAATCATTTTTAAGACATATGTTTTTCCATATGCATGCAGTGAACAATAAACGAAAGAAATCTAGAAACCACTGCAGAGAAATTTTTTAAGAGAGACTACAAACTATATCATGTCCAAACCTTAATTCAGATTTTACACAGAGTTCTGTGCATGCAGATGAACTGCTCACTTGAAAAATGTTGACCCAACTACAGCACACAGTGAGAAAATTAAACTGAGATTTTAAAGCAATGCATTCAAGCCTGTGTCAGCCCAACTTACTTCAAGGAACCTCCAAGTAAGTCCACACACAAAAGAAAAGTCCACCAGTGCAAACCTCATTATTCTCAACCGTTTGATCATTCATTTCAAACATTTACAAATACTTTTCAAACACCATTTGGTTGTCTAAAGCCCTCAGACACTAAACTGTCAGACAAATGTGGCCCACCTGAAAGCTGGGGGTATGCCACCCCCACCACTGGTCCCATGAGCGACTGCAGATGTACGCCTGGGGAGCTGTATCTTCCCGTGACCCTGGTGTGGCAGCATGCCTGGGGAGTAATTTCAACTGACACAAATCAATATCACTGCCAGGCATCAATATATCTCACAGAAATCCTTTCCCTGGATGAGATGTAAATAACACTGGCTGCTTCTATTGTGACAGATCAGCCTACACTCAGATGCTAGAAAGTGTCTTAAAAAACCTTCTGTCCACATCTTTAAGCTCCTGGTTTCATTTCAGAGATCAGGCTCTGCCTCTACGGGCACATGGAGCAAGTGGCCAAGAGCGGACACCCTGGCAGTCCATATTGTGCCAGAAAGGTACAAGAAGTAGCCAGGATTAAGGTCATGCATAGGAACATCTTCTAAACATATGTGAAAGCCTACTCTGGAAGCCAGGTTTGTTTACTTGCTCCACCATGTTCCCTTTGTGTTGCTACCTTACCAGCTTTAGAGATAAACCAAGCCTCCAGACCAAAATGAAGCTTTCTTCATTCTTTTTAACTCTAACTTCCGCTCTTAACTCTAATTTCCCCTCTCCCATTGAGTGCACCCTTGGCAAGTTTGCAGGTGACACCAAGCTGAGTGGTGCAGTTGATACAACAAAAGGAAGGGATGCCATCCAAAGTGACCTGGACAGGCTGGAGAAGTCGGCCCATGTGAACCTCATGAGGTTCAACAAGTCCAAGTGCAAGGTGCTGCACCTGGGCCGGGGCAATCCCAGACATGAGCACAGATTGGGAGAAGAGCTCACTGAGAGCAGCCCTGCAGAGAAGGATCTCAGGGTTCTGGTGGACAAAAAGCTCGACATGAGCCAGCAGTGTGAGCGTGCAGCCCAGAAGGTCAACTGCGTCCTGGACTGCATCAAGAGGGGTGGGCAGCAGGTGGAGGGAGGGGATTGTGCCCCTCTGCTCTGCCCTAGTGAGGCCCCACCTGGAGTGCTGCATCCTGGTCTGGGGCCCCCAGCACAAGAAGGATGTGGGGCTGTTAGAACAGGTCCAGAGGAGGGTTACAATAATGATCAGAGGGCTGGAGCACCTCTCCTACAAAGAAAGGCTGAGAGCTGGGGTTGTTCAGTCTACAGAATAGAAGGCTCCAGGGTGACCTCATTGCAACCTTTCAGTACTTGAAGGGGACTTATAAAAAAGATGGAGAGCAACTCTTTTCTCCATCAGATAATGGCAGGATGAAGGGGAATGGTGTTAAACTAAAAGACGGGAGGTTTAGATCATAGGTTAGGAGGAAATTCTTCACTCAGAGAGTGGTGAGGCACTGGCACAGGCTGCCTAGAGAAGCTGTGGATGCCCCATCCCTAGAGTTGTTCAAGGCCAGGTTAGATGAGGCCCTGGGCATCCTGATCTAGTGGGCGGTGTCCCTGCCATGGCAGGGAGGTTGGAACTAGATGATCTTTACGGTCCCTTCCAACCCAAGCCATTCTATGATTCTCTTTTGAGAAGTGTTTTCCTCTCATCTACCCAATTTAAAGCAGAACCTCAAAATGCAAGGGTACGCATCAAAACTTTGACAGCAAACAGCAGCTCCTTGTGAAGTCTCACTACACTGGCATATGCAGTGGGAAATTTCCTAGAGAGCCTGCATATGCATGGTTTGCTTTCCAATATCTCTGAGCTGTAGTATGAGAAACATTGAGCAAATGTAAGAGGTTGGGTGGAAGGATACCTTAATTTCTATTTAGTCCAAAAGTCTTACCAATGAACTACTTGAAGGAGTTAGGAAATATAATTAAGTATCACAGCTGGAGAGTCACTTTCTTTCAGCTTGGTGGGGACCGTTGATTAGGGCTTTAGTACAGAACTCCACATAATAACAACCTACAACACTGTTGTCAGTCCTAGAGAAATCTCTTGCCAAGTGGTTGGGTTTAACATTGAAAGAGAGAGCCATATGGTCTGGACACAAATATAGTATATCTGAAAATAAAAAAAAAAAAAGTGCTCAGGAGCTATCTAAATTTTCCACGAATACATACCTGGCTTCTCTACTGTGAAACAAAAATATAGATGTCATGCTACCAATAACATACTTCTGAAACAAAAAAACAAACAAACAAAACCTTCAAAACCAAAGCATCTCTAGGCCATTGAAACTCTACATCCCTCTCAAAATTCTCACCTTATCCTGGCCAGCAGTCTATATCGAATTTTGGAGGAGAAGGGATGTATATAGATACATATTTCTCAGTACACTGTAAAAAGGCACCCCTGGAACTGAGCAATTTTTGTGACCTGAGTTTAAAGTTTGTGGTCTGTCAGCTGCAAATTGCACTTGGCTAAATTTGCTCAGCAGAAAATGAGAACTTGAGCCAGAATACCTAGAGTCCCAGAACCTGTTTTATTTCTCTCCCCGACAGAGAGATTATTGGTGATGGTCTTGTTCATTCTTACATTTCTTTTTACCTATCACTAGATTTTTATCCTCTTAGGTGAATTTGTTTTCTGCTTGCATGTTCAAATTTTATCTACTGCTGATTTTGTCCTTCTCTGTCTCAGATGTTATTTGTTTGTTTGTTTTGTTTTGTTTTCCTTTTAGAAGACCACATCTATAATTTGGTTTTACTGTCTGGTTCTATCATTAGTGAAGGTAGAGGCTTACATGCAGTGATGGTGATGCAGTGACCATGGAGAAATGCATAGCTCATTCTCCCTGCCTGGGCAGAGTTGAGGAGAAGTTGCTATATGGTGTTGCTCTTCCAGTCCAGGGTGACCTCATTGCTTAAAGTGACATTTTTTGTTAGTGGTTAATCTGAGACAAGAGCCCTGCTGTTGATCTTGATATTGTTCCTCACACTCAGCATTTTTGTGTTCATATTACATTTCTAGTCTTAGCCCCAGGGAGGTACTGAGGGGCCTTCCCCACATGCCTGTTGGACACTGGACCATGTTTGTCCCTAGTGCAATTGCACTACCTTAATTGAAATTTCAACTACAACAGAGCAGCTAGGAACTTCGTTGGTTGTTTCATTTATAGTGTTTTAGTTATCTTAAGTTTTTGTGTGGATCATGTCTATTTTTTTTGTTTTTATTTGTGGCGGTATTAGCCCAGCCATGCTTACAATTTATGATGTCAGATACTGCACTCCACTGTCTCTAAGCACTGCACAAGTTCATGAAAAGGTGCACCTTGTACCTAGGAAAGCAAAATGTATAACGAGATACAGATGGTGGGTGAAGACTGACAGGTAAGGAAATACAAAGGAACCACTACCCAGGGCACACCCGGGCCTGACATGGACCGGAGAGACTGGAAAATTATGTAGCATCACAGCCCCAGATGCCTCAAACGAGATGCACCAAGCCAAGGACAACATCAGCAGGAAGGTTGCAGTTCTGCAGTGCTGCACCCTCCTCTGTACCTCTGCACCTGGATGTCCAGTATGGCTCTTCACAGACCATAGTACTACCTTCAGCACGAGCCAGTCACAGAGAAGGAGAGACTCCAAGGAGAAAAAGGGATATGTGAGGGGAGTCTCTTACCAGCAGCACCAGGAACAGACTGACAGAACATACCTAGCTATTTGCTTTAAAATGAAAAGAAGGATGATTTCAGCAGGTAGCTATGGCAAAGGCAAGGTGATCACCCACTGCCTTTGTAGAGGATGGGGGGAAGGTCTGATATGATGGAGAAAGGTGTGATGTTTTTACTCAGCTGGGCATCTGAAATCCACCACACTGCTGTCTCACACCCCTTCCTCAAAGAAAAAGGGGGGAGAAAACACAATGCGAGGGCTCAAGAGATAAGGTTTAGATACGGACAGGATGATCATTTAACAATTATCATTACAGACAAAATAGACTCAGCATAGGGAGGCTAATAAAATGTATTGTCTATCACTGGGCAGAGTAGAACAGTGAGAAACTAAAAGCAAACTGAAAACACCTTTCCCTCATCCACCCTCTTCCATCTCCTCCCCCTGAGCAGCGCGGGGGACGTCCACGCGGGGTCCCTCCCACGGGATGCCGTCCTTCCCGAACTGAGCCTGCGGAGGCTGCCCACAGGCAGCAGCCCTTCAAGACCTGCTCCCACGCGACTCCGAACCACGGGGTCCATCCCCCAGGAGCAAACTGCTCCAGCACGGGTCCCCCACGGGTGGGCGGCAGCTCCTCCCAGACCGCCTGATCCTGCGTGGGCTCCTCTCCACGGGCTGCAGCTCCGGCCTGGGGCCTGCTCCTGCGGGGGCTCTCCATGGGCCGCAGCCTCCTCCAGGCCACATCCACCTGCTCCAGCAGGGGCTCCTCCACGGGGGGGCTGCAGCGTGGAGATCTGCTCCGTGTGGGACCCATGGGCTGCAGGGGGACAGCCTGCTCCACCAGGGGCCTCTCCACAGGCCTCAGGGGAACTGCTGCAGTGTGCCTGGAGCACCTCCTGCCCTCCTGCTACACTGACCTGGGGGGCTGCAGGGCTGCTTCTCACTCCTCTCTCTGAGCTGCTTTAGCACAGCAGTACTTTTTCCTTTCTTCAATCTGCTCTCCCAGAGACCCAACCAGGGCTGCTCCCTGGCTCAGCTCTGGTCAGCGGTGGAGCGTTTTGGAGCCACCTGGAGCTGGCTCTGATCTGACATGGGGGAGCTGCTGGGCTCTGTTCACAGAGGCCACCTCTGCAGATCATGTGCTACCAAGCCCTTGCCACTGAAATCCAATATAAAAGGTCAGGCAGTGGATGCACACAAAGTGGCCCTGCAAGATATTACCCTGACAGTATGATATGTGCCAGAAGAAACTTTAGTGACATCTCTACTGTGTGCATCGAGGCTGGGATTACAGAGGTACCTAAATGAACAGGATTTTCAAGGGGGTTTGGCTGTCTAATACAATCTGGAAAACACATGCCAGCTTCAATAGCGTGCATGCAAGACCATTGAAGAGCTCTGATTGTGAGGGTGCTTGAAAAGGCCTGGTTTTTTGTAACTAAGAAAGGTGACTAAGAAGGGGCAAGATAACAGTGTAGGAGTCAGGGACTGGTTTACAGAAAGAAGATAAGAACGCCTGTGTTCTCTGCAACCTCCCAGAAGAAGAAAGAGATATTCTGCTAATATTCAGCAAGAGTAAAGGTGGAAATGTGACTAAGGAAACCTCCGAGGAAAGTATTTTTAAAGGTACCTGTATTTCTGAGGATATCAAGAATTTCCATGGATATCAGTTATCTAAAATAATGGCAGCAAATATCTTGGGAGGGGCATTTAATCCAATAGAAAAGTGCATGTAATGACACCTTTATAAACATAATTGCATCAGATGAAAGAAACTACTGCTTGACCTAACATGTCAGCCTGGGTTCTGAGCATTACAGGGCTTTTGTAGCTTTGTTGCAAGTTCTTGGTCATGTTGGTTTCTATATCTCATATATCTCACATAGTCCACAGATACCTTTCATGGAGAATGCTTGTCATCCCTTCCCTTTCAGAGAGCTGGTGAAGTGTCATGTTCCTTTAATTATTAGATGAGAGTCTTGTAAAAAAAAAAAAAAAAAAAAAAAAAGTGTTTTAAGATGAAGAATCTTTCTTGTTTATTTTGTATTTGATTACCTCCCTTGTTTTTTGTGTAGCGGTCTCTCCACCAGAGTAGATTACAGCACTGCAGTGACAGAAACCAATGTTAATAATATTTTCCCAGTATAAAACAAACAAACAATCAAAACCTGAAAACCTGCCTTCCCACCACCACCCCCAAATAAAAAAAGCACACCCACCCCTGAAACTAAAAACAAGCATATAATTTTAACATAAAATGGTTTAAGTACTTTTATAGTATCTGATAAACTGTTACAGATCTGGATGATGCCACTGGTAATAAAGAATTCACATGTGTTTTGAATGCACAACTTATATTCAGAGGACCATAGATGACTGGAGACCAGAAATTACTATGAAACCTCTAGATTGCCATTTTGGAATTACATTGATTAGTAGGCCAAAACAATTAAACCAATTTTAAAGAACAAGAAATCTGCCAAGATATATACATTTACATTTGCACATACAGTATATGAAGTTGGGTTGAATATAATAATTTTCTCTCAACAGCATGTATAGATACACAGTTCCTACATTCATTTGTGAAGATGTCTTTGAAATGTATTCATTGAAACTAATTATAGAGGTCTTACACTTCTCTTCATTTAATGCTATAAAATGAATGGCCCTTCATTTTTACCTCCAATGCAAATGATCATGTCATCTCCAACTGCATGAGGCTCTTTTTCTCAGATGCTGAATATGATTAGTTTTCTTTAAGCAGAATTAGAGCATGTGATTCTCTGAGGTTAGGCAAGAGCGATGTCTCTTGGCGTTGTTTCAAAGGTTTTGTTATGATGTAGTATGCTTAACAAACAGGATTTCAGAAACGCACACTGCAAAAATGTTGGACAAGTGAGCTCTAGAGGTTGTGGCCTTAGGAAAGCGCAGACAAAAACAACAATGGCAACTCATAAATCTCCAGCATCTTCAAGTGAGATTAGCCAGACATTACAAAAAACACTTGGAAGAACAGAGGGATATAGCTGCTTCTGAAAGAATATGCCATGCAGTTTGAAAATGTTTCTGTAGAGCTCCAAACAGTTCCAACAGAACTGAATGGCTTTAATGATTTTAATGGGAACTGGTTAAAGCCTGTAACATATATATATATATATATATATTATTTTATTTTTATTTTCAAACAGTATTCTATATTTGCCTATGAGATAATTTCTTAAAAACCAGAGAGGCATCACCTAATTTTCTAGAAGCTAGACCTCCAGGCTCAAATCAGACAGATGTGAGTGCTCACAGCATATATTCACTTTTGTCCATTTTGGTTGTCAATCAACCGCTCGTGCATGGGGGGACAGAGCAGACACCTACCATTTGAGAGTGAAAACCAGACATAATTTTTAGCATGTGTTTCTAGCTGTCAGATCTTCTGCTTGCAAACATGGCAGACAAATGCTACAGTCATAAAAATAATTTGTGATTGAATGATTTAAGAGATATTCTCTCTAGGAGTGAACTTAGAGTAACTACTTTCTTCAGATAAGAGGGGTGCTGACTGAAGGGCATTGTTGAGAAGGATACAAAACAAAAACAGCAACAAAAGTAGAGCTGAAATAATGAAAGAAGATGCATATTTTAAACACCCACAATCAGGTGTTGTGATCCCAGGATTACTGACACAGTACTTGCTAACCCCAGAACAAGAGATAGCCTGAGGTCTGTGCAGTTTGCTTGTTGATGTCTCCCCTTGAAATTTTAGGCCTTTGGCCACTGTAGCAGAGAGCAAGGAAGAGCTACCCTTGTGACACAACCTCCTAAACTCTCTACAAAGTCAGAGGAGTGAAGGAGACATTGTTCATATCTGGAGAAGAATGACCAGGGATTTGAGTGATTCTCCATTGGCTCTCTGGGAGACTTTGGTGTCTCCAGAAGATAACCCAGGCTTCAGAGGTTGGTTGTCTACCTTTTTAGCTACCTATAGTATTTGCCCATTGAGACTCAGAGGAAACTTGAAGTTCTTCCAGCTATTAAGGACCCAATGTTTTTACCCTTTTGTTAGAGCAGGTGGTTGACAGCAAGTGACCTGCTCCATGGCTGGCCAAAGTTAGCTCAGTAACCCCAGTCCCTCAAAGGGCCCCTTTTCAGCATTCAGAGGCCAGCCCTGTTTTTCCTTCCTGAGTGGAATATCATAACCACCAAGCCACCAGGAAATCTGGATGAATGCATTCCTTGTCCTGTAGCCTGGAGCTATGACAGGAGCACAAGTCTTAGGTGATCAGGAGGGGACCTGGTGTTAGGGTAGTGGTTGACACACTCAGCTGTTAGAGAAGAACTGGGAAACCAGGACAAGAATAAAACCCACTTGAGTCTTTTACTGAGATTTCAGTGAGCAACTTCTAAGTTTCTACATAGGAGTACTAAAATATGAACAAAATATCTTGGAGAAGTATGAAAAGTTTTCTGCCATATTATAGCCAATAGATTAAAGAGATAATGTCAACCATCATTGCATTGAGTTAAATAATACGAGGCAAACCAGAACTACAAAATAGTTTGTGACCAACCTGGGAGCATGTGCCAGCTACCTTAGCAAGGTTTGTGTTTAGCTGATATCCTCCGAAAACCACTGCATATTCTCAATGCGGAGTGAAAGCAAAGGGTTTTGGTTATACTCAGTCTGGGCAATTATAATAGAAATATAAGCACAGCAAGTTGCCACAAACAAGTGCTTTGTATAAGCAGAGCTAATCACAAAGCTTATTCTTTTCTTATTCAAGCAAGATGGGAACTTGAGATCACCCATTTAAAACATAATAAGATTCGAAAAAAGACAGTGCTTCTAAATTGTGCCTTGCAGGTTTCACCTAACAATTTTTAGCTTCTTTTTCAAACTGGGGTGTTGAAAACAAGTAGTTTGGGAGCAGGGTATGCCCATTTGCTAGGAATACAGCAATGGTTTTTGTCTGAAAGGTTATGCAAGAGAAGACGATTTTCTGTTTCTTATTCCCTAGCACGCCTGCCTGACAGAAGTGTCCTTTTGCTGTCAGGAGTGATTCTGAGCCAAATCAAAGGCTGTCCACACAGACAAAGCACCGAAGATCATGAAGAAAAACTCCCACCACTGCTCCATGGGTAGATATATTTCTTGTGGAGCATGGGTGTCCGTTTGAAAGTTCAGAGGATATGCTCTGTGAGTAGAAGGAGATTTCAAATTTCAGCCCTACGTGTTACTGTGCTGGCATGGTCCACAGGCAGTCAAATTCACTTTGCCTTCATCTTCAGGGAAAGATGCTGCAATTTCTCCTTGCACCCAGTCCTTTCAGGGACCGCCTCAGTGTCCGTGTTTGAAATTGCAGGTGAGTGTTTGGGGAACATTTCTGCCACCTCAGAATAGGAGTTCACACACTTCCATGGAAAGCCGGACTTGAGGTCTGACATCTTCCCAGGACAGCTACAGTTTTGGCCTTTCTGGGATGTTTTCATTACTTTAGCAAGGCATGCTATATATAGCGTGCTACTGTGTGAACACAGTACAGACCTCTCCCTATTAGGTCAACTCCTGTCCTAACCAAATACTGGTAAGTATTTTTATCTCATCCCCAGTAATGTTTTGTTTGACTCTTAGTTAAAGAACACCTGTAGCAGCTGGTGACTCTTCACAATTGGTTGGTTGCTGAGAAGGCTTCACCTGTCTCCCTTTCTGCTTTGGTACACCTCTCTCCATTTCCTTCAGCTATCAAAACTCAAACTAGTACAGTCACTTATTTGCTTCTCCACAAGTACTAGACAGTGGAGGTGCTTAGCTCTAAATCTCTACACCATGTACCTTGAATAGTTTTTAATTGCCTTTTTGTTAAAATTAAAGGTACATTTTAAAGCATCGACATCAACTTTTACACTCCTGCACCTATGCAAGTCTTCTTTGCTGCTAATCCTTTCTCTGCTTTCTCAGTTCCTGCTATCACATCTCTTAGGATCATTGCAGTCTCCATGTATTAGTCCCAGACTTCTCAAAACTGAGTTATTTCATTCTGCCTACGTCTTGTTTGTATAAATGACATATTTCTTCTCTTATCCTTACCTGCCTGCCTCTTATACATGTTCTAAAATACATATATATATATACATATGTATATGGCAATCCTGCAGGCAATTATTATATTCCAAGCAGAAAAAATTAATAGAGTAAATACCTGGGTAGAAACAGAAGTCAATTCTCAATGGTTTATGTTAGGAGTGAAAAGCCTACCAAACCAGAAGTCCAAGAACAGATATCTGTTTTGCATGTGGTTTTATTTATTATAAAGAAACAAACCTTTGAATCTCAGCATCTGTGTGTACTTTGGGGAAGTACACACAGGATCTAGGTCTATCCTTTATAAAGCCCTCCTGAATGCCATATCATATGCAAGGAATATATAGTTTTCTAAATTACTCATGGTTTGTATTGAGTGCCTGTGCATTCTCAGTCTGTGTGGTGTGTACTCAGAATACTGAGCTTCGATTTAAGTTGCAGATCTACAAAACCCCAGAAAATTAAAAGTATTTTGTACCCAAACTATTGAGGTCAGCTGATTTCGTATGAGCCATGTGAAGATGATAATTTAGCTTTTTTTTTTTTTTAATTTTTATCTGTTTATTTATTTATTTTCCCAGAGAATTGTAGACCTGTCCATATTCACTTGGAAAGGCTACAATCCTTCAGTGAATTAGACAACAAATCTGTGCAGGATTTGAAGTGTGACGCAAAACTTGAACTCAGGAGAGCAGAATAGAGGTGGAGACACTTTTACACATGCACTACACTCCATGTTAGACAGGACTTATGAGAGTGTACCAGGTGCTGTACCAGGGCATTCATTTTAACCAGAAAGAAGACTGCACAAAAATGGTGATTCTGAGAATGACACTAACACCCTGTGTAGGACAGCTTCAGGTCCAAAGCTCAGCACAAGAGATCAGTTTAGGATGTACTGGAAGGAAAGCCATGTGGATAACTTCTTCTGAATCTCTTTGTAGGGCATAGAATAAGGGAAAAAAAGCAGTGGACTGTTTTCAACATAATTTTAAAATCATCTGGGAGCTGCCATTTTGTATTAACATTAGGCAAACCCATCTCTCTCATGCCTTTGTCCTTTCTGCTCCCCATGGAACAGGCTCTAGTAAATTGCTAAGTTTCAAGTCCCAGATGATCCAGTTCTTATTTCTCTTCTTATTTGACTATGCTGATGGTTATACAGAAAAAGACACAGATTTTGAATCCTCTGTGACCATCTCAGTCCTCTCAGACCTTTTGTACTGCTCGATTGTTGCTGCACTCTCTACTAGAGACAAACAGGTATTCCCATGGGCCTAGAAACATTTTAGCAGTACCAGCAGTAAGGTGCTATCCTGAGTAAATCACCATGAAGCATCCTGTAACACTGCACATACACCCTTTGGAAGAGAAAAATAGTCTGGAATATGTGGTAGCAATGCCTTTTCTGAAATTGCACTGGTTTTGGAACTGCGTCCATCCAACAACACAGATTATTTGACGTCACAGATTGTTTTATTTTGTCTTGTTCCTAACAATTCCAGAGAAAGCCATGATGAGAGAGGAGCACACCCCAGTCTGAGGAGCACCTCCCTGTAGAAATCTGTGGCCATACCGTGAGAGCATCTCTAGCTTCGTTCAGTACTGCTGTGCTGCTTTTCAAGTAGTCATAGCAAAGCTCAGGAGAGTCATGACACTTCAGGAAGAGCCTGGAGTCAGGGTGATGATGGACTTACACCTTCCCTTTCCTCCTTGTGGCTTCAGTGGAGGATTTGGCTAAAGCAAGGGAGTTATGGCTGAGGTTACTTTGTCTAGTTCCTTTTGCTCTTCCTCCACTTTGAGGGTCAACATGTAGGACTCTGTAATAAAACCCGCTCTGCCTACCAGCTCCTGTGTTTGATATCCCAAAGAGCTTCCACCGTGCACAGTCAGCAAGCACTTGGTGACAAGCTTGAAGCAGTTTGTTAGCCCAATGTTTGGTTTTGTGTCAGAGAGACCCCTGGGATCCTCCCCTTGCCATTTGCCACTTGCAGCTTTTCTTCCCAGTGGTTCTTACTCAGTTTATAGGAAAATTCCTCTGATTTTTATAAGTTTATAGAGCTAGTGGGATGGACTAGTCAAAAATAAATCAAACAGAACTGTTCAAAACCATTTAGAAATCACTCGCTTCTCTGGAATTAATTCTAGCAAAGACCTAATCCTGCTTCCACTGAACTCAGGGAGAATTATCTGTCAGTAAATGAAAGCAGAGATGGTTTGACAAGAAGATGTTCGTGTCAATTCATCTTCTCTTACTATCTGTCAGGCTTCCCGGTGATGCCAAAGAACCTGTCTGACCCCAGGTGATATCTTGACCCTTGCAAGCTTCCCGTACAGCAGTGCAAATGGTGGGGTAGGAGTGGGAAAGCTCTTCTGAGCAGGACCCATGTGCACACCTGCCTGTATCTGCTTGCAAGAAAGATTTTGAACAAATCTGCATTCATTTACCTAAAATAGCAGTAACTATCTTCTCATTCCACAATTATGCAGAAACAAAATTTCATGAAAAAGGAAATAAATAGGTCTTATATGTAAAATCAAAGTATCTCCAGTATTATTTTGGTCATCATAAATTCCTTGGAGGGGGGTGAGGCATACCTACTGCCCATTTACTACTTGCTGCTTGACAGCCTATCAAAGGTAATTGGAAAGGCAAATTGTTTTCAACATTAGCTGTTTTAATGCAGGTGTTCTCTTTTTTTTTTCTTCTAAAAAAGCCACAATAGTGACCTAAGTTTGCAGACACCTCCTGTCTACTTGAACATCTGTATTATCCTAGTGCTGGTAAGAAGGCCATTAAGCATTAATCCTGAATGCTACTGAACTATCTGACCCAATCCAGCAAAATATTTAATAGAATCACTTAGTTCTTTGAGCACATATAGATACATTGCATAACTAAATTTTTACGGAAAGACCTTTTTTATTTTCTAGGTGGATTTTTACTCAATAAAATGAAGATTTGGCTTTACTGAAACTGTTTACTTGAAATCAGCACCAAAAAATACACCTTGAAAATTGAAAAGTTTTACTTCTTTTCTAACTTGAAAACACAACCATATGTTGACCATTAAAATATATATATATATATTTAGGGGATTGACATAATCTTTATATTACACTGGAAATATTTTAACACCTAGCTGTCTTGCTCTGATCAATGTTTCTCTCCTCACTCTAGAAACAGTTCAGCCAAGAAAAATATGCAGATAAAAGGGGATGTGTTATAAAGTAAAAGCAAGTGAAGAGCCTTACAACTTTCAGATTAGTGAATTTTAATTTATTCGTATTACTAAATGTTACAGTAGTACCCTGGCCCACATCCATAGCACTGTTTCCTTGAGTACAAAGGTCTAAAGATTTTCTTGCTGGGTTGAGTTTTATTGTTTCATTCTGAAGTCCAAAATAGTGGACAGCTGCCAGTTTCTTCATGTATGTTGATTTGGGCCTGGTTACTCTCTGGGAATCTTTCTAGAAAGGTTCCTTTTTTTATTTTTTTATTTTTTTTCCTTTTTTTTTTCTTTTTTCCCTTAAGTATCTGCTTTAAGATTTACATATTCTTTTTTCTAACTGCGTAGACATCTCAGACAGTAAGCACAGAGGTATATACCTTTGCAATGTGATCTATATCTACCTCCTACCTAAGGAAGTGCATACATTCATTTTACCTAACTGTTCTATTGGTCCTGTACAGTCCCTTACTTATTCCAAGAGAAGAACTGAAGTGATATCTTTCAAATGTATCTCCCCAGCTAGAAAACAAAGCAGCATGGAGAGATTTTTTCATCTGTATGGGGTTTTCAGTAGGGGAAAGAAGAGGAGAAGTCTGTCCAACAGGCAAACCAGCAGAGCTGCTGCCCACTGGGGGACTTTGGAGCCTGGAGGAGTGGCAGAGCAGGCCAATAGCCATACCAGCAGCACCTCCAACCATCCCATCTCTAGGTCTAACTTTACTGACCCTTTAGGAAGCATTAATTTTAAGTGGCATGGGTCAAAACAGATTCTTTTGCGTTATAGTGTTTATTCCCTGAATTGGTCTGCAAATACCAGTTGCAGGTACTGCAGTTTAAAAGGTACATGAGGTTGAAATGACAGGGTAGCACTGAGAAAAACCGATCACAATGGTATAAAATCAGATTCCTGTGATTTCAGGATAAAAGTTACCTAAGCAAGTTAAAAATATCTGTGTATGAAAGAATCACCACTTTCAGGTCATTTTACGAGCACATTTACACCATCAGCACCTCATCACTGATGTCTCTTCTGGGATTTGTACAATTTCCAGGTACACTCATCAACGTGTGCAGAGATGATGACATGTGAACAGTTCCACTGCTTCCCTCCCTGTCCAACGAGTGGCTCACCCAGGATTTCTTCCAAACCACCTTACACAGCATAGCTTGAAAAAGTGACACTGATATCAGCAGACATAGGTTTCTGCTGTGAAATACTGACATCCAAAAAAGTTTAAAATTTCTTCTGTCTCTGCAGCCGTCTTGGTGATGGTGCAAGTTGTGACTGAAGTAATAATTGACAGGTTTGGGCAAATGCAGCTTTTGAGGACAATGATGCCAGAAATAGCTTTCTAATACAATAAATACGAATAGTTAAAAGAGGTATCAAATGAGACGTGCTTTTGTCTTTTATAGGAAGAGATAAAAAATGTCCATTTTTGCAGACATTTCCTATCTTATGAAGCAGGGACATGCAGAAACTTACATGTCGTATTCTGTCATCAGTTAGTGGGGAAAGCAGCTGTCTTCAGTGGGGATATGTAGGTATAACTGAGGGCAGTACTGAGGTCTGTATCTCCAATCTCACTGAAAAATGTGTTAATTTAAAAATAAAACAAGGCTCTGGGAATTTTTCAGGATCCTATTAATTCATTTCAAAAGTTCCATTAGTTTGATGGAAGAAAGGCCATACACTATGATCATCTGCCAGCTGCTGACTTGTGATTTTGAAGTAGATTTAGGGACCTCTGCATGTTGCCTCTATCTCATTTGCTTTACTGAGGCAGCACAGAGCAACCAGAGAGGATAAAGTATCTTCCAAAGGCCCTCATGTGTATTGGCTTGGGTGTTTTCCACCGGCTACTCACTCCTGTCCTCAACTCTCAATGGAAAGGGCACATCATATCTCGGTGGTGGGTTCTGCAGCACCAAGCCAGCATGGTAAGACACATCCTTTAGGAAAGTCCATCATCTGGTGTAGGCTACATCATGTTGCTTCAGCCACAGGAAAGGTCAATCAGAGGGAAATAGGAAAATGATCTCTTCTTTTTCATCTGCGCAGTTGCCCAGAGCAACACCTTTGTTTGGCTGGGGACCCAATCTCAGTAAGATTTCTTCCAAAACAGCACCATAAAAACAGTGTTACTGGTTCCTGGGTTTGCCACATGCAAATATTTCCCAGATGCAATTCACTCAATTCACAAGTAAAGCCCTGTCTTCCCTCAGTCCTAAAGTCAAAATGTCAAAGTCAAAGTAAAGTCAAAATTTGAAAAGTCAAGAGTTTGACAGCCAGTCTAGGCTCTTTTTTCTTCACTCTGGTGATGATGTGAAAGTGAAAATTCAGAAGTTTCCATGGAAATTCTATCTTACATATTTAGAGATGTAGCTGAACATGGAAGTTTCCTGAGAAGCTGACTGTCCACCGCAGGGAGCACAGGGAGCCACCAGCACCAGGGACCAGGACTTTGGAGGTGCACAGATAAGGCAGGAGGGAGCAGTGGCTGCTGCTGCTCTGGTTCCTGCTCGTGCTGAAGCCACTAGCCAAAGCACGGTGATGCCAGGCCCAGCACTGGGAGAAGGGGGGACAGTCAGAATGGGGAGTTGAGGTGAGCCAGCACTGGTGGTAGGATATGAGAAGCTGAGTTGCTAAAGGTGGTAGTAGAAAAGGAACTACAAAAAAAGCAGAGAATAGAAGATCTTGAAGGTGCCCACACTCATGCTGACTCCTGGGAGAAATGAAGCCATGGAGACAAGAGCTGCAGAGAACAGGGGCTGCTCACAGCTTTTGAGGAGGAAGGGGAGTCCTTCAACTGTGTGGGACCTTGCAAATCTTTCTGAGAGTATAGAGAGCAGATGGTATGCCAAGGGACACCAGCATGTCAGCTGCAGTAGGACAAATATGGGGACAGAGGTTGCAGGGTCTCTGACAGCATGGATTGTAGAGACAGACATTCCTGTCTTCGGGAGTGGTGGTGGAGTATGAAAACTGACGTATGCACAGGTGGGATTCAACTTCACAAATCTAGCTGCAGCTCAGCTACAGGCAGGAAGAAACTCTGACATCATCTCAATTTAATTTAAAAATAGGACATCTTTACCCAAGTGTCAACATTATCTAAAATATATCTGATATATCTTAGCAAATCTTTGCACTTAAGAGGTTAAGATGAGTTGTGTCCTCAAAAATTAAGAGTGTCGTAGATATATTGCTTTCCAGAGAAAGAGGACTTCTGGCTGCTAGCCATTTGTTAGCAAAATTTACCTCTAGATTCAGGAGTTTTCTAGTCACCAGCTATGTAATGACCTCTTAGTTTAATGGGTTATATAGAGGGTCCAGAGCCAGTTTAGTGACAGATCACCACCACTCAATAGATAAAATAAAAAATAATAAAATCCAATATTCTCTTCACATATATCTTTAAAATCCCCAATTAATCAATAGCAATGAACATAGTGACTACCTCAGGAATTACATGGGAGTCCATTCATTTTAACACTTGCCAGCTAACTGAAACAATATCACCAAAGCTATTTCATCAAGTATATGTGTATATTTCACTAAGGCAGCTCAATAAGAGAACAGCCAGGAAAGAAAGAGGTGCACCAATTTTCCTGAGTAAGACCCGTTAAATAATGAAGATACCTGCAATACTCCTCTTGGAGACTTTTCAAAGTATGTAGGCCACTGCCTTCCAAGACACCACTGCCATAATTAATTTTATATGTGCCCATGTCCTACATTAGACAGCACTACCTAAGTATTTTAAATTCTATGTGTCCCTTGAATTCAGTGAAGGTACAATGATTCTGGGTTGAGGGGGATCAGTGCCCTAAGGTGGTTGCAGTGGTGGGTGCACCCACCTGCTCTGCTGTGCCTGCTTTCCTGAGGCCTTCCAAATCACCCTTCTCTGTTGGGGTATGGGCTAGCTGCTCAGTTTGGTAAGATATATTTTCCTTGGGTTGATAATTTCATGCTGCCTACAGAACTACCTCTTGTGATACTACTGCAGCCTGCAAACCTTGTTTCCCATTCCGGATGCTGGCAGAGCCATTTTGAAAAGTCAGATTCTTAATGGATGTGATGAGTTTTTTAATGCAAATTTACCCTTATGTGTTTGCTAGTTCTCAGGGACTCTCACCTGAGCTTCAAAGTACTCCAGCATTCCAGGTCTGGGTATTTTGTGGGACAAAATGTTAGTGTGAGGCACCAATGCTCACTGCTCAATGCAACATGTAGACTAGACTCCAGCTTTGCAGCCTGCTTTTTGGGAGCTACATAATTTTGACCCTGTTCTTTGTCCCTTCCTCACGTGTTAGTCTGAGATGCATGAGGGCAGCTGAATGTCAAATCCTGTGGTCTCAAATGCTCTTCAGGAATCTGGATCTGGGGGTCGAAGCACGCATTCTGTGTAGTCTGCTGTGAACAGCAGAGCGGAGTCCATACACTGTACCTGTGTGAGTGAGTAAGAGAGGAAGGAGCAGCTGCCACCCCTGTCATGCAGTGCCTCAGCCTGGCAGGGTGCAGGGACCATGCTTCTCCAGGATCCTTCGGACTGCACTCTTCGGGTCTCCCATCCTGCTTGAGAGATGCCAGCTACTCATCACCCCCAAATACATCCTGGTGTGGTCCACCAGAGAGCCCCTGGGGGTGGGAGTCCTGCTCTCTCTTGGGTGGGAGTCATTGCAGAGCTCTCCCAAAGGCTTCCCTGTGCCCTGATTTCACCTCGTCCCCAGGGTCTTCAGCACTGCTGAGCGCTTAGGAGGATTTCTTCCCTCTGGGACATTGCTGACAGTCATAAACAGAAAGTGTAGGGAAGGCTCCTGCTGTGTTCAGCTAAATTAGAAAATTGAAGTACAGAAGGACAAGGAGCTTCCTGATTGCTTGGTTAATTCAAAGGTCTGTGCACTTGCGGATTTTCTTTTCCAGAATCAATGTAGGCTATTTTTAAACATTTCTCTTTCCTTTGAACCTTTAAGCAAGCAGTGCCTATACTGTTTGGACACACTATTATTTAAAAAATTCTTCTGTGATTCTGGGGACACAGGAATTATTAAGGAAAGAAAATTGTCCCTTTTAACTGTCATTACTAATCAGGCAGGAGAAAATCTCATCCCTCTGCTGATTTAGATTGGTCCCTTAGTTTCCGTATTATTAATTACACAAGTTATTGTACAACAGTTTAGTGGCAGACCCTTCTCCCTGGTTCTTTGGGTTAACTCTTTCATTTGCAATTTCCCATGGGAGATCTGAAGTCAAGTCACTAACTTTGAATGCAAATAGCCTCCACAGGCACTTTCTGCAAACCAGGATGAAGTTATTAAAAGGAACTAGTGGTTTCGTTTTGATCTGCATGTGCCTCTCTTCCCTGGAAGGAAATCAGAAGGCTCTTAAGATTGCATATACATAATAACACCCCAAACTAGGGTTCTGACTTGCACATATTGCATGGAAAATAAAAGGGTTAACATAGTACTCTAATCTATAGTTATAAGCCTAATTATTTTACATGTCTTCATTTCATTAATGAATTGCTGCTTTTTACATGCATCTTCTTCCCCATTGCTTTTGTTTAAACCTCCTGGTGGGAAGGGATAGATTAATTTTGTTGTGCCTTAATGAAACTGTATGCTACATTAGATTTAACCATTTGGCATGCACTGCCAACATCACCATTATGCATAATGAATTACTTTTTGTGAGTCCCAAACTAACACAGACCTTCGATGTTCCTCCATAGATGCTGCAGCAATGCAGCTGGCAGACATATCAAGTTCAATCATTACCTTGAACTTACATGGAAACCTTAGAGAGGTTGTTCTGTGCTTGACACGAGAACACAGAATTTGAAAACTTTTTGTAAAGACCTGGAAAGTTGACTTAGAAAAATCCAAATGCCTTCAAGAGAAGATGGGGCGAGCTCACTAAGCTTTACTGTTATCTGCCATTAACTGTTTTTGATATGCATATGCATGTGAGTGGATACGAGTGCTGGGTCTGCAGCTGTATGCAGAACCCCAGCGAGGCAGTGCATGTTTTGTGCTGGGACCAGCCAACCTTCCTGTCCTCTGCACACCTTACCTGTGTGTGCATGTGTAACACAGATTAACATAAGTTTCAGCTGCTAAAGCTTTTAACATATGAACTCTTTGCCTCAGCAGCCAATCTGCTGATCCTGACATCGTTTCTCTTGTCCACCTTGCTACCAGTGAGGTGACAGAGGGAAATAATTGATTAAACATTAATCATTAACATTAATTGATTAAACATTAAGCAAACCAAGCTTTCTTCTTCAAAGTCCAGTGTCCTATCACCTTTGGTTTCTTTGTTTTCCGTTCATCAGAGATGCTCAGCCTGTTCAGCACTGGGCAGGGATATTGCAGCTCTTCAAGAGTCAAACTCAGTAGCTCCTTTCACCATTCCTCCAGACACCTAGCTACACCTGAGGATGTGGGGGTCCCAGCTGCAACAGAACCCTTTCCCAGGAGCATAATAGTTGAGTTATCTAAGCAAAGGAGAAATAAATGTGGTCCTGTGCACCTACTCCTACACCTTGTGCCAGGGCCAGTTGAAGTCTGGACCTTGCAGCACAATTTCCATCACACCCACCTGTCTTCTCATCCCTCACTGTCAGACCTGGAGTAACAGAAGTTGTTTTAACTTCGGGAGACAAATGTAGCATACCACGGTGTGTGTCTGTTAATTACTAACAGGCTAGTGTGCCAAGGAACCTCTAATGCATTGGCAACACCTGCCTTGCTGATATGCCTCCTCCACCACTGTTTGCCTCCAACTTCTGTGCTCCCAGCTCTGAGCACTGGGCTCTGTCTCTTTCAATGGTCCCCTCTGAGCTCTGCTTACCATCCTGTCCTTTCCAGGCAGAACAAAATTATCCACAGAGCAACACTGAACCCTGGGGTAGAATGCAGCCACTCTGTTTATTGGTTATGTACTCGTGAAAAGTTTGATATACCTGTCAGAGGAGTTTGTGTTTCTGAGTAAGATAAGCAGCTTTTGGATCGGCGTTTCTGAGGTGGTTTGAATCTGAGAATGATAATAATGCTTTTATGGAACAAAGAGACTTTCTTTCCTTCTGGTAACAGGAGATGCTTTTAGATTCACCTCAGTTGACTGTTGTCCTAACCTATCTTTGTACATTTTTAACCTTAAAACATCCTCAAAGTTCTGTATCTGCAGAAAACCATCTCCGCCTCAACAGGATTTAGTTAGTTGTATCTCACTTTGATGCTGACCCTACACTGAGCAAAGCCTTGGTAGTCTCTGGAGGGTTCTTGCAGTTCTGCAGCCCCTGTGATCTCCAGGGACAATATCCTCTAGATGTCCTAGACTTCTGACCTGTAGAGCTGGTTTCCACATACACATAAAGTCAGTTTCTACTTCACAAAACACCCAGAGGATGGAGTTGCTTCTTCTTTTTCTCTGCTCTCAGCAGAGTGATTAGTTCTTTCTCCCAAGACTCAGTTAAAATTTCCAGTTCTACCTCAGAGGATTCATTTCTTTTAGAGAAGTGAGCCCTACCTACCACAGCCTACACTCAAAATGTCAAAGGTTAAGAAGAGAGGGCTACTATAATGAACAACTACAGGAAATGCATGGTCACTAACAAGAATATCTTGCATTTCTATTTCTTTTCTATCTCTACTTACTTATTTCATGCAGCCAGTGCACAAAGTGCTTGCACAGCCTTTAAAAGAGGACTGGGCATCAGGCCACCACACCCCTACCTGTGTCATCCATTCTGGCCACAAGCCTTCATGGCTGTTTGCTCCCTTTATCCTGCTGCGAGTGCTGATTCTCAGCAGAGGTGCCTGTTCTCACCAAGAGTCCTGAAAGAGACAAGTTTGATACTTCTTGTAGCTGCAAGATGCCTAAAATGAAGAAAGTGCCTCACCTTTCAGTCTCAACAAAGTCTTTCTTAACCACACAACTATATTGAAATGTATGTCTCTCTAAATATGTACACACACATACACACAAATATATATATATATGTATATGAATGTGACCATGCATAGCATTTCCAAAGTTTTTCCTTTGTAACCAATGACAGTGCCTTTCTAATTGGGGGATATTTTTCTCCTTTCTGAACAGATGTGTGCTGGTTCACTCTTGCAGATGCCATCCATTGCTTCTGAACATGTGTGGGTAAGACAGCCTTTTTAATTTTCTCCTGTAATCAGCTCCCAGGAGCCCAGGATCTGAATTTGTGAGAAGTACAAATATTGTACACTGAACCAATGCACAGGACTCTGAAATTCTGTAAGTGCCAATATAGCTGTTATAAATACCAATGTGTACAAAAAGCAAATAAGATTCTCAGACAAAATCCAATAGTAGGCAAAACAAAGCACAGGGAAAGCCAATTCTCTGAACCCTTTAATGATAAGTGATTAGAACTCATCAATAAAAATTAGCAGCTATTAATCCTGCACATATTCCCTGCAATTTGTAATTACAGCCTTTGAAACTAATAGGCATAGTGCAAGACTACAAGCAGGAACACTGGATATAGAATTAAATTTGCAGAGGTATATTTCTTTTGTTGTTGCTGTTTTTCAAATGTCCTTGAAAAATGCAAACAAAAGTGCTTGGCAACACCAAGACGAGTTAAACATTTTCCTCAGCTGGCAAGGTTCTCTTTTAAGAAATCCTTCTTTGTTTGCCAATAGACAATATTAATGAACAAGGACTGGACCTGAAGGGAATTACTGCACAAAAACTACATTAAAGTTACATTAAAGGGTACATTGTAAAGTGCGATTTATTTTAGATCCATGAAAGCAGGGAAATTTATTGTCAAAGCTGAGTCTCTAGGCTGACACTCTATTTAGCTCACCCTGGACTGCTCTGTCACTGAAGAGTAGGGGATATGTAACTTTTCTACGCCCTTTCCTAAGTGCCCTATGGTGCTCAGCCCCAGACAAGCAGCAGCCTGCTGCCTTCACTGATCAGAAGGGAGGTCTGCCAAACTTTGTGCAGATCCATATGTGATGTCTTATACATATGACTCAAGAAGCTAACTCCGATATCTGCAGAAACAGTTACCTCTGCTGTATTTCTCTTTCATCTTTAACTTTACAAGACAAGGGTTACCAGCTGAAGAACCATGAAAGACATCAGCCTCTCTTACCCCAGTGCCAGCTGGAGGGCTTCACAAGACACTCTGCTTCACACCTGAGCTTCTCATCCTGAGAAGCTGCAGTGGGCATTGGTGGACATCCAGTGAGTGCAGGCTGGCCATGTAGATGTGGCAGGCCAAGGAGATTTGAATGAAAGATATTGGTATAACACTCTTGCTGAATGAAGTTCTCAGTCTGAATACAGAGACAGAGGGTTTTGCCCCCAAGTTAAGGGTGATTGCTCTGGGGAAATGAGCTTAATTTCCAAGACCCATGTAGTTCTGCTCCATCTGGCAGGAGTAACGGTTTGGACGTGGAGCCTTGAGGAACATGGTAGATACCACACGGAGGAGCACCTAGGTGGTTATGCAGCATGCAGAGCAGTCCTTGGAGACCCACAGAGCATATGTTGCATCCTGGAGGTAATTCAGATATGGGGGAGCTGTGTGTAATGTTGGGTGTCGGGATACCTTGGCTATATTCTCAGTATAGGGATTGGGTTTGGGGTTGCAAATAGCATAATAGGGAAATTCAATTTGGCGTGCAAAGGGAATTGGCTTAGATATGTCACTTTAGAGACCTGGGTTCTCTTCCCTGCCAGAGGAACATAAAACCTAGCTCAATGATGGCAGTGGTGCCTCGTGCAAATATTAGCAACAGTCTTTGGAAGAGATACTCTTAAAGATTCTGGCTTTCGGCCCAGTACAGCTTTCCTTAGGTTACAGGGTGTCTCAAACAAGGAAGTTTTCCTCTCACATTTCAGCTAATCTATAATAGGCATAGGCCATTTGAAGGAGAAGTGACATTTGAGACTATCTGTGAAGTTAAGGACTTGCACTGAGGTAGATGAAGGGCAAAGTATGGCCAACAGTCTTGATGTGTGGTTATCATTTTATGAATTTTAAACCATCTCACAACATTCATATCAGTTAGGCCAACATTTTTCATGGTGCAGTCAGTGCCTGTGGTGAAGATGCAAGGCCCATGCTCAGGCCTGTGAGGAGGTTTTAGAGGGCATGACTGTTTGCCTTTCTCACTGATTTCTACAAAACAGGGCCTGACGGAATCACTGTGAGGTCCCATATTTCTGTTCAGATGCTTGTGATTGAGCACCAGCTCTGATATCCTTGCAGAGCCTCAGTGAGAGCTGCTGGATGCAAGGGTAGTCTCGATAAGAAGGCCAGAAGCAATCTGGGGAGAAGGGCTCCTGCAGACTTCACATGAGGATGTCTTACAGCAGCAGCACTGAGTTTTTGGGATCTAGATGTACAGATGGACTCAATCTGCCGCTGAGGCAGTACAGTGCCCGTGAGCCACCACCTCTCAGCTTCGTCATTTGCCCTGAAGTCAGTGTGCAGGGTGATCAAGAGAGAGTAAGCCCACATTGCCAAGGCAGAATTGTTCACTATACAAACTGCACAGCCCTGCTGCCTCCAGGCCGTTTCTCTCACAGCCCCAGATCTGTCATTTCTCTCCTGCTCTATCTCAATCAACCCAGACTTATTATCATAAAGAACTGTGGACCACCATCACGTCTGGCTTCAATCAAAAGGCAGTAATGAGTAAAATGAATACACTCCATCTAGATGTTTGGGTCAGATTGTTAATGTACAAACTGATACAGTGGATAAAGATAGTTCATGGTGAAATGCAGACGTTGAGTCACCAGTGTTGGAGGGAGATTTGTCCCTCAAGGAGATGCTAATGGACTGGCCAAGCACCAAACATAACAGCTGAACAGCCTCCACAAGGTGCATCTCCACAGGGGTGAGTTGTTCTAAGGATTGTCATCAGGAGGAGCAATAACTCTCTCCTGAAATATAAGAATAAGGGAGACCTCTGAGCTTTGCTTTATGGGGGTATGCCAATTCAGGGTAGTTTCTTTCATTTCTCCACCTTTACCTTTTTAAAATCCATGCTGAATGGTTTGAAAGTTGGAAGTAAAACCATTTATTTAAATTTTTATATCAGTTGACTTTTACAAGAGTGGTTGAAATCAAGTTTTTCCTCCCCCTGGCAAATGTGGCAAACCTAAAAGCAGGAGATTGGGACACTCTAAAAGGGCTTTTCTGATTTAAATGCAGGTAGGAAGTGAAGGAGGTATTCTCTCTCTCCTTTCAGCCTGCTCCCCTCCCCTTCCCCTGACATGTGTTCTTACTGCCTGTCTTGCATCATATTTCACAATCAAATTGTTGTGAGGCATGTTGCGAATTGTTGTGAATCCTGCTGACCAAGTGGAAAGACAGTTTCCAAAATAAAAATTTATGAATTTTCATCTAAATGTGTTACACTGTGTAAAAACGGTCAGCCTTACCCAAGTGTAGCATAAGGGTCTAATGTCAATATAATCAAACCAATGGAGAATTTTTGTGGTGCCTAAAACACAAGTCCACAAAAGCATCTTGGCCACATCCAAAGGCAGTAGCTTCAGAGCTGCTCAGCTCCCAGGACTTTGCTCAGACCACTGAGCTACAACATCATCTTTAGTTTCCTAGTTTAATAGCAGGACCATTTTTTAAAGATCATCTCTGTTCTAACTTTAAGGACGTGAAAGATATTTCTTGTGGTATAATATTCCTCTTAAGTAGCACAAAATTTAGCAGAGGGCAAGAATAAATTTCTTTTGAAAACATACAAACATTGACATTTATTTATCCATCAGACCATAGCCAGAAACATGCTTTTATATTCACACTGATCAATTCTGTAAATACAGCAGATAATTCTTAAAACTCATATAATGCACTCAGTAGACTGTAAAGCTTTTTTTCTTTTTTCCCATATTTGGTACATGCATGCAACAAAATACATAAAAAATACATAGTATTTACTTGCAGTATACAACAGTCAGTTTACCAGAAACAACAGAGTTTTATTAAAAAAAAAAAAAAAAAAAAGTAACATGGTAACATAGCACTGTTCATTGCATAATACTTTCTGCCAGATGCTTTGAAGGTATTTTTGTGCTCTTAATACCAAAGGCACAAAGTTTAGAGACTTACCTAGTTATGCAGTTGAATATTTCAGAGATCACAGCTTTGGGATTTGAGCTGAAGTATTTCTTCTCACAGTACTGGTCATGAGAATGGGCATTTATAGCAGTTCTTCCACATCCTCTTTTCTTCATGGGCTTTCTCTGCACTGTGCTGAGGGAATGGGTATTTTCCTGGAAATATTCAGTTCTCATATCTTAGGAATGCATGGAATCACCAGGATCCAAGCAGGATGGCTAGTAGTGGCATGAGTGTGTTGATGCAGGGGTTTTACGTCTCCATATTGATGTTGACCAACACCTTGCCCTAATTCACTCCTTGCCTGTTTGCTCACCACATCATTAAACCATGACACCACTCTTCCTACAGTCTGGAGGAGTCCTTGCCCAAAGAATATGATTTACAACAAAAAAAGGTTTACCAAAAAATTCACCCCTCTTCTCCCCCACCAAACAATACAAAATATGTAAAACTGAATCTGTTTTTTCCCCACATAAATTCTATAGACTGGAATGGGAATAGCATATAATCACACAGACATGCACCAAGCTCCAGATGCTCCTTGACAAGCACTTTCTTTCTTCTCTCTGTATAGAAGAAGTAGGGAATTAATTCAGTGAATTAAAAAAGAAAGTCCTGGAAATGAAGCAGCACCACTCCCAAGGATTATCCCATCCAAGGATTACGGGCATAATACTTGTGGAAAAGGGCCATCTCCACTAACTGACAATGCATTTTGAATATAGCCCACCAGTGGCTGCTCCTTCCACCCAAATGAATTTAATTTCTTCTCCATACTTCTATGGATGTCAATTTGTTATAACTGACCCTTCTCAGGTCCTACACTGAAGTTTTGAGTGGGTTGTAATTGTCCAGTGAGAGAGTATCTGCACTGGAAAGACACCTCACCTCTCTGTTAGATTGCACTGGGAAGAGGGAGAGCTTAGTACATCTCAAACTATTACCCAAATTTTGGGTCCAATACTTTATAGAAACAATCAATACTTTATAAAAAACATGATATATCGCCTCTGTGAGGTTTTTATTTCTCTTTGTTTGTTTGTTTTTACCTCTTTGTATTTAGGTCTGATTTGACTGCCACCAAAATAAACATTATTTAGAAGTTAATTCCAGTGGGATCCTTCCTGAATCTTACCTGGTCCAGGCTGGAGAAAGATGCAGAAATACTGAAGCAACATCCCACATCGCAGATATGAAGGAAGAGAATGATAAGCGTCCTGGTCCTAGATCCTCTGGGATCTAGACACATCTGTGTAGTGTAGTCCATATAGCTCTACAGCATTTGCTTGTTTTGATGGGACCCAGCACATGTGAGCAAGCAGTAGTGCAACCAACACCCTTCTCATAACCACCATTTAGTGCAGGGGCTGGTATCACAATCTTGTAGCAGGAAAGAGTGGAAAGAAAATAAGACCTTGAGTCAATTATTTTCTTGGTAGGTTTCAGTGCCGTACAAGCCACATGAATTGGCAATGCATGTAGATATTAACTAAAAGATGTCCTGTGTCAACTGTGTTCTTGCAAATACTGTTCAGGGAACTGTAGTGGTCCTAGTATCCCATGAGATAACTGCCACCACAGAAACATCAGGCGGAAATGTGAGCAAGACATGACTTTGCCTTTCATTTCTTCTATATTCCTTGGAACCAGCTGATGCTGTTTTTCACCAGTGCTGTGATGGTAATCCCTCACCCTGGCCAGCCTGTGTTCAACCATTTTAAGTAGATGTGCATGTACATTATTCGTTGTTTATGTATATAAATACTATTTATATATGTATATTATTCAGATTTATAAATAAATAAAAGTTTTAAAGAAGTTTTAATTTGAATTATCTGTGATTCTTTTTATTACATGTGCTGGCAAGTCAAAGAATAACAACAACAAAAAACCACCACTACCACCACCAAAATCCTAAGCACACACATTTTAAATGTAGAGGAAAAATGTAATTAGAAACAGATGAGAAACCAGTATCTTGTCAGAACTGAAATATTTGCTAAAACAAAACAAAAAACAAACAAAAAAAAAGAGCATGTTTTCTTGTAGGCCAAGTAATTTACTATTATTTACTATTATTTTTCAAATCACCTGATTCACTCTCTGACTTATGCTTATTTTTTACTTTAAATGCATTATTGCAAGACTGAAACTTCTGTGATTTCATGGCTAAATTACAGATACCAGAGTAGAGAAATTTGAGGTTGCATTTCTCTGGGCACGCAGATAGCTTTTAGACTGCCATTTAAAACTTTTCTTGGCAAGGAATGGAATTTTCTAAGGCATTCTCATTATTTTAGAATAATGGAATATGTGTTCCCTGACAACTTAGATATTTTGGAACATCCCATCCAAGAATAAACTTAAGAACTTTTTATAGTCACAGATTTCCTCAGGGTATTATAGTCATTGAGTTCCTATTTACTCTGTGCAGTGTATGAAGGGATTTGTATAAAGTTTTTACAAGTTGAAACATTTTAAAAATGTTATATGAAATAGCTTCATATTAGTGACTATTTATGAACTATGAAGCCAACGATTACAGTGTATATATGAGATTAAGAATGGAAATGTGTATGAGTCACAAGTTCTTCTGATGTGGGGAAGGACAGCAATCATTTAGATGAGACACCTCCTGGGTGGATCAAAAAAATTCCCATTAGCTTTGATTTGGCATTGACCCAACTGCCTTAAAATATGTTTTGTCTTCCTCTGATTCTGTGGCTTAACTAATTCTGCTTCTATTCCAATGTAAGATACATTATTAAAAAATCCCAAATCAAATTATTCATCTGCAACAGTGCAATGCCACTGATGCCAGCCTTCATAGCTGAATGGGAAACAGAACCCATTAACTCAATATTCAAATGGTTTTCAATGTTTTGTAAAACATTTTGAAATTGTTGCTGTACTTAGCTAGGAAGTTTTTATACGGTCCCTCAACTGAACCACAGTACATACTAGATAGATTTGATAACAACTGTATTGACTCAATCTCTTAAAATAAAGTTTTCTAACTGATACGGCATGGAAATTGTTATCCTACATAATAGATATAAGCCTTCATTCACGTCCTGTACACAATACAGACTTTTGGATCATTGTCCTCATCTTTTCCAGTGAATTTGTAATATGGTTTTTTTACTAGCCAGAACATAAAGGTACTGTCATTGTCAGAAACAGATTTTATTTTTCTTTCCAAAAAAAATCATGGTATTTATACACTTGTTGTTCTTACTATTCAGTAAGAGCCTGATCCAATTACCAATAGTTCTTTTGATGACTTTGCTGGGTGCAGGACCAAGCCCTTTGCGGGTAATGCTGCACATATTGCTAGTTGCCACTGTGTTTTGGCTTTACCCTTGCACAGAGGGTTCCTCATCCCATACAGGAGGAGACCTACATGGTTGCAATGTGGGATGGGTGTTACATGCGGTCGGGATGCAGAGACTGGGTGGCATCACCCATGACCCTAAGCTTCAGCATTGCCATCCAACCATTTGTTTTCCCATAGCTCTGGGCACAACTGCATCCACAGCAGAGCCACAAACCCTGAAGGTCATCACTGAATTTACTCTGTCCAAACTACAGTTGGGCAGGGATGCTGCTGGAGGAGGCTGCAGTATTGCTGGACAGCCTGTGCATGTGGATGATGCTCAGAGCAGTCAGCAGTCAAGCAGTGTGGGGAGACAAAAGTTAGAAGTGCAAGGACAGGTGGAGGGATTTGTTCAGTCTGAGGAGTGAAAGAAGATGGAATGAGGAATGAGGGAAGAAAAAAAGACCTGATTTCAGTTGAAGTCACACTATTCAGCCTTATTCTGAATTACAATGGTAGATGGCACTGTCCGAAGCAGAGAGGAGTCTGTGGAGTGCAGGATGGGGGAAGTAATAAAAAAGGAGGATGACACAACTAAAGAGAACTTCAGCAACAGGAAAAAGGAACCTGTTCCTTAAAAACATAGGGTGGTGATTGAAAGAGACGTAGACTATGTACTTTTCCCAGAAACAGTAAAAATTTGTACAGAACAGCTACTCAAAACTATGGAGACATAGCAGGAGTCTGAAGAGTACTGCAGCTAGTCAAAGACAGCCTCAGGGAAGGGTGTAGTACCATCCTCTATTGGTTGCTTGGATGTATCTCTGTAATACGGAAAAAAAAAAAAAAAAGAAAAAAAAAAGACCTTTTTACCATCAGATTCCTCTTCAGATCATTTGAAACGTCCCTTAGCAACGAATCCTGAAGCATTTTGACACAGCATTGGCCAATGGGGCCTGTTTCCCTTGTTTTACAGCATCACCAGATTGGGAATAGGAAAACAATTCAGGCAGCATATTTCTGGGGGATATTATCTGATCCTTCCGTTTTTCTATTACATAATCTATAAGTTACATGTTTCTGTATTTTTAGCTATAAATTGGTAAGAGAAAGTTTATGAGAAATCTGCATAATCAAGGAAGATGTTCCAGTTTCCACACTTGAAGGCTAGCAAAAGTAACCCTCCCCCCCCCAACAACAACAACAACAACCCCCCCCCAAAAAAAAAAAAAAAAAAAAAAAAGGAAATCATTTCTCAGTGGAGAAATAGACACAATGCAAGTAAATTACTTTTACAGCTTCTTCTTAAATTGTTAAATTATTAACAAGAACAGAAATTGGAAAGTATCACCTTTACAGAAAGTCTTTGGTGTGTTAAAATAATGTGAATTATAATTTTTAGAGCTGTATACAGTATGGTATGTACAGAAAAGTAATAGTTCTCCCCATTAATTTTTAAATCATTCTCCATCCTAGTCAAGGTGCTATTTTTCAGGCTGTATCCTTTCTATGGAAGCTATAACGTTACCTGCTGAGCAATTGAAAGAGGTGAGAAAAAAGAAAAATAAAGTCAGTAGGGGCCAAATCATGCTCCCACAAAATTAATGGAAGTTCATTCCATTGTCTTTAATGGAAGAAAACCACTGCACTGAAACCAAAATGTAATAATTTTACCTTCTGTAAACATTGAGAAAATCAAGTATGACACATGGTTAGGGAATGAGAGATTACTTGCTTGTATTGAAGTAACAAATTTGCTTTCATTTAAAAAGATTATTTCAAACCAGCATATAATAAATTTTTTATCATTTCCCCTTCTGTCTGTAATGGTATAGCCTGGTCAACAGTAATTGGCATAGAAAGTTCTGGGCAAAATCTGAAGTTGCTGAAATCAGAGTTTCCGGAGTAAGAAAAAAGTGTGTTTTACAATTGAGACAGATTCTGTATATAATAATTTTGTTTATTTGAACTCAAATAGTTTAATCTGCTAATGTTAAACATTTTTTTTAAACAAAACTGTTAGCGGTTGAAAAACACCTGAACATAATTGCAAGTGGGAGGCAACAGAGATCTTTTAATTAACTCTGGTTGTCTTTGTAGCAAAAATCAGACTACTTAGAGAAGCTGTACATATCTTCAAATGTATTTGTTGCAGTGCTTAGATAGGATTGCTCTTACATCCGAAGCTCAGATGAACGCAACTGTGTCGCAGCCTTTCCTTCCTAAATCTTCTGCAGTGGCACAGGCACAGCAAGGATGACTTCCCTGCACAGCCTGCTCCTCTCCCAGCCCAGGCCCTCGCCTTCCCAACCACTGACCTCCACAAAAGCACCACCTACACACCCCATGCCAGCGTTTAATCCTAGCAAGTTAGAGAGAGGCTACTGAGTGAACCTACATTGATACTGTAGTTAAACCTTGACAACAAAAGAAGACGTCCCAGTTTTGTTTAGGAGCAATCAGTTCTGCTGCAGACATTGCAGCAGCTGTTAATAAAACAACAATTAGAAGGAATCAGGAAAAGTCAAAATAAATAAGATGATAATTACACTATATCAACCAAATTCTATTGCAAAATTCAGGCAAAAGTGGTGACCCACATTTGCAAGCACTTCTGTAAACTGGAGTGATTATTTTCCCCACTCAATTAGCATTCTTTACATAAGCAAAATCAAATGATATTCAAACAACACACATAAGCCAGACAAATCTGATAGGTAAGGTTGTAAAATAAATGAGCAAGCAACAGAGGTTGCAGAAAAGTACTGATTGGCACCACTGGCGTTCAAGTGGCTTTTCAGATTTACTTCAGGGAGAGGTGCAAAATTTAAATTTGTTAACAAAAAATGCCTTTCATTATCAAGTGAACATCCTACGCAAGAGGAATATTTAGAGCTGTGTCCCACATATGGCTCCTTAGAAGCCATCCCTTGGAGAGAGGGAATCTCCCCCACACTTGAAGAAGCAACAAACACTCTGCATAAGTTTTGAAAAGGTTGCTTTAATGTAGATCCTAATTTGATTTGGTTATATTAGTTTTAAAAACATATACAAAGACTAATATTATTCTTCTATACCTGTCAGGGAGCAGGTCCTATAATTCTAATGGAAACCTCTGGCAAATATAGAGGGAAAGCTAAATATCTTGTAGGATCCATGAATATGCTATGGATAGCAGAATAATCAGCCTGCAAGTGAATGTACTTGTCGGATCAGAACAGTCAGAGCTGATTAAATCATTCTTGGTTTATTGGCATTGTCTAAGCATCCCACGGATTAAAGCAGAAACTAGTTTAATAGGACATGTGAACAAGATTTGACATATTTTTTTAAAACTGATAAAATTGGATGTTTGCAAACAGGGTGTGATTAACCAGACCTGACTGTATTTGACAAACATAATGGTATTTTAGGATTTTTAACAAGGTTCTCGGGGCTTTCAATGTATTTTTATGGTCATGTATCTGTGGTGAAGTTCCATTGAAGGTGATGGCAACATCCTCCCAGGGCAGGAGTTTGCCCCTAATCTGTAAGCAGCCCGGACCAAATGTAACTACCAACAAAGTCAGTGGTGGACACAAGTGTATATATAGGTATATGTTAGCTCCAGAATCACAAACCTTATAAACATGATAGCAAGCATAAACATCAACAAGCTAGAATATATTTGACAAGATCTGCTTAACTTCAAAGAGGTAAAGGCAACAGCAGTGTCTTCCTTATGGCTGTGATTCTTCTCTCTCAGAACTGCCCTATCTCAGCACCAGCATTTTTGTCTCTCCAGGACCATAAAGGAAGATGTGAAGTGACTGAGTGAAAAAAAAAAAAAAGTTTTAAAGAAATATCCAGCTATATAGCAGTCAGGAAACAAAACTGCCAAAGTTTTCACAAATGTCATACTCTCTGCTTGAGTTATGGTTCATGGTTCCTTGTCCACAGCACAGAGTTATTCTTCCACCAAATATTTGTATCTGAATCCTTCCTAGACAATTTAGTGGGCTACATGTGGGAGACAGATCTTCTTATCTTCAGATTAAAGATTGAATTCAACCTGGGTCAATGTACTGACAGCATCCGGACACATACCAAGAGTATAACGTAGCATGTGGCATATGAAATAGAGGATGCCAACAATTCAACAGCAGTGCTGCGGTTGGTCTGCAGCTGGAATAGGAGCACGTTTGAAGGGAGAAGTAGTATCTTTTTTTAAGCAAGCTAATGCAGTTAAATAAAGTGGGTAAGTTTTAGGGCCAGGTCTGACCCACCAGTAGCAAACACCAAGCCAAAACAGGTCAGAGGCAAAGAGGCAATGGTTCAGTATGAAAGAGACACTGGTCAAAGGTTCATTAAATCCTTCACATTTCCCATCCTCTCCTAAACCTTCTCTGCTGTACAGATTCTCCAAATGTATTTCATTCTATCTTCAGAAGCTACCCATTCTCTCTGCCCTTGCTAACTGTCAGGCCTCCTCTCCCCTCATTACCTTCTCCTGTTTTATCCATTTCTCCACCTCTGCCCCTGCCCAGCAGAGAGATGGAAACTGGTCAGTGAGTTAGGAAATCTGTTGAGGAGGAGAGAGGAGGGTGCACGCAGAGCATGCCACCGGATCACACAAGACTTGATGCCTTAGAAAATCTTGCTAAGAAATTCAACGTCTGAGGCTTTTTCTTATCAAGTACTTTGTATTCATCTCGTCTAGCATTCACAGTAATTATAGTAACACAGCTGAGGTTGTTGCATCTACTATCTGCCTGAAGAACTGAAGTTTGCCTCTTCCTTAAGAGGCAAACTCATAACAAGCAGTGTTACATGAGCATCTGACTTAGTATATCAAAGATTTCCGGCTGTACCTTGTACTTTTCTTAAATGACAGTTTCCCAGGTTACACTGAACTGACTTAAGCTAACTGGTGCAAACCTCTGCACAGGCACTGCACTGCAGACCATGTGCTCCAGTCTGAGTTAAGTATAAGATAAAAGAGATGCTCACATAAACCTGCATGGAGAAGTTTTAAGTACTGCTGTCCAGCTGTTTATTACTCCCCTGCAAGTTTAACGATTACATTCCTAAACTGAAGTAGGTGTTGAAGGGAAACAAGTGCCTCCACACAAATAGATATTCTACCACCTGAGCTACTGCATTTTAGAGGCGTTGTTATCAACATTAACGTGAGGCTGTGGGTAGATAAGACCTGATGCAGACATTGGCTAAATCTGAACTATTATTGTTTGCAAGCTCTCCACATTTCATAGAATCACAGAATGGTTTGTGTTGGAAGGCACCTTAAAGTTCACCTAATTCCAACCCCCCTGTCATGGGCAGGGACATTTGCCAAGCTCAGCTCACTGTGTTTAAATGTGTTACATTTATACTTGCTGAGTAGTGAAGGATGGTTTTGTGAATGCTCTCATGGTGGTTAGCAATCATAGAACACCTTCAGTGTTGTTTTTCTCATATGCTCTGTGTAACATGCTCTAGTCTGTACTTTCACACAAATTACATCATCTTTAATTTGTTGCAACTTCTTTGCCATTTGGTAGTGGGAGATCCCCATATTGCACTTTGTGGCTGCTCAGAAACCTTCAGGGCTCACACACCTGCCCTGGCTCCTAAGGGGCTGCCAGTCACCCAGCAGTCATTCCAGCCAGGACCTCCATGAATCCTGGTCCAGATCTCCCCTTTGCAGGGAGCTACCTGCCCCTTGAAGAGGAGCAGACTCTCCTGTTCTACCTCACTGTCATCATAAGTCCAGCTGCCCACTACACAACATGTTTGGTGGGATCGGCAAAAAAAACTAGCTGTTGTCCCAAGGAACTGGAGGATCCTCTTTGTCCTTAGTCTCTACTACAATAGCTTTATTGTAATCAAAAAAAAAAAAAAAAAGTCTGTAAAGCTTTTGATCAACTGGAGAGGCTCACTGTAGTCTGGTGGTGTGCTATGGTATAGACTCCCATATATTATGGCATAGTATGTATTGAAATGTCAAGGGTCCCTGATGCATTTTAAGGAGGTGACTCCCACCATATTCTGAGCATTACTGAAGGAGCTGAAACATCAAATTCAAATGTTACCTGAAAGTAAACATCTGTCTATTTGCCCTTTCCTGACAACAGCCAAGTATATGGCAGGGCTGGCTGGATAGAGATATAGTGAGATGGTTCTCATGGAAACCACGTGAAAAAATAGCATAGAAAATAGCTGAAGGGGACACTGGAGGAAACTGAATAATAGTGACAGGTAGATGCTAATTACCAATCAAAATTTAATTGAGATAAACAGCTGTTTTTCCACTGCAGTTACTAGGAGTGAGTCAGACAAAGTATGAAGATCAACCAGGATGAACAACAGCTTTTCCGACATAGGCAAAGTGAGACAATATTAGCGCATCAGGGGCAGACAGTGAAACCAAAAGAGACTGAACACACAGGCAAGCTGGTAAGATTAGAAGGAAGGAGACAGCCTAGTGCCAAAGACTAAAAGACTGAGAAGGTAGCAAAAATAGAACAAAAATGACACACTCTCAAGGAAAAAAAAAAAAAAAGGAGAAAAGGACAGCAGGAGAGGAGAGGAGAGGAGAGGAGAGGAGAGGAGAGGAGAGGAGAGGAGAGGAGAGGAGAGGAGAGGAGAGGAGAGGAGAGGAGAGGAGAGGAGAGGAGAGGAGAGGAGAGGAGAGGAGAGGAGAGAGAAGAGGATAAGCCACACAGGACTGGAAGTGCCTTTGTTGGTGTACTTCTGTTCTCCAAAAAAGAATTTCTTCCAGCAAATGCCTATTTGTGAAGGTCTAAACACCTCTAAGCTAGAATGTTTGTTGCCACAGCAATGTCATTTCAAGAAATCACCTCCCTAACCCACACTGTGGCATCAGCCAGGCTCTAGGGCCTTCCAGGACTTGTGCAATATGTTTGCCATGATACTGGCTTCCCTCTGAGGGAGAAAAAGAATGGGGACAGTTGTGCTCCCACCTCCTTGGGTGTCTGTACCAGCTGTGGCAGTCTGTGGGTCTGTCCAGTTTGCTGGAAGAGAAAAAGAAAGTTGGGAGTGTGGAGCTGACCTCTGAAAGAGTTCTCTATATAGATGAATGGCAGATATCTCACATCGTTTTCTGTTCATTTATATCCACCTAAAGCTAACCACAATCTGTCCCCAAGTTATAAAATATTGCTAAGGCAAAAGTGAATGGCATTTCTTGGCCAATGTAATTAGATTTCAGCAGCCTCAGCCCACAGGACAGTGCTGTCTACTCTGCAGAATATTAAGTCCAATAACTGGAATCAACAAACAAAACTGGAAGAAGTCTCGCTTGAAAGTATATTAATATAGTAGAATAATAAATAATAAATATTGTTAATATTGCTGTAAATAATGTATTATGCTAGATTTACGTAATAAATAATACATAAATATGTAATCATCCTTTGAAATAATATAAAATTAGCTATTGTGAAGTGAACTTAGCATATTAACATGCTTCAGAAGAAGCCTACAACTTATTTTGAGTCTGAATCAGTGTGGCACTGTAATAGCTTAGCTGAGAGTAATACCATCAGAACTGCATGAGGATGCAAAGGAGTAGAGAGCTGCCTGTTGCCTCACAAAGCAAATGGTAATGCATGTCTCAATTTTACATTCAGGGCGAAAGGTCAGTTGATCTACGGGGTGTGCCATGTTTTTTTGTGTAAAAAAGTTAATTTATTGCTGACTCAAGGCCTTGAGCAAGTTGTTTTCCAACAACTAAGATGAAATAAAGCAACACAGGCAGTTAACAGATTTAAGAAAATATAAAGATCATTCCTGCGGTACAGCAACACAGAAATACTTTGGGCTTCAGCAGGGAGTCATGCTTTGGCTCTGTTCCCAGAGTCCTCATAACACTTTTTATCTCCAAGCACCTTACAGACTTGGGACAATTAATATGCATGCAGTCCCTTTGGGGTCACCCTGTTTTATTGGAGGTTTTTCTGCAGGTTTCCTGGTTTCTAGAGGTAGAAATTGATACACAGATTTTTGAGGGCAGATTGCTAAAGATTTCCACTCTTCTTTAGAATGTGTTAGTATAAACTAATTGGTGATGCCTTTGTATCCATGGCCAGATTTTCTGAATATCAGTATCAAAATATTTTGTACTTTTCTGCAGGTTGTGCCACCCATTTCAGGGCTAAGTGACAGGGGAGCTCTAATAAGAATAATCTCTGTATGATGCACTCAAAACCACAGTAAGACATTTGGTTGCTAAAGGAAAAGTATTTACACAGCTTAAAGTGACCCTCAGTATCCTTCAAGACTGACCTATGAATTTTCAAAGGCATTTGTGTACTAAAAATTTCAGGTGTGCACCTGGCAGTATTTTCACAAGCACTTAAGCTAGGGAAGTGGCTAATTCCTATCCCTTAGGCACAGACCTTAATTGTGGAAAGTACCTTTGAGCTCAGCAGCTAACCTTCTGAAAATATCACTCCCTGTGAAAAGCTTGGTCTAAAACACATGTTGTTCTCTCCAAAGAGCAGTAGAGTCTGCAACTTCCAGCTCTCCTAAGCAACAAAAGGGAATGGAAATCTCCAATATTGCTTTAGGTTGTTTACTTTCTAGCCAGGGAAAGAGGCAATGCCATTTAGAAAACTGTGCAGGCCATAATAAGGTGACTTCAGTATTGTTATTCACTGAATTCCATAACACAAGAACCAGGGAGCACTAACTGATACTAAACAGAGATCAGTTTAAAGCAGATGAAGGAAAATATTTGTCTACACAGCAGTGAACATCTTGGATTTGTTGCCACAAGTGGTGGTGGAGGTAGACAGTGTTGGCAGGCTCCACATAAGTTTAGGCAAATTCATCGACAACAGATCCTTAAATAGGTGCTAAAAGAACTGTGCAGGGAGGTACCCTCCAGTATCCCTAACACCACAGCTGTGGCTGCTGGTGGAGTGTGTAGAAAAGTGCGTGCAGATGGAGGTGTTGTCCATACAGATCATGGGTAGGCTCACAAGCTCTCTCATCTACTGTTCGCACCACAAAAGGCAGAGTACTGGAAGGGATGAATTGTCTTTTGGGACAGAAGGACATTTCTTATGTCATGGAGCAAGGGAGGCCAGATGAGGAAGTGCCACCTCATAAGAACGAAACAGCTGTTGCTGAGCACCATTGATCCAGACCCTCATTCATTCAGATTGGCAGCCTTTGATGCATAAATTCAGATCAAGACTGCAGCAGTACTGGAGAGGACTGCAACATCAGAAAGCAAATCTTGTGTTTGGGGAGGGAGTGGGGCTCTGCTGGGGCTGTAGTGAGCCTCGTGCTGACACCATCTGCTGGAGCAGCTCACCAGGCTGCCAGGGAGCCCCCATCACAAAGCAATCTCTCCACTCCCAGCCCAGATTCCTGCAGCTAAGCAGAGAGGGCAGCACTGCTCTGCCCTCGTGGAGGATGCATTCCACCTTCCTCACGAGGAATTTGACAGTCTGATTCTAGTCAGGGCTGTCTCTGAAGAGAGTCAGGCTTCAGTCTCTTCACACCAAAAACCCAGTTCTGACTTTCCTGACTGAAATGATTTTGGTTGATTAAAACCCTACTGCAGCTGGCTTTAACCAGCCTTGGCTGCCTGACATCAATCAGTAAGTGACCAAATGAGCACTACTCAGATTTCCTTACTCTGCCTGTAAGCCACACTCAATTAAAACCGAAGAGTTTCTATTGCATATGGGAGAAAACCAGGCCCCTACTTCTAAGGTTCAGTGACAATTACATAGCATGTCAAGGATGTCCCATCCAAGGAAACACATGAGCTACAGACTGCTTTCTTGGAAGGTCCTTGTAGGTATGATTCGGGGAGCCATTGCTGTAGGGAAACAAAATGAAATTTTTCACCCTGTAACTATTCCAAGCAGGATTTGAGATTGCTCACTCTCTCACTGCAGGGTTTTGTAAATCCCTGCCTACTCATTTACCATTTCACCATCTCCATAAGGCAGACACAAAACCAAATAATTTGTCCTCCTCTTATTATGGTGTCTGAAGCAGTACTACATCTCAGAACATTGCAGCAGACAGGGAAAGGCTCATTGCAACCATATCTGTTGCTATCTCAGCAAGCACCTGCCTTCTCACCTCAAACCCAAATATTAAGAGTCAACAGATAAACCATCTCCTGGAAAGACTCTTAAGAAAAGTTCAACAGGCAGAAACCTCATGGTAGGATGAAGAATTAAGTAGTGCGGTATCACTCTCATTGAAGTCTGGCCTGGTAGTTGGGACACTGCTGAAAGCCACAGCTGTCCTGGAAAAGGATGTGTCTCTGGAGACCAGGAGAACCCATGGAGCTGGGCAAGCAGGAACAGGGAGAGATGACCCTTCCATCAAAAATGTCTTTGATGTGACCTTGAGAGGAGGGAATTAGGTATGGACTTCAACAGAAAGATGCCAGGAGAAATGAAGTTCATAAACCAGGCAGTCAGATCTTGATGAATTTGAACCAGCTCCAGCTTAATAAGCTTTGTTAAGTTTGGTCACCAGTTCTCAAGCAGAACAGTCAATAACCTGCCAATTGCCAGAAGCTCCAGCTCAATCACTAGATCCAGTGCACCAAGAAGGATGTTGTATGGTACTTATATGGTCATATGAAGTAAAAATGACAGCAGAAATTTTCATAGGCTTGGGCAACTTGTTTTCCCACATCAGTTCTTTCTCTTTTAATGAACTAGAAAAGAAGGGATTTTTATGTTTCCATACATACATAAACACCAGCTTTGTTATGTTCCCCACCACCCTGCAGCATGTCTAGCAGCAGAGAGGCTCAGGACTCACCCTGCCCCTCAAACACACTGGTGGAAATGTCCCACACTATCTCCCCAGCTGCAGCACACCCTGTGACACCCTCAGGATGGTTCAGTGACCCCCTGGAGCAGAACATTTTCCAGCCCCCTCCCCAGGAAGGGAGGAGGAGGTCAAACAGCCAGCAGCAGGGCTATCATGTCGTACCTGGCCCCAGTGCAGACGTGGTGTACAAGCAGCAAGGACACAGGTATGATGCAGCTCTCATGCCTCGACAAGTTACGTCGTGATTTTCCCAAAGGGCAGTGTGCAACTGTGAAGGCAAGGCCAGGGACTCCTGCTTTTCAGGCTTTCAGATTGCGGTGATAAATTATCTCGGGTGCTTATGGTAAACCCCAACCCTATTGAAGTCAGTGAGAGCTATGTCACTGAATGAGCTGAGACATTGTCCAATGAATGTGCAAGTTTGGCAAGCTAAATCAATCCTTTTCTTTTCTTTCTTTCTTTCTTTTTTTTTTTTTTTTTTTCCTGAACTTAAGGCTTCCTGGTGTGTTTTGAAAGGGAATCATCTTTGCAGGGAGAAGGCATGAAGGAATGAAAAGGAAACTTTGATATTTGTTTCTTTCAGGTATCTATGCAAATTTTTAATTAACTTTTAAGAAGTCTATAGAAAATAACTCAGTTTTCAAACACCATGGGAGATATATTAAGATCCAGTTCTAATTTTTGCTTTCAGTGATGATAGATCTGTGGGTTTTTTTTTGTTTGTTTGTTCATATGTTGCATTTTTTTTAGCTCACTTCCACCAG
Organism: Cygnus olor; assembly: GCF_009769625.2. Classification (NCBI taxonomy): domain Eukaryota; kingdom Metazoa; phylum Chordata; class Aves; order Anseriformes; family Anatidae; genus Cygnus; species Cygnus olor. Next base: position 20,949,518 of record NC_049198.1, read on the forward strand.
GCTAGTAAAAACTTCAGAGCAAAAACATTATGGTATTGTCACTGCAGTGCAGTTTTGTTCCTTTGTTAACTTTGGACCAAGTCCTACAGTGTAGCAAAATTATTGAACTTGGTTTTGCCTAGGTCTCTAATTCCTGTAGCTCCTCTATTACCATGTGGCAGGGCACCCTATAGGCACAATAAATAAATAATACAACACTGAGAGCTGTAACAAATCACAAAATACATTATTAAAAAAATTAAGAAATAAATATCCCCCTCTTACTTAAATAGAGATTGATTTTATAATGTGGAGTGCCGAGGAGAGCTGCTGGGAAATATATGGGGGCCTGGGGACATGGAGAATACACTATAATGGGCGATTTCCTCCCCAGATTAGAAAAATAAAAAACCCCGAGTGAATGGATGTATTTGTCAAGTGGAAACTGAGCTGCCCTGTTTGCTCGATGACCAGGTGTGATGCATTGCTTGCTCCATCCCCTCATGTCAGAAGTGACTTGGAGGGAGCAACTGCCTCTCCTGGTCTCTGTGTGCTAAGCCTGCTACAAAAAATCACAGAAGACGTAAGCTGGCAGACAAAGATTACTCTTTACATCTGAAATTGTGCTGCAGGCTTCAAAACCAGATGTTGGCAGTGAGGAATGGGTGACCTTCCCCAGGTCGCTAAGGCTTCCTCCAGTGATGCTTCTCCAACGTTGGGAGAAGGTCTCCACGTGAGACATTGTCCTGGGCAGAGGTTGGACATCCCATGGCACAGGAGGAACAGGAGGACCTGACTGAAATCTGGGCAAGGAGGCACCACGCGGGAACACACTACAGGGCACTGTAATACAGCTTGTAAGTCTTTCTTGTTCCTTGGCAGAAGGAGTGGGTCTCAATACTTCATTAAGAGGATTGCAGCTCCAGTCAAACCCAAGTCTCATTAATGATTCCCCTTTTCTCCTTGCCTCAGGACCCTTTTTACCCTTTCCTATGAGCAGGGGGATAAGTGACATGTGGGAAGCTTGGCAATTCACTTCTGTGTGCTGCAAGGATCTATGCCCCTTGCTCAGTGTGCCACTCTTCACTGTGCAGGCACTTTTCCTCAAGTATGGCAACCCTGCTGTACACTGCTGGAGCTTGGGGCTCTGCAGCCATGCAAAATCTTTCGAGTACATTTTCTAATGTGTAGACAGACCCTCCCAAGGTGCAGTCTGCAGGTGTTGCCCCTTTCTGTATCACCTATCACTTCTACGAAGAGTTCGGCTCTGTCATCTTTGGAAGCCCCATTTGGGCACTTGTATGTGCTTATTAGATCACCCATTTGCCTCCTTTTCATATAACTGAACACCAGCTGCCCAAGCCTCTTATTGGTGGTCACGTCCATCCTAGTAGCCTTCCCCTGAGCCATATTCCCAAATTCCCTCCTGAGCCAGGCTCTACCCCAGGTGTGACCTCACCACTACAGAGTAAAAAGGAAGAAAAATGTCCATTGATCAAAGTCCTCACTCTTTTTAATGCAGCTCAGCATGCAGATGGCCCTGGTAACACCGAGCAGGGGCAGCTGGCTTAGCCTGCAGCCCACAGCAAGCCCCAGCTCTGCTTCAGTAGGGTGACCCCAAGCCTGGCTCCCTGGCTGTGCTGTGCTTCAGGTTGTCCTGCTGGGTGGCCAAACCCTGCACAGGTCCAAGTGAATGTCACAGGGTGGCTGCTGGTTTGAACCTCTGGATTAACACCCCAATATGCCTGAACATCAGGGTGCTTCTGGACTGAAGTGCTGCTGTTCCCTGTACAGGTCACTCCTCATTTGGTGTCATCTGCAAATTTACTGGGGGAGCTTTCTGTGTCACCACGCAGGCCATTGAGGAACATATTGAGCAGCTTCAGCACAATATCATAGAAACTAGCCACTGCCTGTGCATGGTCTTCAAGAGACCACATTTCACCCCATTAACCATGTAAGAGGGTGCAGAACAGCAGCACAGCTTCACCACCCCTGCCAGGACAGTGCCCACTCCTGCCAAACACAGACATCTATTTCACTGTTCCACTCCTTCTCCTATCCAGCTCTTGCTTTCTGCACTGACCTTCTGGTTGGGAGTGAGGTTTTGTGTCCAGCCTTACTGAGTTTTCTGCTGAGACTGCCATGAAGAGGGCTTAGCAGGATGGTCACGGTGCTCTTCTGTGAGAGGGACTTGAGAAAAAGGCCAATGCTATTTGTCCCTAGATGGTAAGTTATTGGGCTGTTTTGCCTGTCTATTCAAAAGACAGAAATTACTTGTCTTAAATGAAACTACTAGTGACTTGTACCTCTCTTTGGTTATCAAAGTTATTCTCTTCAGCCTGCAATGTGAAGTAGTGCCAAGGTGCAATACGCATACTTTGAAATGGGGACAGCGATGTGGAGGACTATTTAGCCAACCCAGAGACCTCATTTTCACTCCACAATATGATTATGAGCTGGAAAACACTGACAGATAAATACCTTAAAGTAGAGCTGCCTGCAGGCTATTTCTGTTCTGCAGTTTGTACAGACAGGCCTGAGCTAGCTCTAAAATAGCCAGCTTGGCTATTGCGAACCCAGTGGTGGGTGGGTGCGGCTTGACGCAGATTAATCCCACAGATATTCCCTCATCTCCTGCATGAGTCTCGCAAGCCACACCGAGTCCTCCCCTGCCACAGCTCTGCTGCCAGCAGTGTCTTCACCAAAGCCAGCTGATGGCTTCATGGCTGCTCGGCTTGGAGGCGCCTCCTGCTTCCAGAGAGGAAAGATCTGGTGTCCCAGCAATACCACTCCTTTTTGCCTAGGAGAGTGCTCTGTAGAGATGGAGATGAGGCAGCAGCTTGAGCTGGGGGCATATGAATAGCACACCACACAGCTGGCCAAGGATGTGGCTGCCCAGTCTGCACTGCTCCTTACCACTGACTCCTTTTTGCCATTCCTTTTTTATCCCTTCTTGCAAATATCTCTGCCGTGAAGCTACAATTCTCCCTGGTGCCACAGACATTTTTAACATTGCTTATGTGTACTGGTTTTTCTTATCATTTACCTAGGAAGCTGAAAGATTAAAGGGACTGCTTTATTTACTGCTACCCTAATGCTCTACATCAGTGACAGCATCTTTATATTTTCATACAGCTACCATTTAACAGCTCACAGACACAGAGTTCCTATACATGCTAGAATTGGGCTGTATTTTATAAGATGACTGCTGCTGACAGGACACCAATCCTGATATACCTTATGGTAACACATTATGGCAACAATTCATCACAAATGTCCCATTGTTATGAATCCATTTTGCTTTGAACTCAGTGTGTCACAATGCTGAAGCAGAGAGTGCAATATATGCTACTCGGTAGCAGTGATGTGACATCTCCCCTCTCCTGTTTTCACCCTCCCCTTGTCCTACAGGGAAAGCTCAGCCATCAGCATCTGAAGGGATGGCCATAGTTATTTCTGATGTTGCAAAATAAGAGAAGAGAACATATTACCCTTTGTGATGTGAATAATAACTAGATAAAATATCTGAAGGGTATTTATTCAGCACATGGATTAAATTTCAGGGCTTCAAAAATAAACAGCAGTGGAAGTTTAAAAATATACTTTTCCAAGTGCTATTTTTGCAGGTTTTCTATTTGCTGAAATACCTTTGTTTTTACAGGAGGTGACATTTAGCTGTGATGGGAATATATTATATATGTTTTAATAGGTTATTCTAAAATTAATTAACTGCTTGGGTATAACAAATTTATTTAAGGGGCAGTCACAAGGGACTAGATTCTCTAGGGCAGTGTGTCTGCTTCATCTTAACAACGTAGGAGTGTCAGACACAGCATCATGCAGTGGGCAGCCTGCACTTCACAGTGGCCTAGGGCAGCTGTCGCTGTTTCAGGCACCGTGGTGGCATGCCCTACCTGGTTTTTGCCACCCACTTCATGGACTGTGTGGCAGCACACTGTGAGCAGCCTGGGTTAACCACCCCAGTGAGCATCATCCCCAGGCACAGGAGGTCTAACACGTACCGTAAATGCCTTCCTCAACCTGATGCAGTAGGAAGGAGCACGTCTGGTGGGGAGAAGGACCCATGCCTTGTCCCGGTCCCTGCTGGTCCCAGGACGAAGGGGCTGGCCAGTGAGGGGAGGCCAGATCCAGACTTGGCAGGGTGTGGAGGTGTAAAGAGGGGGAGGCCTGTTCACAGCCAGACTCCTCCGCCTCAGGGTACGGCCTGCCCACCTCACTCCTCCACCTGCATAGACATGGGGCTGGAAGAGGCAGGCCCAGAGTGGGGACTTGCATAGTTGCAGTAGCCACTGCTCCCTGGGACAGGGATGTGGCAGCAAGGAGAGGACCCTGTATTTTTGTGCTGATTCTTACTACCTGTCACACAAGTCTATGTGGGCCAACACTGCTGCTTCCCTTTTAAGCAGCATTCAAAATTAAGCTCGTGGCTATGCTACCTAAAAGCACCCTTACAGCTGTCAGCCTTTTTGCTGTTTGGGTCCTGCATCCCAGGTCATGGACTTGGGCCTCTGCTCCCACATCTGCATACCCTTTTTTCTGTTCTCCTGTTGCTGCCCACATGTCAGGGCAGCAGTTGGGCAGTTTCTTGCTTTCTGCTTGCATATGAATCCCTTCAGTCCTGTCCTCCAGCATCAGAGTGTGTACAGCACACAGATAACAAGAGGCCTCCCATGGTCAAAACAGTCCCCAGGCCTTCTCTACCTCCCCCACACTCCTTTTCCCTTCGCACCTCTGTATCCCGACCCATGTCTTTCCTCTCCAACATGTTACTGCAGCTTTGAAACCAGGGGTGAAGCTGGCTGGTACTCGGGTTTAAATGGCAGGACAGATCTTTTCGGCCTGGATGGGAGGTGGTGGCAGCAGCAAGGAACATTTGTAGGATGTAACCTTGCCTGGGGACAACTCGAAGCTCACCTTTGTGCTTACCTGGTCCAGCTGGTTTTGGGGGAGAGCCGGGACTGTCAGGAAGCAGAGGGACTGTTGAGAGGAGACAGCAGATCCTGTCCTTTGTTCTCCATCCTGCAAGATGGCTAAATGCCAACTCTTAATTACACTTCAGCATTTTCCCTTTTAATGTTAATGTCAGTGTTAATTAAAGAAAGGCAATGCCACTCGATTTATCTGGGCTGAGATGGCTAGTCATTGTGGAGGTAAATAGGTACAATCATTTTCATTTTACTGGATTTACATCCACTTACCCACTGCGTTTATTTGGACCTCTGCCTTTTAAAAACACATGTTAAAGTCAGAAGAAAATTCTGTTTACCAAATTATCTTTGAGCCACCCTGTTTTAGAGAAGCCAGACATACAGGTACCTTTCTGGACTTCCCTGTCGTCTGATGACGCATGAAATAATACACTAAGTAATATGATCCAGCAATTAAAAGCAAGGTGTGAATTACTGCAACAACTATCATGGAGAGAAAATTAATTCTCTCATAGCTACACTGCTACTGTAAATGAAGTATCACAAGTGAATATAAACTGATTGTGATGAGCCAAACCATCTCAGAAAGAATTAAGAACTTCGTAAACATGCTAACCAGCGCAGATCAGCACCCAGTGGATGTAGAACCTGAGGCTTAGAAGACCTGAAGCTGTGGTTTAACCTGAAGTCACTGGGAACATCAGCAGGTGACCCAAGAACCACTGTGCTAGCAGTTTTCATCTGTATTCATCTTCATATAAAGTCACAACTTTCTGTTAGCTTTTAAGAGCCCCCCTAAAATGTGATGCTGCATGGTACCTGTTAGTGTTCCCCATTGCTTCTGAGGGCAATGGTGAGCAGGCGGAGGAACTTCTCAAGTTAGCAAGTATGAATTAGCAAGTCTGAAATTTTGAGCCAGGTTCACATCTGACAGACTTTATGTCAATTCTGAGATTCTCTGACCATAAATAAATAAATAAATAAATAAAATTATAGGCTTTGCCTTGGGTGATTCCAAAATTAAATTTCTTTGTGGGTTGTAATACAGCAGGCTAAATTTTTTACTTAACCTTTGAACAGGGGATGGGATGCCAATACCAGCCATCACAGGTAGCCTGATGCTATCACAGACAAATGCATCATCTGATCCAATTCATTAAATCATGGTACACAGAATACAAGAACTGCATTGACTGGGAAAATTTACTGCAGGGTGGTGAATGAAGAGATAATGAGGCCAAAATCCTAATTCACAAACAATTATCACTGTAAAAAAATTGGTCGTACCTGCTCATTCCTTAGTTGATGACATCCATACTAAGCATGTCAAGTTGCTACCATAAAAGTGTGTTTCAGAGGCTGACAATAAGTGCTGTCCTAGGAAAGCTGTTTTGAGAGTGATGAAATCAATCCTTGTGTTTAGATGGTCAGTCCATGTCGCCTGGTCATCCTTGCAAGGCAGATCAGAGAGAGTAATTTGCTGGCTATCTCATGTGACCTCCAGCACATCTCGTCACACGCAGCACAGGACCTACATGTGCTTCCCATTTGTGACTGAATGAGGGTTTACATCACCACGTGTGTGCCCATCCTGCTGGTGACCATGCACATGCTGCAGCCACTTGTGCTTCAAGTTCCCATGATACCCCTGCTACATGGCATTGGAGGGACTGGAGGGCTGCAAAAAATAAGGCTAACAGCAAAGGTAACGAAGCCAAATCACAGGGTTCATGTAATTGTGTGAAACTAACTGTGATTTCTACATCTGGATTAATCCCAGCCTTTGGTTAGCATATCTGTGGACCTTGTTTACCGATAGGAGTCAACATCCCATAACATCTTCTTTATAATTGTGGCCCCAGCTCTTGAGCAGATTTACCTCAACAAACTTGTCAAAGTCCAACAAACAAACACGACGAGCATGCACCATTTGTGCAAGTCCTGTGACGGGGGTTGGGCAGAGCTTACCTGCTCCCAACTTCCCAGTGACAAGTTTAACCATTATTCTCAACCTGGTCTGAACTTGGTGATTTTTTCCCTTTTACCATTACTTTTCTACTTTATTCCCCTTATTTGGCTCTGCCTTGCCTAGCAACATATTTGCAGCAGATTTGCACTTTACCTGTAACTTGGTTACAGGTAACCAAGAGAGAGTGATAGATAATAAGGAAATGTTGTTCCTGTGGATGAAGTGGCTCAGTTAAATGCTAAGTTGAGATCAAGAGCATGCTCTGTCTGTAGGCTGCAGAGTGACTCAGTATCCTCTGCTACAAAACTGGGACAATGAGGCTCCCCTTTTGGTGGAAATGCATGGAAAAAGGTTGAAGAAAGTTCTGTGAAAATCAAGCATTCTTCTTCTAACTCGTTAAAATGAAAAAAGTAATTTGGAAAAATAACTTTGGGAGAAGAGCTGCCTTAATTTTCACAGGTTCACAGAACAGGAAGCTTTTGTCAATCTGAATAAGCTGTGAAATGTATTTTCAACATCTTTAATTACAATTGGCATTTCTGCAGCACAACCAAATGCTAGAGGTGGCCAGCCCTCCAAAAAGTGATCATTACAGCACCAGCAGTGTGGGAGCCCTGCGAGGGAAACTGTAAGCCAGCTTCCAGTTTACTTTTATCATTAAGCCATCTTCAAAAGCTAAGCCTATTTCCTTCTCTTTAAATGCCTGAACATTTAGGATTTTCTTTGAAACAGCACTAAAAGCAGGAATAACTTGGTTTTACTGTCAGCTCTATTGGCCTTCCACTTAGTAATGACAAGAAGACGATTACCTTCACCATAAGATGGTTTTCTCTGTCCAACTGCAATTGTAAACCACATAGATACACAGACACATACATACAAACTCTGCTTGCTCTGATCTGGGTGAGAAATGTCTCTTATCTTCCAAACTCTTAGAATGAGACACCAACAAAATTGTAACTCCTTTCTTTTTGTGAAACACTTAAATCTTAAAATTTTAATAAAAGCACAGTCCAGAATGTACTGAACTGATAAGCCGTCATGGAAATCAGCTCTTTTGGGATCCATCCCCAAACATGTTATGATTCTAGTATCTCCCTCCCAACCCCACCACTCCAACAGAGGAAACGTCATCCCCTTTCCTCACCACAGTGATGCTTCCCTTACTCCCAGTATAAAATATGGTTGACAAGAGACGTGAAGAGCCATGTTTCACCACCCTGGCTAATAAACATGAATTGGGGTGACACAGATCATGGGTTAAGTAATCCTGTGTGACAAGAGATTTCAGTAGTGGTTGTGCAGTGCTATCCCACAGGGGATCCAGGCAGATTCTAGAGGCTGAAGCAGAAGCCCACCATGGCACTGCATTTATTGTATAAGCACACCCATGTGTGCAGGGACAAGTCAGTCCTGCTGCAAGGTATGGCAGAGCTGTGCCTTGTACCGTGGTGTGCAAAAACACAGGCAGGTGTGTTTGCTATGAAATAGCTTCAAGATGGTTACCTAAAGCTGCTGAGTGGGGATGCCACATGAGTGGAAGGAAAACGTTGGTGACTTTTCCAACTTTCAGCATTAACAGAACTGTAAATTATTAGTTTTACTAAATATTGGACCAGATTCATAATTCTTTAACTTCTGTTAATCCAAGTTGTTTCTAAAAAGGAAATTACTGTACTATAATAAACTGACCTGGCCAGTATCTTTCTATTACCTCTGTAACAGTTTTTCTACCAAACTTGTTTTCCACAAAAATGCAGTATGTTATTCAGATAAAACCATGCCTCACCGTTATAAGTTTGCCACTACAATTAATTCATCTTGCACCATCCTCTGTCCTCATTACATTTTTATTATAAGAATTAATACATTTTGCTATTTGCTATTCTGGTTACAATCATGAAGAAGTCGTGAGAATGAATACATTTTGTACCACTTTGCCCTCGTTATAATTTTAAGATGTTCTCTAGAATGGATTAATTCAATGCCACTTTTCACTATCCTGAGAAGGAAAATTAAAATAGTTATGAAAGTCCAGCAGGCACTATTCTCTAGCTATTTTGTTATCAGTCTAGAGATTTTATCAGGAAGAAAAATAATAATAAAACGTATAATTCTGCTTGAGAGAGAATGCAAAGGGAATGGATAAAATGGTGCAGATGACCCAGTTCTTGTGACTGTGCCAAGGTCATAATCTCAAGTCCTGTTCAGATGCTGTAATTATAAAGAAACAATTTTCATTAATTCACCATTTCCCAAGTGGAATGAAAACAACTGTTTAAAAATTAACTGTAGGAATATATAGAGTTCTGCTATTCAGCTTCCCCAGAAATGTTTGTTATTTTCTCTTCATTATGAAAGCCTGGAATAAAAATAGAGCAAAAGAAATGGTACGTATTCAAAGAGGAGTATGTTGTATTAGTAACTGATGTATACATACTCTGGCATAAATTACCAGGGAGACACACCCAACGACTTGATCATATTTCCATTAGATCAAATAAAACCTCTGTTGATTTTTAGGGTGTTGGATCAAACTTATAGTCCTCATGTGGAAACCAATTTCAAAGCAACATGAAGGAAATTCCTGCACTGGATGAGTGCAGACACTGATCACAGCTGCCTCTTCCCTGAGTACTGCATTCTCTCAGATTCACAGAGCAGCACTGCCTCACGTCCTGATGGAGATTTTCTCTTATTTTGAATCAGTATGGCTGAAGTTTAACAAAAGAACAGAGTTTAAAGGCTGACTCAGGAGCTCCAGATAGCCTAACGGGTTGGGGGACTTCAGAGAAGACTCACATAGTAATTATTAAAAAGCTGAAAAAAATCTTGCACCTTGTCATCTTTCTCAGCAGTGTGATCAGTAACATCGGCTCCTAAGCACTAAGTGAGATATAAAATTAAGAAAAAGTCCTTTACATTAGGTGAGATAAGCAGATATATAAAATGCTGTAAAAATGGACTTGAAATTCCTTTTCTAAGAAGGAAGAGGTAGATCAGGAATAATTCAGCTAATGTTTATTTTGGGTCCACAAATGTAAAACTGGTCATTTCCTCCCCCTCAAATATAAGATGAGAAAGATGAATTACATCAACAACTGCTATATTGGTGGTGGGTATCTAATGGTCTGATGTTGTCTGTGGAGCTTTTCTGAACAACCCATTCAATCTGTTTTTAAAGTGGAACTATATTCTCACAGCACATAGCTGTCCAAAGCATATGATTTTGAATGTTTCAACACAACATTTTCTCTGCTTTTCCTTGCCACCTGTGCTCTACTAGAAGTGCAGGACTGTTTCTACGTTACCTATGGGAGAAGAAGACCATGAAGAATAGTTGCCAGGTTGCTCCCAAGACAAAACTGGACAAGAAATCCAAGCTTTGGTGCTTCCTACTTTGGAAATTACTTTTGCTCCCTCAAAACTCCAACTCAGATATAGATGACTTCAAGATCAAGGGGATTTTATTTTATTTTATTTTATTTTATTTTATTTTATTTTATTTTATTTTATTTTATTTTATTTTATTTTATTTTATTTTATTATCTTATTTTATTTTTATTTTATTTTTATTTTATTTTTATTTTATTTTATTTTATTTTTATTTTTTCTGCTTCTTTTGATATAATGTATTAAATACAGCTGTGATCCTGACTCTGACTGGACATACATGGCTATCATCTTTTCAACAGCACACTATTGAACTAAAAATGAACACCTTTCACTTGCTTCTCCAAATACTTTGCACCAAGAGAGGGACTTTTATTTGGACAGACTGGAGATGCATTGCCCATGGCCAGGGCTGATCATCAGCTGGCTTGAGGATTTTACCTTGTCTGAAAGTTCATAAACTCTAAATTCACTTGAATAAACAATGAAAGAGATGTCTCTTTCCATGACGATAGCATCCAATCCCTAATTTTTAACCTTTCAATCCATTAAAGGAGTTACAATGTTGCTAATGACCAGCAGTTATCATTTAAAAGTATTTCAGCCTGAATTTACACCTGGCTTCCTGCTACAAAATTTGAAAGATGTATAGACTTCAGGTTTTCAGTGCTCACTGAAAACAGGGAGAGAAGAAGCGAAACTACCAGAGAAAAATAACCGGGCATTGTCAAGGTCAGCAGCACACTGCTAGCCCTTACTGTGCCTGCCCGTCTCATCCCTGGTCCATCCCCATTCCCAGGGACACCCAGCGCATCCAGAGATTTCCAGTTCAGCCTTTCTACCCTCAGGATCCAATACACTTTCTGTGCTGGGATGAGAGCTAAGTGTGCAGCAAAGTCTTTGCTGAAATGGGGGCTTGTCATTGCCAATGGATGGGAAAATGCTTTAAATGAGCAAACATGCTCCATTTGATTTTGTATGCTTGCTTGCTTTGATGGAAATTTTAATTTTTCTTAGATTTCTCCCATAGATAATCACAGGAGTCATTTGGGGTCATCACATAATTTGTAAAGAACAGATGTGGCATGAAAGTACAAGGGATGCTGTTGGAAGTGATCCCGTTTAATCTTGGAACATAACTATCACCCCTTCTTGGTATGAAGGGATCTCGCCTCTCACCCAGGCTGTGGCCCCCCGGGGACTCTCTCTGTCCTGTGACCTTGCACATGAGCACAGGGAGTTTGATACAAAAACACATCCTCACTGCTTGCTCTTGCTCTATGCCTTTCTCTTTCTGTTCTCTACAGCTTTGTTTATTAATATATATTAATGATTAAATATATATATTACAATTTTTCTGAAGGTGACACTGATAAGATTTATGAGAAACTCAAATGTATCTCCAAACCACTCATGAAGCTAATAAGATCCTCAGACAGAGCTAAAGCTATGACACAAAGCAGGGAACAGGAAAGTTCAGTTAGTTAGGTTAAAAACATAATACAGCATTGGCCATCTGTCTATCATGTAAGTTTATAGACAGAAAGAAAGGAACAAATCCTTCCTTGCTCTGTTAACTGTGATTGCATTCATATTCCATACTGAGTTTGGCCTGACACTAGTATTATTTTCTGTCAATATATATGACTGCAGATGCCAAAGTGCTTATTCACACATAGGCTAGACAGTTGTCTACATAAAGTCCTACTTGTAATCGATTTTTCAAACAACAACAACAACAACAACAACAAAGATTGCTTGGTCAGGAAAATGAGCATGGAAAAAAGAGATTACAATGCATAATTTTCATTTGTATTTGACATACACATAGTGTTACTATTATGCGTATCTTCAAGTTCTCCAAAACCTCTTTAGTTCTTTGCCAAGTCTGAAAATCTCGCCTATGAGTTTTTTCCTTGTTTTAATTACAGAAGGCTGGTGTGCTCACAAGTAAGCTCATAGGTCCTTGTGTTCTATGTATATGTATTTTAATGGAGTTTTCATCAGAGATAGGCTCCTTCTCTGTCTCTAAATTAAACTTTAGCAGACCCTTCAGATGGGTCTCCATAAAGAGACACTCCTGTGAGGTAGAGTTTTCACAGACCTCGTCTACCCCCAGAGCATTGGACCCATGTGTACCTGTCAAGCTGCATTCAGACTTGCAGACACAGATGTGTGCTGTGATTGACAAACCAGACTGATCATGTTCCTTGTCACCATGAGGCAATGACGTTGCCCAAGATGGTTGAACGAGAGGTTGGCACGTGGGAGAAGATGATTTTAAGAAGAGTGGCTCTGCACATTTTTGGGAAGAAGATTCTCCCCTAGTAGAGGAGGGGGTAGGCAGGCACATGCAATGTGAGAATTTTATTGCAGGGCCTGTAATTAGCTACCAACAATATTCTCCTCCCCTCCCCGCCCCCTCTCCCCCCCCAACATTCCCAGCATCCCTGTAGGCCAGCAGCAGGTGCTCCTATTTTCAGATGTATGCGGAATATCTGCCAAATCATTTGGCACATCTCAACTAGAAATGTGCCAAATTACCTGTCATAGCTAAACCGCCTTTTTAAAAGAAAGATAAATGCTCCCGCGGCTCATTTCGCGTGGAACAAGAGTGCCCTCCCGTGGAGCACCCATGACAGCCCCACACCACCCACCTGCACAGCCCCTCTGCATGCCAGGTCGGTGGGATGGGGGCGAACTCCCCCAGAGTTGTCTTCTGCTGCACCAGGATTTGGGTTGCCCCCTCCATCCCCACAGCACGTCTCCAGCTTTGGGTGCTGCACCCTTGGGGTGTAGTGAAACCCCAGTGAGTCGTGAACTGTGGGTTCAGCCCCTGGCTACCTCCCTGGGGACGAGGACGGGGGACTGTCATCTGCAGGGCTCGGTGCCATCAGGCTAGGGTAAAGGAGCAGATCTTTCTGTAGGAACAGCTTTAGCCTTGGATGAAAATGCTTACTGAAATAGTTGCTGTTTCCTACTGGGAGACTGGGCTTTGCCTTCCACCCCTGTGCAGCAGCAAGGACCAGAGAGCACTGGAGGAAGAGCTGTGGTGCAACACCACAACGGGAGTGGTAACCTCTGCCTGCTGTACACAGACATGATTCAGGAAAAACACCATGACGGGAGAAAAGTAGCAAAATATCAGGACCACAAAAATGCCCACAGGAGAAAGTGTCTGTAACTGGAATGAGCTTTCTGGAGGACAGAAAGGGGAGGTGTCTTATTATTCATAACAGTTGATGATGACAGATGAAATTCTCTTTCATCTGCTGTTTGAGACCTCATTCTTGGATTTTTCCTGATTTTTTCCCCCTTTTATCATAATCTCAAATTTTTCTCTGGAGATTTTAATTATCTTACCATGCGCTCTTTCAGTATGAATAAATTATTATTTTATTTATAGCCATCTTTACAAAAGATACTTCAAAACCTGAGCTGTCAGAAACTTAGCAGCTCCAAGCCTCATTGCAACCAGTAACACTTGATGCTGTCATTCCTGTCCTCCCTCCCTCCTGCTAACACACAGACCCTCATAATAGCAGACCAGAGGGGTAATAGTGAAGCAAGCTTGTGTCTGAAAAAGTCATCACAATGTCATGAAGCTTTGCTTTTTCAAACCCATCTGAGTAAAGGAGCAGCCCCTCCAGGGCAATCTTGTAATTATCCACAGCTCAGCTATTGCAAAGCAGACTGCAGCCTGAACTCACTTATCAACTTTTCACTTATCTAGGATGAGTATTTTAAATACAGTAAATTCTCTAAAAAAAAAAAAAAAAAAAAAAAAAAAAAAGTCATTTAGTCCAGCTCTGTGATGGAAACAAGCAGGACTCTACACAGGCTCTTCTGCCTCGGCCATCAGCAAAGTCACTGAACACCTTCCAGCCATGCATGAAGCAACGTGACCAGCATCTGTCACATCTGCCTTCTATTCTTGAACTCGGAGGAGAAGCATCTCTGTGACTTTGTGCCACCGGCACCTTGCTGAGCCACCTAGCAGTTTCTCAGCCTGATGCCTACTCACATCTTCTTTTTTTTTTTTTTTTTTTCTCATACATGATTGCTAATTGCCTCAGAGTAGGCTTGACTTTAAAATAGCTACCACACAAAGCTAACATCCAGTATCATTACGATCATCATAGAAGTTTACTTTTCCATGGCACCTGTCAAACCAAAGCAAGCCAGTGAAAGAGTGTTGACATGCCATCTCCTTGGGTTTGAAGGGTGGCTGACATTGCAGCATGTGCTACATGATGGGGGGAGAAACAGCATTTTGGACAGGGACACAGGGACCAGTTCTCCGAGGAAAAACTTCTAGAGCATGTACAAGGAAGATCTCAGAGCATGGAGAGTTCTCCTAAAGATGCAGTTACAGCATGCAGCATGAAACTTGCTTGTTTCAGGTGGATGATGTTCTGGGATGCTTGTACAGGGGAACTCCTGTTCTCTGGATTTTGACATAAAGGTACAACCATCCCAACAGCTCACTCCATGCCCCCAACAAGCTGCTTGCTTGCCCCTGCTTAAAGTGATGTGAACATTCACGGGACCCCACCACCAACAAGGTGTCCCTACTACCCTGTCTACTGCTGTGGTTAGAAAAAGACCTTCTGATGCCACCTTGCATCAGCAGTGCACTCACAGGCTGCAGGGACCCCACAGTAGCTTTTAGCAGACAATCTGTAGACATGATTCAGCACTTGGTAGCCCATAAAACCACCTTTCTCTCTCTCTGTCTTCCTCTGTACTGAAAAACTTGGTCTTTCCAGTCTCACAACATTTACCATGCCATCCAAATGCATCCTGTGATGAAAGTGCTGACAGTATTTAGCCTGTATGCCCACCCTGCCTTCAGGAGGGTGCTGTGGGGAGGCTATGATTGCCTCTCTGAGGACAAAGGTGCAGCCATGGGAGAGCTTGCACCATTGCCTTCAGCTCTGAATCATACAAGGTTTGCAGCTATTATTCTTGCCTGCACTGTGCACTATGCAATGGTGCACCTGCTTTGTCTTTATGGAGCAAGGTGTAGTCCCAAAGCAACAAAGGCAGGAGCAAACATGGGAAGGACTCTTCTGTGGGAGACACCACAATTAGGATTCACCCCGTGGTTGGGGTCCGCAGGCTAGGCATGACCTGAGTTCATTCACTTTGTGAGCATAACCTAGGGCTGAAGAGGCTTTGAGGCTCGTGGGCCTTTGACAAAATGGCTGCCCACGGCCCAAGCTGTGGTCACTAAGGATGACACATTCCCTTCCGAACTTTTTTCCCTCTGGGGAGAGAATCCGTTTATCCAGCGACTGGATTTTCTGCATGGTGTGCCACACACCTGAAGCATGGTAAGTAACAATTTCCACCATGAGTTATTAAATAATAATTGGTGTAGTGGTGTCCCCAGGGGCTCAAGCAGCTGCAGCACACCCAAAGCCTTCTCCCTCCCAACGCCTAGAGGGTTTCTGCAGCAGAGAGAGCTCTGGCTAGGAAGAAGGAGCAGGAATGAAAGGAAGGCACTTGTCACGTGCAAGGCAAGTCAGTGGTTTTGCTAGTGAACAGCAGGAAGGGAGCTTGAACTGTTCTGTTTTCAGCCTACAATGAATGAAAAGGGGGAGGAAATGGCACAACAGGACTGCAGCAACGAAGGGGAAAAATGCGTAAGTGGTCCACTTTGCCTGGGCACATGCAAACACTTCAAATGTTCCCTCCTTACCTCTGTCTTCTTCGTCTTCTCCCCTCTCTCCTGGCAGCTGAAAAGCAAAACTGAGAAACCAAGGACAACAAGCCCTCCTCCTGCCTGCAGTAGGCAGTTCATGATGCTCATTATATTTAAAAACTGGAGGAGAATTTTTTGCCAGCCACAGTGTTCTCCCGTGTACACACACAGACACATGTGGTTCAAAATAAGATTAGGTAGTATAGGATATCAGAGTAGCTAGGATGATCATAACCAGTAACAACAAACATATTTTAAAGAATGTAAAACCAGGCTTTCCAGGCCTGACTACTAGATAACCAGATCTCAGATCTCACACAGGGATGCCGCAGGTATGGGATTTGTACTGTCTCTTCTGAAAAACCTGGTATGAGCCATAATCAAAGGTGGACCCTGAGTCTTATTGAACATGGCAGCTCCTCATCCTGCAATGCCATTTCTCCAGGGCCTTTGAAGGCTGAGCAGATGAAATAGAAAAACATAAATGAAAATATCAGAGCAGCCTTTAGGCAACAAGGTAGGAACATTGGTAACTAATGAAAACTCCAGAGTTGCCTTTAGGCAGTGAGGTGGGGATAGGCACCAGTAACTAGAAATAGTTGCCAGAAGTGTCCTGCCCTTAGTGAGAATGCAAACGGCCACCAGTGGAGGCAGAAGGTTTCCAGTCTCCAAGGATCCATGGGATGCTTCTTCACAAGCCTGCAGAGTACAGGATGGGGTGTATGGTCCTCACAGCTGCCATACTACCATCAACTGTGCAAAACCTTGACACTTGAGCCATTTTGCTCCAGAGGAGGGCAGCTTTTAGGAGATCTGTATGCCATTTGGCCAGAATGGGAACGGTACACTTTGCTTCTGTCCAGTGAGAAAGTTTGGATGAAGGTTTGGAAGGTGGCTTCTGTCACTGCCTGTTGGTCTCTCTCCCCTCCCAGTGGGACCTGGGAGTTTCTTTTGTGCAGCACATGCTAATGAATGTAAAGAGATAAAATTCAGTGTAAATCTGCTCCTTCATTTGGGGATCATTTTTTCAGTCCTTTTTTTTGGTACCAGACACATGAGGTAATCCAATTACCTGTGAATAGATTTGTGGTACCCAGAGCTATTTCGATACTGAGGTGCCTCTGTTCCTTCCTGCAAAACATGTCAAAGCAATTTATCTACACATTTGAATAAGTCATCTATGCAATCACTCTCCTTCGGGGAGAAATTTAATTTCTTCCACAGAAGGCTTGCTGTTGCTATACAGACACACGTAAGTCACAGTTAATTGCATAGCTATCCCTGAACTTTTCTTTTTAAAGCTAGAGAAGTCATCAGAAAATATGCCTTGATTCCCTAACTGGAACCAAGATTTGGTAAACACAGATATTAAAATTAAACCATTAAAGAAAACTTCTTCAAAGAGTTCATATCTATAAAGAGGGATGTTTCTCCTACAAGTTGTCTCTTCCCTGCTCTTGCACAGCCAAAGGGCTCTCATTAGGATTACCTTCATGGAAGCCACATTAAGCAGAGCTCCTATCATACTCCCTTGTCTGCATAAAGCTTTGCTTGGAGGAGTGAGCAGAACAAGCATATTACTCTGCAGGGAATTTATATAAATACGGAGGCCACATCTCTGCAAGAATAGTAGTTAACACAATAGTTTCATATAGCATGGGCTGCCTGCATTGAAGGGAGGAAAGTTCCTGACCTTGCTGGGCAGATTCACAGCTATGACCCTGCTGTACGTCAGCAGTAGGTGAAACATGATGCCAGTGGGTCTTTAAAAAAAGAGCTAGAGAAACTTAATGGGACTGTAGAGTAAGTTAATGTGCCATGCGAAACAGTTTCCCCCACTGCCCTCTGCAGGATTATGTCCTGCAAAAGGAATCTGGAAAAAGTTGGGTCTCAAAGTCTGTCTGATGGTTGAACAGCAAGACTGGTGAAGAAACACATCCCCTAAAGCAGAAGGAGTAATTAGTAGTTGTAACTCCTCTGCAGCTAAATTTGATCATTAACTGTAATAATTAGTGTACTACACCTGATTTTTCCAGACTGGTCACTTCACTTAGTGGGGGCTGATCATGTGATCACTGATTAGGCTCAGCACTCACTGCCACAGCCCCCCTTTCTTCCTAGCCACTCACTTGTCTTTGTGTGCAGTTTCCTGCCAGGCAATGTGTTTGTGGTGCAAGTAGAAGCCCAAGGCAGGCAACATCTCCAATAACTGACATTAGCATCCATCTAGGGTTGCTGGGGTACCCTCTGGATGTGCCATGATAGACCTGGGCTAGACTGGGTCAAGGAAACATGGCAGTATTGATTGGTCATAAGCAGAAATACCAAGATAGGACTTTATGGGGCATAACACACTCACATGTTTTCCTGACACTCAGATTGGTGTGCATGGGCAGCCCTTCTGTTTTTACTGCTTTGTTTGGGATCAGTATAAAAATCTCCTCTTGTTATATCGCTAGGGAGATGGATGTAAGGACATGATGCAGGATCTGCACAACAGAATCCTCCTGTAACACTTGAAAGCAGTCTTTGGTTTGAGATTTGCTGGGCTGCCCCATAAAACAGCTGCCTGGTATTCCAAACTCTGGCCATCTGTCATTTCAGCTGATAATGGATGTTCTGCTATGTTAATTTCACGTGGAGAATATTCCAAAGGAAACATCCCAGTGTATCCCTGTGGCTTCCATCCTTTGGGTGCATGGATGACAATCTCTTTTCTGAAGTTGCATTGACTGACTGCTGGACAGACTAAACTTGCTCCGTGCAGCAACTGGAAGCATGAGTTTCATACCCAGGTGTCTCTTTGCTGCGTTTTCTAGTGGCATCCTCTGTCGCATAAAGAGCCTTTCTTAAACCAGCATACCTTGCAGTGCATGGATGATGAGCCAACATTCTGTGGAGAACATCAGAGTGAGGTCCAGAGTGGCTCTCCAGACACAGGTACAAGATGACAGGGACGGTCTCCAGCTCCTGCCCCTTAGCTGTGGCATCACTGGGGCAGGAAATGTCAGGGGACCCACCTGTGAGCATTCCTTTCCAAGTACAAGTATTTTCTCATGGCCACACTGCCAAATGGCAGACCTTGTAAAAGCAGGAAGTTCCAAAAGTGCTTTGTGTTGTCCTTGGATAAAAGGCTGGGCAAACTGCTGCTACAGAAAGGGTTCAGTCTCAATTAAATTCTTAATAAGGGGGTTGGAGTAGAGAGAACTGCAACCAGTCCATAATTTTGTTTCTCTTTACACAAACGCCTCATTATTTCAAACAATATTCTCTAGTCCAAAGGGAGGAGCAGGTCACCTCTGGCAGGCTCTCTGAAGAGGTATTCCATCAGAGACATGGAAATCATCCCAGCTTTTCTTCAAACTCATGACAGAATGAGGTTCCCACAGGCTCCCTCCAGCCAGCCACTTGACGGCTTACCCTTACCTCCATAGCACACAGGCTTGTCCCACCCGCCACAACTGCTGGTTATTACATATGACATCAATCACCGCAGCGCGCTTTCTGTCCGTCGGTATCTGCTTGACTCACATGTCATCTGCACGGTATTTCGTGTGTAGTGTTCAGAGAAATTAAGCCCATGCTCTGGCAGCTGCCCTTTCCACACCCAGAGGAAAAACGAGGGGAGGAGGGATGGAAAAAAAGAACAAAGCCCACAGCCATTGGCAGCTGCTGGCAGAATTTAACCCTCAACGTTTATCATAGCGTGGGGATGTGATCAATATGGCCTTCACATTCTCGCTTCATCAATCTGCATCCCCCAAGGGACCAAAATGAGGGACTGACCCCTGCAAGCACCATTCCTTCTCCTGACGTCCTGCCTTTCTCTGCACTAAATTGATGCTACTCCATGTATATCCCTGTGTTCACCTGCAGTTCAGAGACGCTGTAATGGTATTACAGAAGCACTGAAAAGTTACTGACCCAAAACGTTCTATTCTGAAAATGCACAGAGCTCCTACTTAAGATCCCAGCGATCATCTAGAAATGGAATAAAACTGAATAGCTATCTACTTTAAACAAGAGCCGCTTCTCCATAGTTAAGGAGCCAAAATCAGAAAGTACAAGACATATCCTGCCAAATCTGGTGCATACAAAATTAGATCAATTATCTGGTTTTGATTTTGCATAATGCAAACCAGCTGAGAAAGCTTCATGTAATCTGATTCTCCCCACTCAAGCATGAGAAGAAAAACTGAGAACTTTCGCTCAGTCACCCTAAAACTTTAGGGGCACAGCACCTGGCAAACTCCAGCCTACGTTATTAAGGCAAAATTTAAATGACTGGGATAAAAATTAAAATCTTAGTTCCCCTGGCCCAATTTGTATTTTGTACATAAAGCCCTTGCAGAATTTCTACCTCAGTGTTTTTTACAACTTCATGTGTTCTTCTGTACCTGTTATTTTCTCTCATTAAGTACAGAAGAACATGCTTTTCCATGCTGAGTCATGGGATACATTTTCAGTAAACAGTTTCCATGTTATTATAAGCCACAAGAACAGTGTGAGGACTTTGTGAATAGCAGAAGCTAATTGAGATTAAGCTGCTGGTCTGGGATATTTTTTAAACCACGTACTGATTTTTGGATGATTGTGCTCAGAAATAACCATTTAGTCATATGGAATACCAGTAAAGCTCTAGAAAATAAATAATTTACAATGAACGTTAAGTTAAATTATCTGGACAGTCAACCTAATGAGTTATTTGGACAAAAATAGCTGTTAGCCACCAGAGATCAACAAATGGTACTACTTAAATGTTGACGGTTGCTGTAGGTGCAGTTTTAGGTATTTTATTGCTTTTATAAACTGATGAACAGTGCTTACAGGACTGATATTCCCAAACTCCCTACCACTGTTGTCCACTGCTTGGAGTTAGAATAGTTAAAACAAAACAAACCATAAAAACTAGAAACAATTCACATCTAAGCCTCAAAACAATTAAAGTGCTTGTAAATTATGATGCTCCAGGAATTAATCACTCCAACAGATGGCTGGTAGCTTGTTAATAACAGCGAAGCAGACATTTGTCATTTTTTGGAATCCCATACCTTGAAGACTATGTGAGTGCCAAAGGACCACCAAAAATTGAATTGCTGCAAACAAATGAATCTGCCTATAAATTAATGACTAAAATGATCTGGAACACCAGATACAGACCATGTGGGACAATTCAGTCAGAATCCAGATATTCCCCCTTCTTTACTCTCCATCCAACTGAGCAGCCTTAGCCAAAGGATGTGGGCCCCAGCTGCACGGGTTGTCAGTGTTAACAGGCACAGCCACTTTGCACTGAGAGGTGGCCTCCCGTGACTGTAAAGGCAGCACTTGGGAGACTGGGAAGCAGAGCTGCAGCTTGTTCTCACCAAAACGTTTCAATCTCTATTTTTAAAGAGCCTTGAAGATGAAATCCCTTTAAATGCACTTCCAGGGCTAAAAGGATGAGGAGCTGGGGACCTAGAGAAATTTTTGCTCTCCGATGCCCACACACACACACATTATACACAGTGGTTTGGTTACATTTCATTACTGCATATTGAACATTTTTCACTGTCGCTCCAGATCATGATATGCATTATCAAAGGACAGGTGGCCTGTCCTGCTCAGGGAACATATGTGAGGACTTTGAGCCAGCAAAGGCTGAGATACCTCCAGAAGGAACGTAAAAACATCACCACAGCAGGGCAGAGCTGATTAGGATATGAATGCCTATGTACTGCTTCTATGATCTGATCTGTTACTGTCAGTCTGCCCTGTGTAATTTAGTATGGGATGCCAGTGGTCACTCTGATTGGAGGTGCACGGCTGCAAATTCCAGCTTGGGCTCCAGTGTGGCATGGTTGTGTATCCCAGCCTTTTGTACTGTATGGGGGTCACAATTTCTAAAATAGTAATTTCCAAATTTTAGAACTTTATGGATGTTGTAAAATAAGTATATCAAGACCCCATGGCCTAACTGTGAGCAAAGTGAGGTAGAGCCTTATTCCAATAAGTAACATACCACAAATAAATAAATAATGCACTTCTGCAAATCCCATTGTGCAAGGTACCACTTCTATCAACTTAAGTGACAGCCAACAGATAAATGTCACTGTGACAGTCTTTCTCACACTGCGACGGGTGTCATTATTAGAGATTCCATTTAGTCAGAAATTCCAAAGGAACCTTTTAGAAAATACAGATTTTGTAGGTATTCAGACAGTATTCAGGAAGACCAGAAAAGAA
Organism: Cygnus olor; assembly: GCF_009769625.2. Classification (NCBI taxonomy): domain Eukaryota; kingdom Metazoa; phylum Chordata; class Aves; order Anseriformes; family Anatidae; genus Cygnus; species Cygnus olor. The sequence continues at coordinate 20,971,743 of NC_049198.1, forward strand.
CAAAAAGTGATGTACTGTTTGCAGTCCTCTGCTATGGCCCATGTCCCATGGCTAGGAAGGAAAGATACAGACCTGAAAGGACGTGAGGGGTCTTGGCAAATTGCAAACAGTGTTGGGAATATCAGAGGCCCTCTCTACAGACAGTGAAAGATCCAGATGTGCCCACTTAACCCACAGAGAAGCTGGAACAAGTTAAAAAGAAATAGATCAGGGGGACATTTTCTTTGGGAAAGAACTTTCAATGTAAAATGTATTTCATGTGTTTCATAATACTTTCAGTGTACTATGTTCAATGTACTGTTCTGGGCTGATAAATAACCCATCACTTTTCATTGCTTTCCTCTTTACCTTGCCAAGATCAGAGGTCAGAGGCAGTCCAGGAGGAGAAAGGGAACTGGTGAATGCGAAGAGCTGCCTGCCCTCATCCTCAGCTGGCCAAAGTTCAGAAAAAGGCTTTGGAAATGCCCCAACTTTCTCAGGGGAGTAGCACTACTGAGTAACACTACTGAATATTTTTGTTTTGTTTTGTTTTGTTTTGGTTTGGTTTGGTTTGGTTTGGTTTAGTTGTGTTTTTGTTGTTGTGTTTGTTTGTTTTGTTTTGTTTGTTAAACTCAACAAAAACAGCATACGGAAACAAAGACTGTCTGTGTGTGCTATGACCTCCAATACGTGACAGGACTGTCTCCTTGGTGGTGTCCTAGTGGTGATGCATGAGGTGGGATGGAGCTGTATTCTGAACACCAGCATCGCAGTGGGCTGCAGACTGTACAAAATCAGGACGTTCTGGGCTGTGCAAAGGCAACAGTGATGTCCCAGGTCTTGCTACCCTGCCAAATGGGTAGAGATAGGGAGAGGCAACTGTGACCATCTGTGCTCCCAACAGTGATGTTCTGCATGGAGATGCTGATGGGGAGTGCTACTGAGCTGTCCCCTGGGTACCCTGGGGCTTGCCAGCTTGCAGATGTAGAAGGAAGAGAACACGCAGTCACTGTTCTCTAGCAAAAACCTGCACAGCACCTTAGCCACACTTAAAAATTTTAAAATTTAAATGCTTGTGAGTTTTATTTCATTGCCTTCTGTTTGCCAACAGCCTTCTTTGGAGACTTCTTTGATGTGCAGGATACTTAAGTCTGCTTTTAGAATCATCAAGTGAGGTCCTAAAAAACACACTTTTGTGGTACAACTGTAAGATAAATAACAGGAATTTTCTGCTGCATCAGAAATACATATATTATTTACTTCTTGCCAGCTCCCCTTGCATCTCTTATCTTCAATCCTATACAACCATTGGCTTAGTGTATAAACTGGCTCTCACTAAAACCTTGCTTTTCACCAAAATGTATTTGGAAGCACAGAAGAAACCATGGTGATTTACAAATAAAAGAAAAGCCCTATTGCTTGAGCAAATAACAAAGCCTTTGTACTGGACTCAGGCAAGCTAACAGGAAAATATCACTCAATCTCCTGCACAGCTAAGAAGCTTGTGCAGCTTTATACCAGTATAACACTAGATGTAACTACCTTTTCTTCTGTTACAGTAATTCCTATAATCTCTTCCTGGTATATAAACATAATAATCATGCTGTAATATAACAATACGTATTACAAGCCAACATATAGTATTTTGACCATTTAGAAGAACATTTGCCCTATTCCTGCTGTTCACACAAATTCAAACCCAATGGTCAAATACCACTGTACAGTTAAAGTAACCCACTGGTTTTATGTTCAAGTTGGCTTTCCTCTGTATTGAGTGTATTAGTAGCCATGTAAAGTAAAAACCTAAATTCAGTCTTGAGAAGCATATCTGAATGAATTGTTCCTGTGCCTTCTTGAGAATAGACACACACCATACGATCAGAACCTGACGTGATATACAGTCCCTGACTAGTTCAGAAGACAGTAACTCATTTACAGGTTTTCTTGGTTCATAAAAGTTTCAATGTTCTTCCAATCTATAAAATATCTTATGTTTCATGTCAACCAGGAAATGGCATTTCTGACTGCAGGAAAACAGCTGTATCAGACATCATATCACGTTACCTGCTTGATTGAAGGGCATTTGTGTTAAAGGAAAGCTCAGGGCATTTTGAAAATGTAAACATAGGGATCACTCCATAAAAATTATGTCTGTACTCTAATACATAGCTCTTGGTTCCATGTTATGCAGTAAGGCATTTAAAGGGGTCGTCATAATAATATATGAATGGCAGTGTGATCAACACTAAAGGGCAAGATATTCCATCAGTATTGTCTGTTATTGCATTAAAAAAAAAAATACTTCCCACTCAGAAAATGCTTCAAAATCTAATTATTTTGCATAATATGCCTCTTCTCCTCTTCCTTCAGGCTATATCAAATACTAGAAGAGGATTCTCTGCTTACATGGATTTTATTGTAATGAATTGCCTAATCTTTTCTAAAAAAATATGTTTATAAAATTTAACTTTTGAGCACAGCCCCTTAATTAACAGCAGGGATGCTTCTGGACTGAAAACAAAGCCAGTTAGTGATTCTTGAAATTACATTCAAAGCCAATTGCATAGGCATTAGCGTTCCTGAACTGAAGTCAATATCTAGTTCCTGGATTATGTGCTGTGCTCCTTGCAAAGTCAAACATGGAATAAAAAGCTCAAGGTACTGTGTTATCCAGGAGCGCACTCTGCACTGTAGCAGGACGAGCCTCACCTCTGGGACACTGGCCTTCTCCCTTTCCTTTTCTTCCCACAGGGATAAGGCGAAGCTCAGGGGTAGCAGGGAGGAAGTAGCCTAAAAATGAGGATGCACACATTTTCACAACCTTGTGAATGTCCTTTCAAGGATGAGGGGTGGGGGCAGTAAACTTGAAACCAGCCCTTTAAAAATGTCCATAAGCCTTAAAAAAAAAAAAAGAGAGAGAGAGAGAGAGAGAGAAAGAAAAAAAGGAAAAGAAGAAAAAGAAAAAGAAAAAGAAAAAGAAAAAGAAAAAGAAAAAGAAAAAGAAAAAGAAAAAGAAGAAAGAAAAAGAAAAAGAAAAAGAAAAAGAAAAAGAAAAAGAAAAAGAAAAAGAAAAAGAAAAAGAAAAAGAAAAAGAAAAAGAAAAAGAAAAAGAAGAAAGAGAAAGAAGAGAAAGAAAAAAGAGAAAAAGAAAAAAAATGAAGAAAAAGAAAATGAAAAAGAAAGACAAAGAACAAGAAAAAGAAAAGAAAAACAAGAAAAAGATCATTTATTTTTCGGTTTCTGTATTTTTAGGATCTCTCACAATCATTATCAAGTGTTGAAGATTAAGTATTGGATTTGTTTCTTTCTTAAAGATTTTTCTAAGTGAACACTGAGCTTTCCACCTGCTCTTATGAGGCAGGGTTTTAGGAGACATTTCAGACATCCCATGATACATGATAAACTGCAGACAAATTGACATTGCTGCTATCGCTTGTGCTGCTTCCAGGACCATCTTTGTCAGCCCATTGCTGAGCTAAGAGCTGAGTCAGAAACGAGGAGAAGCCACACAACTGAAGACTGCACACTTCGCTGGTGTGCACAGGTCTTCCAGAGACTCCCTGACATCTATCCTGAACTTCTGCTAGAGGCCAGGGGGACTTGCTGATGCTCTCCTGGATGTCCAGGAATGTCAAGGCTATAGCCTTAAGTTAGGTGTGCAGGTTTTTCATTGGGAAAATGTGATCTACACCATCAAATGCATTCAAAGTGATTGAAGTTTCTGTTCAGAGGGCTCTCTCTCTTTTTCCCTCTCTTTGTGCATAAGGAGAGAACAAGAATGCCAATGGATCCATGTTTCAGAGCTTCTGCTCTGAATGAAGATAGGACATTTTAATGAGAGGGCTCAAAGTACCATGAAGGAAATAAAATATGGTGTAAAAATATATATAAATCAAGTTCATGCATGAAGGCCCTGCTCCCACAGACCAAGTACAAGGAAACTTCCCTATGTCAGTAGCTGGGGCACGCTGGTCCATTTTGCACGAGGCAGTCTGTGGGGACTCCCACCACAGACAGTGGGAAAGGGCAGGGTACTGTGCTCTCAGGGGCACCTGGCACATCCTGGGATCCACCGCTTTTATCTAACAGAAGACAAGTGGCCAGGTGCCTCCTTACTTGACTTCCACTTCCCCACTATCCCTTCCAGCCTTCCAGGACTAATATGCAATTCAAAATGTGAATGCCTTCCCCCTGCTCCAGGTCAACAGTATCTCAGCACTGTCTCTATTCTCTTTCTAAAGAGGAAGTTTCTTCCTCACAAAAGGGCAATGTCTGTTCTTTATCCCAGAAGCAATTATATGTTTGTTTCTTTCAAGTGGTTATTAAAACCTCAGATTATTTTCACACCGTTTATTTAGCAAGATTAATCATACAGCCCTTGCTGGAGAGGGAAAGTCAGCTTTGGCTGCTTTTACTGGTTACTTTTCTACAGAAACAGTAGCCAACTCATTTCAGACTCTGGTATTTCCTCTTTCTTTTGTCTTCTGTGCTCTACCTCCAGGTTTTAAAGCTCCAACCTTTACAATTTTCCCTTTTCTTCATGAGGGCAAGATACCAAATTCATCGCTGACGTAAGTGGGTGCAGCTC